>NC_024314.1:16650009-16674614 GCF_000523025.1 Cynoglossus semilaevis
TCCCGTGCCCCGCCCCCCCCCGGCGCCCCCACTGTACAGAGCCGCCACTGCCGACTGGACGCTGTGGAGACACCTCTGTCGCAGAGACTTCCCAGGTGAGGCCCATGGACATGCCACAACAGACGATGACGTCATATTTGTGAAATAATCAACTTGACGTGTTTGCAGGTTTGAATCCAGTTCCCAGACCATCTTCAGACACAGACTGGAAAGAGGTGAGATGACCCCACACTTGAAGTGGTTCAATCACAGCTGATTACACTGACCAAACTTTGTTTCCAGATCTATAAGACCTTGTACAAACGCCGAGCTCAGGAATCCTCTGTCCTTCGCCCCGGTTACCTCCCCATGCCTTATGGCTTCGAGCCGCCGGGCTTCCTGTACGACATTTTTGTCCCTCCTTGTCCTCCGCTGGTGCCCGGCATCATCGGTGGTGAGTATGACATGAGACCCATCCTGCCCTCCAACATGCTGCCCCGCCCTCGCTACGATCCAATCAACCCCCTGTCTGGACATCAGCATCGTCCCCCGCGAGATGACCTCTTGGGCCGGCGATCTTTAAGAGGACGATCTGCAGACATACGGCGAGGTTTTATCTGAGGCTGTAAAGGTTAAATGTCTCTGAAATAATGAAATGCACCCTTGGAATTATCAGCAGGATATTGACACTGGATCAGCCACAGAAGGTCAGATTGAAAGAACAGATTTTATTTTATTAACAAAAGACTTGTCTAACCAGACCTCAGCTTCCAGTTCCAACACCTTAATATCATGTCTGTAAAACAACTAAGAACAGCAACATTAGCCTTTCTTTTGTCTAAAACCATTAAAAACAAAGCTGTGTGGAAAATGACTGCTATAGTTTCAAAATAAAAGTTTTGGATTTTTATTTTGTATTTGCGACAGGAGAAGTTTCTCAGATGGTGGACTAATGTGTTTAAAGCCGACTTTGGTGACTTAAAAATCACAGATAACTACAATTTAAATGTGATATTTTGTTACTTCAACCTTGATGGATTGGCAGCAGTGACCCACATTATCTACAGCAGACAACTTTAAACCTACAATCCCTGTGTTTCCATATTCTTAATACACTGATTTGATCTTTGGGCAGTTTGTCATCATGTCTACATTATACTGATGGCTAATGGAACCACAAGACAAAAATGCACTTTGTCACTGTTTATTTGCTTGTGAAGTTGGTGATAATGATTGTGTAACAGACAGCATTTTGATAAAATAAGTATTAAAATGTGTTGTGTAAGACTTTGTCCTAGGTTTTGTGACAGCCCAAAAGGTCTTTGGCCTGGAACGCCTCCACGAGCTGTAACGCTGCAGCTTCTTCGGTCATTTGGCATAATATTTTTTTTTTCTGACTGAGACGCACTATAACTGATTTCTTTTACTGTAGGAACCAGTGCTGATAACAGTTTTACATAAAGAGAAAAGGCTACGATAAATGCGACATGGTTAATGTGTCTACGAAACAGCAATAAAACATTAGTTGGGTTTTTATCGCTACCTTACAGTACGAATAAAGTTAATCATAACAAAAAGATCCTCACCACTCTTACACAATGACGTCACCTTTTGTCTCTGACAAAGAGTGCACTCGTTTAAAGAACCGGTTTATCCCGGCGAAAACGCCGAGCTTCGTTTTAGTTGTTTTCGTTTTGTTTTGTTTTTTGAAGATAGAAACTCAAATATAACTTCGAACATGGTAAACCGTGAAATACGTGATTTAATGTCATTTTTAAAATTATTACATTAATAAAATTATATATGGAACAAATAAATATTTAATAGTTCGAAAACAATATTGCGAAAACATTTAGTTATTACAAATTACATAAGCTACATCTATTCCCAAGTAATTTTAAGTAAATCGTCGCTTGTAACTGCGAGTAAATTGAAATGAAATAGCAAAATATAAACTAAAAAAGTGTTTAAAAAACAAATTATGTTTTGTTTGTTTATTTAGTATACTGGCATAAGCTAGTGTGTAACGCACTGCTTTTGCATTAATTTCGTTTTCCAACAGTTATTTGAATGTATTTATTCAATTCTCTCCCTCGCCCTCTGTCTTCTCAGCCGGGCGGAGACTGTTCCTTTCGTCCTACAGCAGTTAACTGTATGCGTTTATTTTCTACACCGCTCTGTACATGTGTGAGATTCATGTTCATGTCTGTAATTCAAATTCAATAGAATAAATCATTAATTAATTAATATCTTTACAGTCATATGCGATTTGTTAAATGTAAGTTACGGGTATATGACGTCGTTCAAAAATGTAGCGGAATATTCTGGAATATTAACCCGACGTTAAACTAATCTGCTCTGTCTCTTTAAGAACATGCTGTTGTTACCGGAAGTGTAAGGGGTGTTTCCGGCTGCCCCCCCCCTTTCTGCTCCACTGTCAGTATTGACACCTCCCGCCCCGGCGACCCCACAGTGTCCGCTGCTTCATCTCCGTCACCGCAGCCAGCGTCTCGACGGTACCGTCCAAGTATATATTTGCCTGGGTTTCTCTCAGAGGACGGACCGGGCAGAGGAACCGGAGTCGCCTGGAGCTTTAAAGCCCGGACTGTCATGATCCGTGCGGCGCAGAGATGGCGTCCTTCCCCGGTTTGTGTAGGTCCGTGGGTGCCGCGGAAGAGGACGGAGAACAGGACGACTCACTGCAGCAGATGCTGAAGGCCATTGCCGACGAGAGGAACCGACTGAACGCCCGGCAGGAGATCAGCGGCCTGGGTAAGTCCGCGGTCACGGGCCGGTCTCTGTACTGTCTTTGTTTCTTACCCACTGACATCATGTTCCTCACACAGTCACGTGTTTTTCAGACATCACACTCAGATGTTGGCCCCTGTAGGCGCCCCGGGGGTCACTGACTGTCACCTGCTTTATTACCTGTTTTTCACTGAATGTTCAATATGTGGTTCACGGTTCATTTAGATTGACCTTAGTGTCGAGTCCTTAGCTCCATGGGTTTAATCACAGATTTTCCACCAATCTCTCGGCTGATTCTCCATGTTTACTACACTTACTGTTGATTATAGCTCCAGTCGAAGCCACATTTCCATGGTAACACGACCAAACCGTTCTTTATCAGTTGTAACAGATTTGTAGTGTAGACAATGTGAATACCTAGGAGACATACTGCTCAGCTGCTCAACAGTTTGTAGTGTAGACAATGTGAATACCGAGGAGACATACTGCTCAGCTGCTCAACAGTTCTTAGTCACTTCGATCCAAGTCTCGTCCCTCTGCTTCAGACACTATGACAGGAAGAGAAAGAGAAAGCTTTTCCAGAACCTTACTGACACATTATCACACATTATCTCGACAAGGCAGTCGTTTCCAAACCTGAATCTTATGCACATTCAGCAGCAGTTTCCATTAAATTTTTTTTTACAAACAGAAAATTAATCTGCCCAACTCTTTAAATATTGAAAAATAATCTACTTAATTGCTGCTGGAGACAAATTAGAAAGAACTGTGGGCTCTAAAGTCAGCGTTAGATTTACAGGAGGTACAGTGTGAAGAAGCTGTGGTTTCACTGATGAACTCTTCAACAACTGATCAACGACACCTTTGATCAGATCAGAGCTGACTGTTGTCATTCACTCATTTTTACTCACAACATCTTCTTTTCCTCTGTGGCCTCTTTGCTCTGAGCATCGATATACACTTGTATTTTTTTTCCCCACCAACAGGAAAGGCAACTAAAAATAGATCCAGACTTTTGTCATTGTCTGTGGACACAGAGGTAGATCGTGTTTAAAAGAAACACAGTCAGGGAAAAGGTTTCACTCTTCAGGTTCACCTGTGAAAAAGTGTCTGACTGTCAGACTCTGTCGACTTTAGAAGGTTCTGGTAGTTTGAGTTTTTCTGTAACAAACTAGATACAATCTTAATGTCAGCGCTGTGGTAAAAAGCTTTCATTTTAGATTTTTTTTTTTTGATTGGATGAATTTTTAAGTTGAAATGTAAAGGAAATCTTTTAACTGCTGCTGTGCGAAGGGTATCCGCCACTGAACAACACAATGTGTCATTTATAAGTGTCATTTCCCAGCACTAATTACACTTGTGAAATTACTTCACTTTTCTTTTTTTTTTTGCTGACTGAGCGCTGCCACTCCTCTCCTTCGTCTGCCCTTCCCCTTTTTTAAAACACCAGAATGCACCTAAAAAGTTTTTGAAAATGTTGTATGAAAGTGTATGAAAGATAATATAGGATAAGACTGGCCAATTCACTACAACTGTTTTTACCTGATTAATTGTGTAGCTCTATTGTAATTTACCTTTGCCGTACGTTGGCCTTTCTCCAGAACCAGTACAGCAGTCATTTTGACCGTTCATATATGCGCATTATACTTAAATAATTAACATAAGTTATATTAATCAACGTGCGTAATTTTGCCCTCCCTGTACTGGAGTCTACACCAGGGGTGTCAACCTTATTTTGGTTCACGGGCCACATGCAACCTAATTATATGTCAAGTGGGCCGGATCAGTACTTTGTTTTCATGCAAAAAAGCATGTTAGATATTTATTATTATTATTTATTCACATATTTAATTAAATATAATTTTACAAAAGAAATCTGAAAATGAAGTATTTGTGTGTATTTATTTTATTTTCAAAATTCATCAAGCGGGCCGGATTAAACACCCTAGCGGGCCAGATTTGGCCCGTGGCCCATGTGTTTGACACCGCTGGTCTACACTGTGTACTTCCTCCAAACGATAAATCTGTTGCCAGACTGGCGCTCAGCTAAGTTCTCATCCCGACTCTCTCACTGTCTCATATTGATTTCACATCCTTTGAACATGTGGTTAAAAACAATAATAATGGTTTTGTTCTGGTCATTTTTCATGGCGTGGTGTTCTAGTTGTTCTCATGTGACCTAAAAGTCGCCACGGCAACATCTGATGACACAGATACAAATGGAGTCATCAGATCATGTGACACCAGCTGCTGGTGCAGCGTGAAACGTCAACACCACGTGACGTCTAAGATCTTAATTTGTATTATTTTGTTTGTTTTTCGTCAACACCACGTGACGTCTTAATTTGTATTATTTTGTTTGTTTTTCTCCTCCAGGATGTTTTAAGGATGACCGCATCGTCTTCTGGACCTGGATGTTCTCCACCTACTTCATGGAGAAGTGGACCCCACGTCAGGATGACATGCTGTTTTACGTCCGCAGAAAGTTATCGTACGCCAGCACAGATAACGCCGACGGAAAAAAGGTGACGATGCTTGAGTCCAAGATTTGTTAGCAAAGCAGATGTTTGGTTTCTCCATGTTTTGTCACTGCATATGAGGTGAAGCACATTAATAGCTGCTGTACTTCAGTTGTTATCTGAGGTCACGGTTTCTCACATTTAAAGAAACCATGTTAGCGTTATGTAGGTTGCAGGTCAAATTCAGCCGGTAAGAATCGTTAGCGGTTTTACCTCCAGTCATGAAAACCCCAGGTTTATAGGATATCGGCAAAAAGCTAATATCGGAGCTCTCTACAGCAATCCAAGTCACATCAACTGGTGTAGCGAGTCGACGGCGAGTCTCAAAGTTCGAGTAACCAAAGAAAGATTTTAGTCAGGTTTCACCAGGTAAACAGCGCTACAATCGTAGTACAGTCGGAGAACCAAGACGTCAATCCAAGTCACGTTCAACGAGGTTGGTGACATCATTTCCTATTGACACATTCTAAGGTGGAGGTGGAAGTTTACAGGCGAGACTCTAAGAAGCTTCCAGGCCTGGGTGATCCGGACATCGACTGGGAGGAGAGTGTTTACCTGAACCTTATCCTGCAGAAGGTGACGATCTTCACAGAGGTCACAAAGGTCACTTAGCCCAGAAGTCCGTTTACTAAACGTCTCCTTTGTTTTTATCCCAGCTGGACTACGTGGTGACGTGTGCCGTCTGCACGCGCTCAGACGCAGGGGACATCCACATCCACAAGAAGAAGTGTCAGGTAAGGAGGTTGAGTCGCGCCAACTACCGTGCGGCGGCCATGTTTAATTTATCCGGGGCTTCTCCTCGTCCAACAGGAAGTGTTTGCATCTCCCAGTAAACACGCCATGGACAGTAAAGGGGAGGAGTCAAAGATGAGCTATCCCAACATCTTCTTCATGATCGACAACTTTGAGGAGGTAAAACACGCCGATGCCCGCGGTCGCGCTAGCATTGTCGGTATCAGTGTGCATACTTTTTTGTGTAAATTTTTTTCATCCGCGTTCAGGTTTTCAGTGACATGACGGTCGGGGAGGGTGAGATGGTTTGTGTCGAGCTGGTGGCCAGTGACAAGACCAACACCTTCCAGGGCGTCATCTTCCAGGGATCCATCCGCTACGAAGCGCTGAAGAAAGTGTACGACAACCGGGTGAGGAGCTTTCTAAACTGTAGCTACGTTATTAGGTAGAAATGTAGAAAATAATCTTTCTATGTCACAAATTTCTATGGCACAGATCTAGTCCTAGTTCCATCAGATCTAATGTTAACATAATCGTAATCACCAATCATGCGATCCCGCAGGTTAGCGTAGCGGCTAAGATGGCTCAGCGCATGTCCTTTGGCTTCTACAAATACAACAACATGGAGTTTGTCAGGATGAAGGGGCCACAGGGCAAAGGTCACGCCGAGATGGCCGTGAGCAGGGTCCCGACCGGAGACACGTCGCCCTGTGGCACTGAGGAGGATCAGGTGTCCCCCATGCACGAACGGGTGAGGAGGAGAGACTCCATTTCTTTTTCTTTTTCAAGTATTTGAACAAACATAAAATGGGAACAAGTTAAGTCTCAAAATGGCAGAAGCTGACAAAAAAAAATACCAAATGAATAATTAAGGTAGTTCGGAAATAAATAAAGAAATTACTAAATATTGAAGCCAACAAAAACGTACCCTCAAAAGTTGTCGTTGACCTGTGACGGTTCGTGGTCACGTCGCCATCTCCCATACATTTATTAAGAAAGTCTTGTTGCATCATTCGGTAGTATAGCGTTAAAACTAATTTCGCACGGGAACAAGCCGGCAAATACACCATCATGATGATTAGCGCTATACGCAGAAGACATCTTTGTTTACATTCGCCGGTTGTATGCCATACATTGAATCAAGCTACATTCACTTTGTTTTTTATTTGTGTTGTTTTTTTGGGAACTTTTTGCCCTTCATTATGTCTCCCAGGCCCAAGTCAGACTCTTTTGGTTATGGTGTTAGCTCTGTGTTAGCATAGCTCAGTGACATAGGTACTTATGTACAGTATGTAAGTTCCGACACATGGCTAAAATCGAGTGACGTTGCACCGTAGGAATGGAATTCCGATGTAAGTCGAGGACCCTCTGTGTGTAATCCCACTTACCCAAAGTAACGCACTGCACAGAAAAGTCAAATCAGCTACAAAATGCTAAGAGGTAGCCCAAAAATGTCTAAAGAGTAACGTTTTACACAGTAGCATAGAATATATTTTTACTGATTTTATAACCCACATAAAATGTACCATTGGTATGAACTTTGACATTAAAGTCTGATGAGGAGGAAACAAAAACATGTTACAAACAAACGTGTCAGTCATGAAGCAGAAGTGAAGGAGTTTCACTTCCTCCAGTCTTTACTGCTTTGAAAACAGCAGAAGCCGGGATGAAACCGGGTCAGGCTCTGATCCTGAATCTTTCCCGATGTTCTCACAGCTGTTGGTTCACAAAAGGTTCAAACCCAACACCGTCTTCTCCTCTGTGTCCCTCCTTCCTGTGTCCTCCAGATGACGTCCTTCAGCACACCTCCAACGCCGGAGAGGAACCGACCCTCCTTCTTCTCACCGTCACTGAGGCGAAAAGTTCCTCGAAACCGAATCGCAGAGATGAAGAAGTCTCACTCAGCCAATGACAGCGAGGAGTTTTTCAGGGAGGAAGAAGATGAAGGTATATGTTCTCTGAGGACCAGGTGTTTTAGGTTTTTATTTGGGAAGTCCGATAATAGGCTGATAATAACCGATTACATTAGGGTAATTATTGGATATGAGCAATAATCGTTATCGTTTTTTACTCTGATAATGGCTGCATGAATCGGTATTGGTTGATATCAGAATCGGAAATTTACTGTTTGCACAATATCAGCATATTGGATATCGGCAAAAAGTTAATATCGGACATCCCTAGTTTTTATAAATAATTACCAGCTTTTTAATCTTCGGTAAACGTAAAGTTTTATTCACCTATTATCTAGCATGTTTGCGTCTGTGCGTTAGCTTCAGTTTGAGTGTTAGAGATCAATGTGTGTTAACGTTTGTGTTTGTTTCAGATCTTCACACCGCCACCAACCTGCGCTCGCGATCCCTGTCAGGAACCGGTCGATCCCTCGTCGGCTCTTGGCTCAAACTGAACCGGGTTGACGACTACTTCCTGTTGTATTCGCATCTGACTTACGTCACGCTGCCACTGCACCGCATCACCACAGGCAACTATTTCATTTCTTAGTGTGGTTTGTGAAAAGGCTACATATTAGCTTAAAATTAGCGCGAAATTTGTCACAGGAAATGAACTTTAATTTAAAAATTAGCCAATAAAAAAGCTAAATAATAGAAGCTGAAGCTAACAGAACTAGATGAATGCTGAATTTAGGTAGAAAACACAACTTAAGGCGATGGTTTTCAATTATTTTCTGTCATGACGGAAATGTTTTAACGCCACGTTTTTTGAGTTGAAAACAGTGGAATAATCCTTTTTGGTCGTCTCTGTGTTTGTCCTCAGACATCTTGGAGGTTCGGCAGAAGCCCATCTTGATGACATAGCAGGCTTTGGACTCCTGACCTTCAGAGCATCTGTATCAAGTGCCTCCTGCATCAGGCCACTGACACACACACAGCAGCAGCAGCAGCGTTAGCGCCGCCCAGTGCCCGCGCTGATATCACAACCAAACACCCGGGACACCAAACTAACTAACAAACAAACAAACAAACCAGCCATTTTCAGGAAGTGCCTCCTCTTCTTCCTCTTTTCTATTTACATTTCCTGCTGCGAGATCACAAATGTGTTGATCACATGACCTCAGTGTTGAACAGGTATTGGCTGAACTATTTAGCAGGAAGGAAGTATCGATCGTTTGTACATACTGCTGCTATCCTCACAGAGACTTTGACTTTGAGGATATTGCTGTCAAACCAAGCATCAGCAAAGACTCCGCCCACTGGGTATTTCACTCCGCCCACTGTTAGACTGACCCGCCCCCTTCATCGCCGCCTTTTCTAACCTAGATTACGCTGGACTCGTCTGGAGTCCAACATGTTTCTGGGACATCTTCTTTGCTTTTGTTCTCATTTCCTTAACACGTGGTCGACCTGACGCCTTGAACGACGTTACCCACAATGCACCTCAGCTCCTCAGTGGTCACTACAGTCAATATTTCTTTCGAGCTCTCGATGAAAGTAATCTCCAAAGTCCTGCGTCACGGATGAGTCGTCGTCCAGACCTTCAACTTTACACTTTAAAACAAACTGGAAGTGACTTGAAAAATGACTGATGTTCCAAAAAAAAAAAGGGAAAAAAACAGAAGGAACACTTTGATGCAAAAGGAAATGGCTGCTAAGAAGCGGCTTCTGACGGAGAAGCAGGTTTTTCCCGAGTCTGATCCCTAAAGCCTTAAAAACCTGAAATGTCACCGATTCTCAGTCTCTTTTACTTTTTTTTCCCTCCGTGTCTCTGATGTTTCTGTCGAAGTTCGTAAAAATCCAAATACGTTTCTTTTGTTTTTTTAACTCAGTCACGTAAGTTAAACAGTTTTTTCTTTTTCATACAGAGCAGAAAGTGGTGTTGAAATAATAAAAGCTGATAAATTTGACAACTCAATTGTCAGATTTTCTTTTAATTTAATGAAGATAAAAAAGGTCAGATTCAGTAATGACACCAGTGTCTTTCATAGAGTATATAACTGATATAACTGTAAGGTTAAAGCTAATGACTAAAACTGCGCTGCGCATATCTTGTAAGGATATTTTGAGCATTTAAAGTATTTAACCTGGATCACTCTTTCAGTCTCTTCGCTGTGGTTTTCACTCTGACATGGACAGCTAGGAGAACCCGATCTAAGTTGGACCAAATGTTGCTGTTCCAGCACAGTTAGTTACTAAGTCTTCAACAGAACCCCCTGAAAACCCACAGATTTCCTCCTTCAAAATTCTGCGTCAAATTGAAAATAGTTCAATTTGACTTAATTTTTTTTTTGGCATAAAAACATTATAGAAGTTGCTTCTAAAGAACACGCCTGTTGGCTAATGTAGACTGACTGTAATTCATTTAGACGGAGCTGCTTATTGAACAGCGATCGTTTTGCCACTGTTGTCGAATCAAAGTGAGTCGTGTGTTGTGTGAGAGGCGTCTCCTCAGTGTTATTGATTATTGTATATTGAATGTATCCACGCTGAAATACTGACAGTTTGCACTGTAAAAATGCTTCTAGAAGCTGTTTTTCTTCTTCTTTTGTCCCTGCGTCACTTTAAATGTAAAAATGCTTCTAGAAGCTGTTCTTCTTTTGTCCCTGCGTCACTTTAACTCCTCACTGTTCACAGCTTTTGTAAAAACTTCACCTTTGACTCTGTAACTTTTTATTTATTCAAATACATGTGAATTAAAAAAAACCCTCTCTTTGACGCCTTGTGCCTGAAGTCTTTTCACTGTGGCCTCTGGATTTGACTTTTTCGGGCATGGTGGGAAATTTCACACTGATATTTAAAGTTATATTTCCTGAGCCTGTAGTCACTCTTTTCACCCCCAGCCATTAAAACTGATCACAGTTCTTCTGGCCATATCGTCACAGTTTTAAATATTTTAACTTGTGTTTTTCTCCAGCATGCATCAGAAATGACAAGAGCGCCCTCCTGTGGTTGTAGTCCCTACAACTCGGATCCAGACTCCACAATACAGGTAAAAAGAAATGTGGGTTTTCTGTTGATGTCGCAGCTTGTCGCCTTCTTTGTTTCGTTTTACCATTAGCTGTTGATTCCTGATAATTCCCGTAAATACTGTAGTAGAAAAAGTTCCTTTATGGACTAAATATATATGAAGTAACTAAAGACTACTTGCCAACCTTTATTTAAATTGTGTTGTTTTTCGTATTCCTCATTAAACAGGTAAATGTTCAAAAATCTGCCAACCACTGTCCTAACATCAGTTCTTGGTCCTGGCAGCAGAGAACCACCAAGTTCCTGGTACGTTTTACTGACCCGTTATATTTCCTTTAATCTTCAAATGGGAGTAACTTTAGGTTCCGGGCCAAACCTAACTCCTTTTTAGTTCATATTGTTAGAATAAACCTTAAACACAACCGATCATTGAAATATTTCTTGTGTGAAAACTAATTCTTGATCCATCTGTTCCGAACCTTGGTCTGGCCTTTGGTCCCACACCATGTTATTCCTGGAACATCTATAAATATATGATTTCAAAGTGAGATGGTCCATTACTATACTGTATAAATATATGGTTTCAAAGTGAGATGGTCCATTACTATAGTATATGGGACCAATGGCGCCCTCTAGTGATGAAACTGACTGACAGTTTTGATTTACTTAACCCTTTACATGACAATCATCTCCTGTATTTTGTAAATTTATTTTAATTTACAATAGTTAGTCACTGGTAAAAACAAGTGAAAACAAAGGAAAAATCTGTGGCCATGTTTGTTTTATTCATCGTTGACAAACTTTCAGACGATGACAGCCTCGTCCAGAAGAACACAAAAAAATAAGAGTCCATGTTCACAGAAAAAAAAAAACAGAATAAAAGTCAGGTGAGCAGACACATCCCTTTCACACCATTAAACTCAAGCTTCATCCTCAAATCCTGACCAATAAATAGACTGCAGGACAAAAAAAGGAAAAAAAAATTGAAAGCAGCAGACTGATGTTGCTCTGACATTTAACCTTTTTACTGCCAGTATTAATTTGTAAAACCAAATTGACTTTTTCCTCAGAGCTCCCTCTCCCCCCAAAAAACCTTAATGGTAACAAGTGAAGATAATTTAGATTGTTGGGATCTTCATAAAAATTACAATCTTTAATCTACGCTCAGTTCCTGTTACCAGATAAAAAAAAACGTGTTTATGTCATGGTCTATTTACTTCCTGTTTCAGCAGCAGCATGGATGTTGCACTGAGGAATGTGGTGGTGATGTCACAGTTGCTGCCGCTTCTTCTGATTAAAAATAAACATTTCACAGTATAACAGATTTGACAGATTTGTTGCGTTGATTAACCAAGATGACTGAAATATACCATGATGGAGTTTGTTCCACCACTGGGTGGCAGACCTGTTAAAACCTCTGACCCTCAACGTTTCTTCTCCTCCAGCGTCTTGTGCAGCTCGTCGGCGTCCTCTGCAGTCTTCACCCGGATCAGCAGCGGTATAGGGTTGTTTGGGTTTTTTTCGTCGATGGGTGGGTTCGGAGCACAAACCACCATCACGTTGTTTTTACCGAGGCGGGAACACGGCATGGACGACTGGATGATGATGTTCAACAGGATGTTTCCTGATGAAGAGGAGGAACAAGAGAAGGTTGGTGTTGAGAGCAGAAGGTAGACCCTACACACAGCAGGTCAGAAGGCCTTCATCATCTTACAGTGTTGAAACATCTAATGATGCAGAACATTACATTACATACTGTGATGTTTTACATGACTGAAGTTATGACTGTGCTGTCATGATCAGATGATATGACTCAGTTTTCCAGAAAAAAAAAATGTTCTGATGAAGATGAAATTTTGATCAGATGTTCTGACTTTCAATATTCAATCATTCCAATCACCTTTCCAATTGTTTAGTGTCAAGTGACTTTGGCGTTCTAACATTCCTGTGATTCACCAGTAGGTGGCTCTCTGAACTATAGTTCTTTAAGAGGCTCCTCAATGTAAAAAGAGAATAACAAAACTCGGTGTGATTAAACAAAGTGTCACTGTTTTTTTTGTTTCATTCTGATTATCTACGCAGTTATGGTCTCCTGACAATCTGCAGAAAGGACGTTCAGATTCACATTCCTTTAACTGCACAGCGATGACGGTTCACTCTCTGACACTGTGTGAACAAGAGAAACGACCTGCAGTACCGCTGATTAACCAGCAAGTGGCTATCGGTAAATTTGTTTTTCATACTTGCCCTTTGCTCACATTGACGTCATTAAATTGTTTGGGAGTAAATACAAAATACAAGCTTCAGTCGTTATCATTGTGTTCCACATATTTTTTTTCACTTAATTTTCTGAAATTAATGAAATAGTACAAGTATAGAATACCAGAGTAAACATGTAGCCTGTTCAATGACCAGCAGTGAACTGGACTTAAAAATATCTTTAAGTCACTTTAAATTGCGTAAAAGGTTGTGTATAAATGTCCGTTACCCAGGTTGGTGTCAGCTCTGATGATCATCTGCGTCTTTCCGTCAGTCATCTCCTTCAGGTGAAGTGTCCCCACTCCTTTCTCCTTAAACTCTGAATCCTTTTTATAAAACAGTTTACACCTGAATGTAGGAGAGAGTGAGGAACACTTAGACTCTAGAGGCCAGAATTCTTTTGTACTGACAGTGAAGGTGACTAAACAGGAGGAGAATGTTGATCAGTTTGGTATTTAGACAGAACCCTACAAACAGAATTGTCAGCCGTCATCTAAAAACAAGACTCATACGACCAAAACTTATAGATAACGTGCATTTTTTGAGGAATGCGAGCTTAGAACAATGACATACTTCTTTGAGTAGAAAGCATCTTCTTCTTTCACCTCTTTGACCTCAGGTTTTGGCGGTTCCTCAGACTCTTCATCTGCATTCTCACCTGAGAAGGAAAAAAAAAGCTTTAAAACTCCTATTCTTTAACAAAAAAAAGTGATAATCTGGCTCTAGAAACATTTCGTATTCACAGACATTAAATCAATCAATTATTTGTTTCATCACCTGCAGCATCTTCAGATTTGGTCGCACTGAAAGACAGTGGAGCAGGAGACCCTGAAGATCCAAACAGTGATTTCTGACTGGTAGAGGAGTTGGAGAAGGAGAAGCCTGGTTTGGAGCCTAAGGTTCCAAGAACGGAGCTGTCAACCTTCTGACCAAAGTTAAAAGTGACTCCAGCCGGGATCGGTGTCGAAGTTGAATCTGAGTCTTCGCCTGTTTTTTTGCCAAGGGAGAACAATGAGGTGTTGGGAGCAGGAGCAGAACTTAAAGCGCTGCTGCCGCTGTTAGAGGAGGAAGGAGACAACAAGGAGGGAGTGGCAGATTTGGGAGACGAAGATGATGCTGCTGCTGCTGCTGGGAGCTTCACTTCCTGCTTTTTCTCCTCAGAAACTCCTGCTCCACTACCGTACTGACGCTCAATGCTGGCCAGGTGGCGCTCATAATCCTTGAAAATAGGCTGGAGGTCGCAGAGTGGGTTGTCATTTACGTGTTTGGTGATCCAGTCCCTAACGGAGCAGTTGAGAGCAGTCAACTGGCGACTGTACTCCTTGCTGTTGCCGTTGCTGTTGCTGCTGCTGGGACTCTGAGTCAGGCCGTAACAGGAGCCATTGGTCTGTTTGGTTGTGACATCAGCCGAGGCATTGGAGGTGGAGGAGCTGTTTAATGTGAGACCTGGGAAAATGGGAGACACGAATGTTAAGGATGGATGAGGAGGAGGATAACATGATGGAAGCCCCTCCCCTTTATTTCATTTCCCCTGCAGCCACAAGCAAATGGAGTAAAGGAGCAGAGGGATGCAAACGCCACTTCCTTTTGCTCCATTTCACTCTCATACAAAAGCAATCCGATGGTGTATAAGGACCATTTAACAGACTTAAAGGAGAGTCTGATCAGATAAAACACTGAATAACATTCAACACAGGATAACTCCAACTCTGAAAGTCAACTGTGAAAATGAAGGTAAAGTAAAAGCAGGCACTGGCCGCGTTACCAAAGACATAAAAACTCTTTCTACTCACTTGGAGCAGTGGTAGACGTTGTAGATGAAAACCCCTCAAATGAGGGCGCGGCACTGGTACCGTTAGTCAGATCACCAAAACCTTTGAAGGTTCCACCATTGCCAAAGGCAGAAAAAATGGGTGTCGTTGAGGCTGCGCTCGCTTCTGATGTGGCCAAAGAAAAACCTTTAAAACCTTTGAAAGCTGTGTTGCCGTCACCCTGGAAGAAAAACAAAATATTCCCATAAAAAATACGAAACACATTTAGAACTATTGAACCATAAAACTGAGTTTCACCTCGCTCCCGACATTTCGACGCTTAGCCTTCTTAATCGCACGATTCTTCAACACATCGTGACTCGCAACAGAAAATGTTCCTGCCTGAGGAAGAGTGACAAATCAGGTTTAACTTTCAAACTTGCCCCCTTTTCTTTGTTTTTTATATACAACAGAACTCACTTCCTCTCCTTCCTCCTCCTGATCCCAGTTCCTGTCAGTCAGCTCTTTGTCTGCAATTCTCTTTGCCATTGCACCAGCTCTGCAACACAAAACGCAATTATTGGACTTCAGATATAGAACCATGTCACAATAAGAAAGACAGTGCTGTCGACACACCTCCAGTGTTAACAGTGTTTGGAGCATTAACATTTTACACAACCCATAGGTGCACTTTAAGGTACAAACAGTTGAACAGCAGTTAGCATCCATCATTTTTTCATGGTTTTATTGCTTTTTCTGTCAGCTAAGTCTTTCTTTGGTGTACTGAGACTTTGATGTTTGTCTGGACATATGGTGTGTTGCCATAGTGTGTAAAGTTCCAAGTCAAGAGTGTAGAACATGACACATTTAGAAACTGCCTAACTCCCACTGACCACATTCATAAAGATTCAAGAACAACAAGCTGATTTTTTTTCTGTACTCTAACTGCAGTGGGATTGCCGTCATGGGATTACCTGGTTAACTGATCCAGCATATTCCAATTGAATAAATAAACCACTGGCAGCTGCACCTGATTTTTCGGACCGTTGTAAATAGACAATGAAATGCCAAGGAAATGACACTGGGGTCATGAGTTCATGACCCCTAATCCGAGAGGTTTTCTCTTCCCTCTGCTGTCTTACATCTATCAACTTAGGTGCAGGTAAATATATGGTCTGTAATGTCAGCTTTTTTTAATCTTCATTTTCTTCGATTTTCCTGGATAATCATTTATTCACGAAAAGTTGCAATTCGTTATTTATTTCTCGAATGTTTTACTGGTGTAAAATTCGACAAACTTGTGGGAAAACATAACTTAAATCACCGTTCGGCATTATCCAAAGCTCATTCGGGTAATAAAAGCATATGTGAATATCTCTATTTGGCATTAAAGGGCATAAATGAAGTTACACTATCCATGTGCTGTGAGAAATATTTTCACCATAACCGTGGAAACACATGTTAACCGGTTCAGTCAAAGTATTGCATCAAGGGTCGGGCTGTTAGCCGGTAAGCTTAGCAGGCCGATGCTAACGTTAGCTGCTCTGAGACTAGCCTAGATTCACGTACCTTTTCTGGAATGTTCAGTCGAGTCAGAGAGGCGGCTGCGTATAAAACCTTTCAACTTCAACAACAGCAATTTCACACGGCGAAAATGTCAAAACCAAGTGAGTGTAAAAGGAAGAGTGAAAGCCGTATTTGTTTTTGAACGAGTCACGCCGCCATTTTACACGGCGGCACATCCGCATGGGTTCGCGCCTCCCGCTTTTTGCGCATGTGCAACGGATGAAGCCTGTTTGGCGTTATGGGAAATGTGGTCCAAAATGTGAATAAATCAAAACGTAAATACTGTAGTCTATTATTTAACTGTATTACAATTCAAATGTTCAAACAAAGCAAATGTGCTATTGTTTTTCCGTTTGTGTTTAGATTTTTGAAATGTATACAAAATATACTATTATAATAAATATCTCACAGAAATTTCAACAGGGAATACAGTTTGTTTCACTTTACAAATTAATCTACAGAGCCACTAACAAATAGAAAAGTTGAGTTTTTGCACAGAAACACCAATAATCTCTTGTTTAAATTTAGTGTCCCAAAAGAGAGAGCTGGAGACTAGCAGTACCCATTTCCCTCAAACATAAAACATACAGTTTTTTGGTAAAGGTTGAACAATGCAACTAAAATGTTTAGGGTAAACGTTTTAGTTTCATTTTGGACATAGTGTATAGTCATATTTAACACATTTTCCAACATAAAACCAAATTTGTGTTCTTTTCTCAAACAGCTTCTCGGCGCAGGGTGCACCCACAGCAATGTCACTGCTGACCATCTGTCACCCCTTCATACATCCGTACATGTAAACAAACGTTGACTATTTTTCTAAGATCTGACCAAAGTGTTAGATTTACAAAGATGACAATAATGTCTTTTTTTTCTTTTACTTCCAAACCATTATTCCTGCCTGAAGGTCAAAATAACTCTGAATTTGAGATGAATAGTGACAGTAGTCAGCTGACTGCAGGTGGTAAACTAGCTCACTTTTCATTTTACCTACACACACTCACACTCGGCTAAATGGTGTCTTTGGGATTCAACAGCAAGCCCTTCAGTGACTGTGTGCGTGCACATGCTAGCTTGTGTGTGTGCGTGCGTGCGTGTGCTGCTTGCTGAGGCTCGGGGGATGCTGGGGCTAAACTGGTGCAGAGCTGGGCAGCAGATGGCTCATCTCCAAGCTCTCAGGATCCCGGTCGGCTCTGCCAAACAGGAACAGGTGCTGGAGAAAGTAGGAAGTGAGCTGTGGGCCCTGGTGGCAGCAGGAGACCCTTGACCAGCTGGCGAGGAGAAAATGGAAAGAGTTGGCAATGGAAGAGAGAGAAAACCTGTGTCATGTTGAAGGATGAGGAGTGAGAGACGATGTGATGGAGAGAGACAAGATAACATCCGACACACTGAGAAATGAGTGAGAAATAGGAGAGTTCTTTGGTTGGAAGAATTAACTTACATATATTTTCTCCGACTACACAATATGAAGAACTATATGAAGAAATATTTTTATAAATAGAAAGAATTCGTTCGTCTCCACGAGACGCAGAAGCGTACAAAAATAAGAGAAGCTGGGTCACTGCTTGTCAGAGCTACATTTGTGGTGCAATTGCACAAAGTCTCGATAAGTCGATCAGTTTCTTATAAAGGTGAAAAAGCTGCTATGTGGATTAGCTTAACCACCAGAGGCCACTAACTCCACAATAGAGGCCTTCTACTCCTGCAGTGTGGTGAGGATTATATGGAGAGGATCCCCTTGCTCAGTCTGGGGGGCCGCAGCCCCTTCCATGCAGGGGCTCTTTTTAGCCTGGGGCAGCTGCTAGCTCAGAGACTTGTCGATCTCGCCGGGCCATGAACAGAATTAAAGGCAGAGAGTCTCCGGAGAGAACAGATAAAGTATCGATCCACGTGTTGAACATCAGCCATGGATGTAAATGAGGAGAGGAAGACGGGGAAGGACACAAGTAGAATTCCCAAAGTCAGTTGTGTTTTTGTCCAGTTCGTATCAAAGCTGACGGACAACTCGGTGACGCCGCTCCAGCAGTTGTTACACCTGTGTGTGCTTGTGTCTGAACATCCTGTCCGGTCCTGTTCAAGACTAAAATCTTACATTTTTACTGGACTCGAGCAATATTTTTTTTTTCTCAGAGTTATGGCATCATTAACATAATCATCAGCGTGTATGAATAAAATAATGTGATGCAGCAGTTGTTGACCTCATTAATGATGATGTTGGATTAAATCATCAGACTGTCTCCTGTAATCATCCTGCTGGCAGACACACACACACACAGAGTTACAGTTACACCGCAGAGTAGGTGACGCTGTAACCAAGTAGAAATAATTGTGTGGACATACAGGAGGAGACGGTTCAAAGACAGAGATGAGCAGCAGCTGATTTGTTTCAGTGAGCTGTGTCTCTGTGGATTTGGAGCTACTGTCTTGTTTCTTTTAAAATAGTCTCATCTCCACTTCAGGTTTTGTTGTTTTTTTTTACTGTTTTTGTATAAATATGGTTGTCGTGTTTATTTTTGTACTTAGTAGTTTTTTCTTGTTCTTCTGTAGCTGTTTTTTTTCTCCATTTGTAGCTTTTTATGGCCTTTCATTTTTTGCAGTTGTTTCTGCAGTTGGGTCTGTATTTTGTTTTTTTTTTGTTCTCCCTTGTGAGTCTCTGTGGGGTCACATCATAGCTCCGCGGTGCATCAGTAGTTTTTGTGGTTGTATTTTCTCTCTTTATTTTCTAGTGTCTCTTTGTGATCCTTCTCCATAGTTATTGTTGTAGTATAACACTTTATATCTGTCTCATGCTCAGCTGCACGTTGGAGGTTTTTAATAACATTTCTCAAAATCTTTTTTCAGACTTAAGTCCATATAAATGTCAGTCGCTAGCTGCGACAATTCTTTACCCATCATGCATTTGACGGCGTGTGCAAGGACTGCGTCTGTAGAGAAAGGGGCTGCTGAACAGTTGACCTCACATGTACACGTTAACACCACATCACAACACACAGATGTGTTTCTGCCAGAGAGTAAATGAAATAATGAGTTTTCATTTGTGAATTATCAACGCGACTCTTCCTTCATTTAATTTGTCTGTGAGGCTGTTTATTCTCCATTCAGCCATAATTAAACTGCAGAAAGAGAAATAATGAATAAGCTTCTTATCTCACAGCCCCTGGCTGATTGTGGTCAACACACAAGATCAGCTGCTGCCGGAGCACGGTGAGGAAAAATGACAACAAGAAATCGGAGAAGAAAGCGGAGGGAGATTTTGAACTGAAAGGCTTTTCTTCTGTGTGGAGCTTCAGGATATTTTTACTGTTTGACATGAACATCCAACGTTTTAAACCACAGCTCACACCCACAGAACGACACTTACAGAAACAGATTAAACGTTATTAAAATCAAGCTTGTTTTTCTGCGGGCAACTTTAAACCATTACTGGGCTAGTGCTAAGTTTTAGTTTTTGTGCTAGTTTTGATGAGTGTCGGAGGTTTGTGCTTCATCTTGAACAGGCAGAAATATGGGCAAAAATAGAGCGGATGAAAACAGAGATAGAGACAGGGAGGCTAGAGTGACTAGACCAAACAATGAGCTGAGACCAACAAAGTGATGGAAGATGATGTATGTAGCCAGGGTAACATGAGAGTAATTTGGACCGCACAGGAGGCAGGTGAGAGTGGAAAACTAATGACTAAGAAAGACAACATGGATGGGCAGACAGACGTGACATTTTGGCTATCTTTTAGCTTTTTTAACTCTTTTTTTTTAGGTATTGCTTGTATTTGTGATAGCTGTTTTTGGATTTTTAACTCTTTTTTTAGTTGTTGCTTGTATTTGTGATAGCTGTTTTTGATTATTTGGTATTTAAATGTATGTTTTAATATTTTTACATCTGTTGTAGGATAGGTTGTACTAAAATGGATTCAAGGACGTTCGAATCATGCTAGATCAGGCATGGGCAAACTAAGGCATGCGGGCCGGATGTGGCCCATTCAGCTTTGTAATCTGGCCCAAACTGGTCCAAATGATATAATTGATTTGTATTGTGATTATAATACCCACGTTTTCCCTATAGATAGCGTAGAGAAGGCAAAAAGCACTTTAGCATTTTAGCCTTTATGCATGTCATTTATCTTAGTTCACATAACGCTCCATCTATTTGCTCCTCACCCTGGCCACCCTGTCAAATATCAGGATAAATTTTGGCCTGCGAGTCAAAAAGTTTGCCCACGCCTCTGCTAGATGCTAACCTACTATCTCACTACCGTTAATTTCAAATTCAATTTCTCAGTGAGAACAAAAAAAAGTTGAAACTGTTTTTGCTCAGAAATCATGTGACAGACTTGGAATCAGCTGGACGTTCTCTTTTATCTCCTCGTCAACCTAGGGCCAGATTCGGCCTCGGCCATCTGTCAGCCCTGGCAGCGGCCTCTGAGCGAGCACAGGCCGGCCCTGGACCCTGGACCTGGCCTGGCTGTCACTCATTCAAATCCAACACACAGTGTCTGAGCCACTGGAACAAAAAACACCAAAGTTTACACAGGCACCTATAAAACACATACTGTAGCTCAGAAAAAAAACCCCACAGTCTACGAACGCATCACACGCTTCACACCTAATAATGTTAATTTATGATTTAAGGACTCAATAATGTAGAGACACCAGGTGAGTGTATAAACTCCTTCTTTAATTAACAGCATAAATCAGTTCCTCATATGTCCTGAAGGTGATTCTTGATTTATTATTTAATATAAATCATTAAGCTTTGACTTAAAGAAACTCTGAGCTCAGTGTTTATGACCAAATAAAATGTATTATTTAGTTGATTTTAATCCTTTGTATATATACTGATGACCACATACAGTACATACAATAGTACTCTTTATAATTCAGTGTTTCTTATTTGACTTTCAGTTAGAGTGGAGGGTCATGAATTTGAGATACACAGACATTTAAGGAAAAAAGGAAAAATATTTTTTATCCCTTAAGCTATACATTAGCAATATGTTATCCGTCTCATTGTGGGTATTTGTTCTGTGTTTGTTTCTAACCTTGAACTTCCTTTGGACCTTTGCATGATGTTTCATAGTGATATAAGAATCACCTCTCTGAACCAGCCCTCACTTCTTCGTCTTTGTTAGATGTGGATCCCAGCTGGCAGCCTTTGATGCCTTTAGCTCTATTTTTAAACATACTAACAGCCCTGACCAGAAATTTCCTAAACCTGTGCTGAAGAAATCCAAACAGAGGATGCAAGTAGAGGGCAGTGTTGCTGCAAAAGCCAAACATTCCCACTCCTAAGAACAGCAATTTTTTTTATATTTCTAATGAGCAGCTTATTATATTTGAAGTTAGTCAGTGATGGACCATTAGAATGATAAGAAGCTTTACATCAAGATGTGACAACAGCACTTGTTGCAAACAATCATTTTCCAAGTTTTTAAATTGCTAAATTTATGCCTCTGGGGCCCATGGAGTCGACCTTTAATTGTGCTGAAACTGAAAACTATTTCCAGGATGTGGCTCTTTAAATACAATCAGTGGTACTTGGAGTGACCTAATAAAATGACTGAGGGAATTACTTCCTACTACATATTTCTGATGTTTATTTTTGAGTAAAAAAACAAAACAAAAACCTTCATACTTTGAACAAATAACTCCTCACTGACATAACGTCACAAATACACACACTCCTGCGTGTGTGTACGTGTGTGTTTTACACACACTGCTGAGCCGTGAAATGAGCAGTAGCAGCTGATGTAGCAGCAGCAGCAGCAGCAGCTCAGGGTGGGGGAGGGTTAGTTTCAGCGGAGGGACTACTTTCTTTCTGTTGCCTATAAAAACTACTACTTCTAGCAAGAACATTCTAAATTAGGTGTGTGTATGTCAGTCCTTCAGCTCTAAGAGCAGGGCACTTTCTGTTTATATTTTATATTAATGGCAATGGGTTAGTTTAATGTAGTCCATAGCAACGTCGACATAATAATAAGTCTTAACAACAGTGTCCAAAAATTCTCTAATGTCCGCCCTGAGCTGTTGTCTCTGTCCATGGTGCTAGTTTATCTTTTGCTAGTTTTAAATAACGGCTTTAATAAACGTCTTTTCCGTTTTAAAAAACAGAAATTTGCGCCTTTTAGTCTTTAGCTTAAAAGAGTATGAGCGAAAACAGCGTGGAATTTGTTTTCTGTCGAGTTTGTAACACTCTCTGCCATTTCTCTTCATCAACTCTCACATCACATACTCCTGCTTGAAGCCACGCCCACATACTCCTCCCCTGACGCCTTACCGATTTCCTATTGGCTTTTGCACATGTCTCTCCGCATTTGCAACACCCGATTAGCGTCTTTATTCCGACTGCCGGCGAGCTTAGCCAATCAATGGTCAGCAAGTGTCCAAGGGCGGGGAGAAGGAGAAGGAGTAGGAGAAGAAGGAGGAGGAGGTAGCGGGGGGTCAGAGTGTGACCGACATGTAGAGAAAAGAAGCAAACAAAGTGGCTCACTGAGCTTCTGTGTGTCTAAATCTAACATCCTCCATCTGTTCACACATATTTCAACGTGGTATGTTTGTATCTTCCACAGTTGCTTCATTTGTTTGACTCTGTGAGTTGTGTTTGTAGTTGTAGTTGCTGCTGCTTGAGCTGCTGCCATGTTTCATCCTTCATGTTTTTCCATGTTTTGGCTCCACAGCCATACTTTGTCATCCTACAAGGAACACCTTTATATGTTTCATTTAAATAATATATTTTAACTGATCAATTATGAATTATAAGACATTTAATGTGTTTAAGCCCTACAAATACTACTAATAACTAATTTTTATTTGACTACTTTTTGTATCAACCATACTGTAATATGAATACTTACTAACACTAGTACTGCCATTACTATTACCACTACTATTATTATTTCTAATACTACAAATACTACTTTTCCAGCAATAGCCCTGTCACTATCATCCCATTCTGCTGTGGTACCAGCAGTACAGCTACTTCTATAAGTTCTTTAAGTACTATACTATTTTATAACTTCATGTACAATTTCTGCTACTGCTATTTATTTCCCAGTGCATAAACTCCATTATTAATTGTACTAGTACAATTACTTCTAATAATTGTATTACTGCAACCAGTAGAGTAGTCATAATAGTAGTATTATATTATTATTAAGAGTAGTATTATAACTACTGCTCCTACTACCGAAGTACTATTACTGTCATTATTACCTCTAAAACTTTTTGTTTTGCTCTTGCATTTTCCTCCGGTAATCAAAAGTATTTCTAAATATTTTTAATTATTATTATTTGCTGCTATAACTATTGTTATATTTTCTTGAGATAAGTTTGGACATTTTTTTACATTAAACTGTGGTGGTTCAGTGAAACTCATTGCGCATGTCTATTTTAACTAGGGGAGGGGGGTCTATCTCTCGTTCTCTCTACATCCGGGAACCTCTGAATCACCATTGACAGCCGAAGCGCAACTTTTCCCCAGGCAAAGTGAAATCAAGCCGCGGACTCGGACAAAATATAGTCCCCTTCTTTTAACTTAAAATTACCTAAATTAAAGCATTTCGGCGGCTCTACGGACCCCTCGACTGCCTGTCGTTATCGCGGAAGACCCTAGGCCGTGTTTAGAGCCCCCGTGTCCGGTTTGGAGCACTTTTGGAGACGGGCGGAAAGTGTGTGATGAGTCCTGGGCTGTAAAAAAAGAAGCGAGAACTTGCTTTGCAGCCCGAGAGTAGTTCTTCTTTCAGTTGTTATTGTCGCTTTAAAAATTCTTAAATCGCTCAAACTTGGTCTCGGCGGCGTCGAAAGTGACGGAAAAGTGCTTTTGTGAACAGAACATGGAAGTACAGGGCCTACAAGAGGCGCTGAAAGTGGAGCTTCAGTGTCATCAGGTAAAGGAAACATCGTGTGTTGGTGTTTGTGAAGCCAAGTGAGAGCAGCGGCAGCGGCAGAGAATGTGAAGGATGAAGCGGGGACACTCAGGGAGGAGAGCCGTTACAACCGCCACAACCGCCGCTGCTGCTCCCGCTGCTGCCGTCAGAGTCGGGGATGAGAGTCACTGCAACGGTACAGCCACTTCCAGGCGGGGTTCGGGAGACTTTTGGCGTTACTTTTTTGCTGTAGTTGTGGGTGTTTGTGTA
>NC_024314.1:16674635-16702475 GCF_000523025.1 Cynoglossus semilaevis
GAGGTGGTGGTGTGTGGCGAACAGGACGCGACCTGAATATTTATGAGGAGCCGGAGTGGCGATATGAGCCCCCGCTTTGTTCCTCCATCCACTCTACCATAAGTTGAGTCACTTTTCTCGGCCTTGCTCGGCTGCGACACCGGCCGATAACTAGTTGCACGGATGAAGCAGAACCCACAGGTAAACAGTGCTTTTTAATGTCAATCGGTCGGAAACTCACGAGTCGAGTTCGGCTGAGCTCGACTGGGAGTCGATGGGCCCGGCGATAAACTTTATGGGCATTAGTTTTCGCTGAGCTGAATGGCTTTAACTTTATTAGCATCAAGTTGAATGACATCAAAAGCAAAGTTTAAGTTGACATTTGATTGCAATATACCGTAAAAACACCTCGTCATTGCGATAATCTTGAATAGAAGTAATCGGCGTTTTTGCCTACATTGTCTAGTTTTCTTCTAACCGGTTTTGGTTTTATTTGTTAAAGTCACAAAGGTGGTAAGTTAGGGTGAGAATTGTGTTTGTCATTTTCTAGAATTAAAATGAAGCTTCTCAATCAGAATTTAATGAAATAAATGCTCTCTTTGTGGTAGTTAGTTCCTAAAACCAGAGCCTTTGTCACAGTATCCACGTTACCTAAGGATGCTATCTTAACAATGATTTTGTTATTTTGTCAATATCTATTTTCAAAAACATTGTCATGTTTTTAAGGAATTGGCAGTTTCCATAACATTATGTCTTAAATTGCACTTTTAGTGTGATTAATGCACAAACTTATATTGTCTTGATAGCCTTAGGCTAACAACTGAGCTAATGTGGTACAGCTTAATGGTTGAGCCCAGAATATCAAAATAGTTTGTTGATTGTTCTCAGTGTTGAGTCTTTCACATTGGAAACTAACTTTGGTTAGTTTCCTTCTTAAATCTTAAATCTTTGTCTTGGTGTTATTTCTGAGAATGTCTGTTTCAGACCAATCGCAGATCCTACTGGATGAAGTTTAATGGTTAAATTCAGCTTTAATCTACTGCATGTGTTTCTTTTGTGCCTTAAATTCAGATACACAGAGTTGTGGAACTTTCTTCGCCAGTATAACTATTTCTTCTACTAGATCACAGTGTGTAATGTGCAAAACTTGGCAGCAGGTGCTGTGTGAGGAGATGAACACTGACTGAGGTTGTGTTCAGCACCGTGGCCAGCTCCTGTCCTCCTTCTGCTGCTGCCGACGCTAGGCCTTTTAGAAAAACTTGAGCACAGAGCATGAGGAAAAATAGGCAGGAAGTAGTTGTGTTTTTATTGAATAAGTCTTCCATTTGATCTTTTCTTTACCACTCAGAGGCCTCTGTTTGCTTCCCCGGCTCATAAATCGATGTCACTTCCTGTGATTTTTCTTTTTTTTTTATAGCAGCATATTTGTGTTTACGTCTACGTAAAAACCACAATACTTGTCTACATGGGTTTAGATTTATCCATCCAGTGCTCCTGTTTGTGTGTCAGTAGTATTTCTCCCCCATTCTTCTTCCTCCTCTCTCACTTTGGTAGTGGAAGCTTCCATTTTGAGATAGTAAGAGGGGGAGCCCCCCCCCCTTTCCAACATGGAGAGGAGGAAAAGTCCGCAGAGTTTGTGCAGGAGAAGGAGGAGGTGGAGGAGGGGGGATGGGCCCCATTCATGCCTAACATTACCATTTTGATTGCTTTGATGCTGTTTTTGGTTTAGAGGGGGGAGGGGAGGCAGAGAGAGTGTAGAGACACAGAGAAGAAGCCCAGTCAGCAGCACTGCGCACAGCGACACAGCTTTAATCACTACTTTCCCCCCCTTCCTCCTGTGTTCGCAGCAAAAAAAAATTGTGACCTTTACTTTTCCTCTGTACATATGTGAAAAGCTTTTAAAGCAACCGTGGGTGTCCGGCCTCATTTGAAGCCAAGAACAAGACCAGACTATGTCTGTGTTTCCTTGAAAACTTTGACCAGAGAGAGAGGAAATGTTTATTGTAAATAATGAAGCTCGTCTTCTAGAGGGAATGCTCAGAGGTCATTTCATGGTCACATTCACAGGCTACTGGAAAAATCTTGGTACAAATCCTGAGGTGATCCTAGACAGCCATGTTTGAAAACAAACAGATAAGAGTTCAATTGTGTTGCTACACTTTAAGAGAGAGTTTATTATATCAGGCAGGTCTTCTCTGTGCAGCTGTTTACTTAGCTCTAATGGGAAACAAAAATATATCTTTTCAGTTATTACAGTGCTTGTTAGGCCAGGCTGGCTCATGTTTTTCTTTGAATCCTAGAATCCTTCTAGAAAGAAGTGTGAAAAAATACACACAATGTCAGAAATATCAACCTTTGCTATGTGAACATAAGCCCTGATTATATTTTCTAGTATATGTCCTATATGGATGCCCACTAAAATGAATGTACCTGGCCTAAATTTAAGGATCACTACTAGAAGAAAAAAAACATCACATCAGAATTTGAGTTTCATACTTTTTTATATGTTCCAGCCTCCGGCAATTTGTTTGCGTTGGCACAGAAAGAAAAAAGGGGAATGAAAAAAAAAGAAGAAATGTCAGCAATTTTACCAGAGGCTTTGGGACAAAAACTCCTGATGTTTTTGTAATTGCTGGCATCACTCTGTGTTTTTCTATGTACTCAGACAAAAAAAAGGTGAAAAGTCAAAGCAAGAATTAGTTTGAACAGAAGCCTAAACATCTTGGAAACGTTTGACTTACGATGTAAAAACCAGCTAGCTCATGATGACATGTTATTTTCTTTGTTTCCTGTTTTTAGAGAAAAAACAATGTTAATTAATCAAGTACCTCTATCCATCTAATTCTATTATGGCCTAAGGTGGATCATATTGTGGATTTCTTAAAACATTCTTAATGAAATACATGTAAATAGACACTGTTTTACAGTTAAACACCACTATAATACTTTCTTTCTTTGACACCAGGTTCCAACCTGCTTCTTTGTCTCACCTAAGGACTCAAATCCACTTCCCAACCACAGGTCCTTTGCCAAAATACTTTGGAAAAATTTACATTCACGTTTGGTTTAGTTTGCACTCATTCCAGAATGCTTTAAGAGTTAAATAAAAACCTGATAGAACAAAAAGCTCAACACTTGATACAAAGATACAAATAAAACAAATCAAAGCTGTTGGAGACACCATGGTGACCTGGTTTTTAGTGCTAAAAAAAGTCACACGCAGAAATGACTACTTATGCCAGCAGTACTTTCACTACTTTTTTTTATTTAAAGCCAACATTTCAAATTCATACATCATAAATTTAAAAAGTTGGTTTCAAATTGATAACTAGTCTTTAACACTGGTCTTTCGAGAAACCAAAAACCATTGATTTAGTTTGTTTAAATTTGGTACCAGCTAAGTGGTGTACATGCTACTCTAAATCTACTCAGCACTCGTCGGTTCCAGTGGAGTCTTACATGCTTTAGAACTCGTAATGACTGAGCTGTGATGTGTTTTTCATGGGTGTAGTGGTGGAGAGCCGAGAGTCTGTGTTGTTAGTAGGAGAAGGATGTGGTGGAAGGAGAGGACAATACAAAGAGTCTGAAAATTAAAATAATAAGACTTGAACAAAAGATTGTTTCAGTCTCACAGTCAGTACCAACCTCTCTGCATGTTTTTGAAGGAGTATAGATCCATTGATTGTTTTCTCCATGCTCCACTTGCTCTCAGTTGCATCATGGCTTCATTTTCTCACCGACTCGTCAGGTGGAGACGAGTTGTTTTTCTTCTGGTGGCTGTTTAGTTTTTTTCCCTCATCCTCCTCATCGATCGAGGCCTTCGCAGCAGCGTCTCCCTCATTTCTGGAAAAGAAAAAAGATACTTATTTTTATTCCTGGTCCAGAGTAAAAGTGTCTGGTTTCTGTACTTCAAGACCACAGGTGATCTTCCATCTTATTTTGGTGTAGTAGAGGCAGTAGCTGTAACATAGATTCTTCCAAGTCATGCTGTGTAAAGCTCTGTAAGGCCTGTCAGGAGTTAGGCCAGGACTTCTACACTTCTAGAACATCTGGGCCTCAGATAAATAAGAATTTCTATTTTGAGTTGAGGAATTCACTGGGATTTAGGAGTGTTTTTTTCCGTTTTAGTCACTGCTGCACAATTTCAACAAATTTCTTCAACAAAAAAATGCTTAGTGTTTTGCTGAGCATATTTAGTTCTTGATTTTGACCTGATCTGTGTGATCCTGATCCTGAAGTGTAATGAAGTGTGAAGTGAATTTTAAATACATTATGTTGCATAGCATTGCAGCTCATTAGTTTAAGAACAACAAAATCTCTGTAGTTTCTACATGATCCAGCAGAGGGCTCTCCCACTTTAATCCCCTTTTTGCAGAACCTGTCAGCAAAACAACTAAGAAATATTACTTTAGTCCGACGTAAAAAGTGCTGAAGCATGCTACTTTAAACTTGCTACTTTAAATCCTGTTTTCCAAAACCAAAAGAAAAATCAAAATTTTCCGTTCTAGATTACCATGAATTCACAGGGATTACTTAAATTGGCTAAAAATTGCAATGATGCTAATTTCTAAGGGGATTGAATAATGCATGTGTGCCGACATAAATTAGCTTCATGTTCTTTGAACAACTTTGGCAAACGTTCATTCTTGTGGTAGATTCTCTTAAAGCCACGGCTCACGAAGAAGAAAAGCTAACATGAACAAGAACCGGTCGAAGAGATCCCTGATCAGCTTTGAAACTTTCATCTGTGTTCAGTCGTAAACTTTGTCAAGCTTGTGCTTCGACCTGCCTCCGTGCACTGGTTTGACAGCTTCTCATTACACAACAGCAAACTGTTTCCAGAGAAAAGTGCTGACGCTGTGCGTCTGCCGGGCAGAGGGAGGCGAGCTGCGTTGCTGGCGGCTGCGATGAATTAAGCGGCGTTGACGGCCGGGGCGCCGTTTTCATCTCTTTCTGCTCAGAGCAACAGTGTGATGTGACAATAAGAAAAAGATTGTTGTTCAGAGATCAATAATCAGAACATCTTTGGTGTTGTTCTGAGAAGTGCTGAGACATATTAATGACACACCATTGGAACTCCATCTTTCAACAGTCCAGGTTTGAGTCACCACTCAGTTGACTGTCTGTACTTCTGTACCTTATCAGCTAAGCTCCCACTTCCTGTCTGATGTGTGTGTGTGTGTGTGTGTGTGTGTGTATCTATCTATCTATCTATCTATCTATCTATACATACATATATATATATACTAATTGAAATAAGGGGTTGTCCTTGAAGACGACATTGGCGTTTGTTTCTCAAAAACAAATCTTAAAGCTCAATTAATGTTTTTAGGAACAGATGTTCAAGTAACCCCTGACCCGGGCACTAATTATCCTCCATACGTTTAGATATGTGCTAGATATACAGTTTTTTTACACTGTGCTAGTTACAGTTAGCAATGGTTGTTGTACCTCTGTACGTGGGCCTCCAGTGGACAGGCGATCTGTCCAGTGTGTATCCTCCTGTTGACAACTGGGATTGGCTCCAGTGCCTCTCTGTGACCCTGCAAAGCCATAATGGCTAATGGATAGATGGATAGTTTATTCTAAGTGTTACATTATTCCACTGTTGTGCAGATATAGCACTTGGGGATGCTACGGTACCTAGCCACAGTAGCTTGGCTCCTTTATCTGGCACCTCCTCCTGTTGCTGAAGTCACAGGGTGGAGCGGTGATAGACAGACATATTATTATTCAGTCCAGATATTATTGAGATAGAAACAAAAAAAAAAGTCCAGATATTATTGAGATAGAAACAACACAAAACGACATTGTGAAATTTTTATTTTTTCCACTGGTGTAGATCACATTGGCCCTGGCAAAAAGCTATACTGTCCTTAGTGTACTGCAGTTATAACTGACCATTAATGTGGTGGAATAAAACTCACTTCATGTCTTTTGATGTGCCTTATCAGTGTGGCTGTAAACTGTCATAATGGTCATTATTTTTTTTTAACTCTAATGAGAACTGCCGCCTTCTTTAAGTGATCAGACTCGGTCTGATCACTTCCTGCTCCGCCTCTGTTCACAGATTACAATCAGTTCCTGGTTGAATCACTTCTCCTTCCTGTAAAGAGGCCTCCGCTCAGGAGTAGCATCAGTATTGACTTTTGTATTTTTGATTTCCAGCTCGTCCCTGTGCTGATAACGGGACCGGAGCAGAGCGGCGTTGTGCGCTGAGGCTTCGGTCAGCAGCTGACAGCGCTGCTCTGCACCGTCAGCAACCGGACGACGGCCAAAACAGCCACTTCATCATCACAGCGCTGAGCAGCAACATTTCAGAGCAGCAACATTTCAGCTGCTATTGCTGCTGCTGCTACTGAACATAACAGTTATTATGACAAACCCACTGAGACGGACGTGTTTTTACAGTTTCTTAAAATTCTATTTGAAGACTATTGTCATGTTTAAAGGAAATATAAAAATGTTTAATTAATTCAATTACAAACTATGTGAGAAATCCGAACTTCCTGAAAAATCCACGTTAACAGCACAACACAAAAGTTCACACATTCCTCTGACGGCTCGAGGAGCCAGATTAGCCGGGATTATGCTGAAATTTGAGAAGCAGCAGAAAATATAACAAAATGTACTATTTATTACAGAACTAATTCCTATGAAAGTGTTACATCGTGACCGTTTTTAAACTTAATGTCTTGCTATTTCAAAAGTAACGCTTCACTTTACCTTTTTTCTGGGCTGACTCTGTAGTGGTGACTTGAACATGATCAGTTTTTAAATCTCTATAATCTGACCAGTGGAATGAGCTGATTGTATTCTGTCTATCTCTGTGTGTGTGTTTGCGTGTCTGTGTTGAAAATGTGCAGCAGCAGCAGCGGAGTTTGTCTGCTCATGTCTTTGTCTCAGTAGAGACACAGAACAGGGAGGAATGTTATTGTCTTTTCCTCAGCAGCTGGTTGCCTCTCAGACCCTGCTGTTCAGGCCTCATTTACTGCTCTCTGATTAGCTGTGTGTGTGTGTTAGTGTGTGTGTGCATGTGCATGTGCACGTGTACGTGCGTGTGCATGTGAAAGAAACAGACAATGGAGTCGCTCAGCCAGTCAAACTCACATCAACAGAAAAAAAAAGTCTAAACAAAAGACAGACAATTGAATGGTGTTTCTTTTTCCTGATTGGTCAGAATCACTTTTCATTTTTTATTTGCAATCCCAAACAACAACAACAAAACAACTCAAACCTGTGGAAAACGATTCAGAACAAAGTGAGGGGTGGAGCCTTGTGGCCTTCCTGTCTCATTTACATACACTTTTCCAGGCCAGCGTCCCACAATGCCCTGCTTTTTATGCATTATTGAGTCTCCTGGTGGAGTATCCTTAAAAGGGGGAAGAAGATGACGCCCATAAAAAGAAGTAGTAGAAATGTTTGAGGGCAACTTCAAAGAGCATCTGAAAAATTGATCAAGTAGAATGTAAGGATTTCAGGTGAAAAATATGAAACAGAAACAGAGCTGGAAAAAAATATAAACATTGTTAAAGATGTTTTTGTTGGATTCCAGTAGCCAAAACTAGAATTCCATGTTCCAATGTTTGGATGTTTCCATTAGAGTAAGTCTGTTTTTAGTAAAATTTTGAACAAAGTTATTTTTCAAATTCTAATTAATATAAAATATTGATTTGATATTAACACTGGGATAGGATTCAGCAAGTAGTACTAGAACTGTTTTTGAGCCTCAAACTCTTTAGGCTCTCAGATGGTATAAGCCCTAATCCCACGGTGTAATTCCCACTTTCAGATGGTATAAGAACTCTTGAGTTGGAGCTAAGGTCGATTGACATTGCCCTAATCCCACGGTGTAATTCCCACTTGTTCCCACACCATAGTACTATCTCTTAAAAGGAACTCTTCTAACTGTGGATGCTTGTATTTACAGCCCTGGAAAACTACCAAAAGTAGCCAATAGTCGCCATGTTTCCATCAAGGAGGTCAGGTGTTCCTAAAAAACTACATGAAATCTCCCGAAAACGTACACAGTTTCTACAACTGTACTTAGTTTCTGGTAGTCCAGGTCGTTTCATAGATGTTGGTCTGTAGAGTATAATGTGGTAAAAGGTCTGACAAACAGCTTGCCCCCAGAAAGATCTAATTAGCATCTCATTAAACTTTAATGATCACGAGGAGGTTTCAGAGTTGTTAAGGGCTTTAGGCAAAACTTCACCTTATATATTATATGTGCAGAATTAATGATAGGAACAAAGCAGAAGTTGAAAAAGCTTTGTTGAAAAAGAACGAGAAAGAAAATCTGGAGTCTTTTTTTCTTGGTGATTCTAAATCCACTTATTTTTTTTATAGTGGTGGTGTACGTCAGAGTTTAGTTCCAGAAGGAGTCTCCATTATGATTTACTAGACCCCCATGGTACAGCTAAGGTTGCGATGGAGGAGGGGAAGGTGGGGCCAAGTGTATGGGGAGGAAGATAAATGGGTCACATGATGGCAGGAGCCTCGCCTTCATACACTAGGCCCCACCTGCCTCATCTGGACTATTTTAATCCCAGTATGGACTTGGTGACGTCATCAGATACCCTCCAGATACTGGTTTCTCTGATTTCTTGATTGTTACATCACCCAAAATATTAGAATCACCAGTGGGAGACTTATTTATCCTGTGGAGTTCTGTCGTGGATAGTTTTAATCACCTGGAGAGTGTAAACAACAGTTTTCTTTCTTGCCAAAAATGCACAAAAACTCAAAGTACTTTTTAATTCATCAATAGGTCAAAGGCTTCTGTGGTAGACACTGTTTTATGGACCTTTTCTGGTACCTGCATTTGCTTCCTGTTGTCAAGGGAGGAAACGCACATAGTACCTGGTACTATGTCTTTCCTGTTTCCTATTGGCCCAGAATTTAGTTCCTGGTGTTATTTTTTTAATTTAATTTTTTTATAGACGTTCTTTTTATACTACCCGTGAAAGGAAAGTTGTTAAAAATGCATTTTCTGCTTAGTTCTCTGACCAAGTGGTAGAAACACAATTGATTTGAGTGTAGGTGCTGATGGACCTCCTCCAATAAGTAAGTGTAGACCCTGGATCTTCTTAGATTAATGTCAAAGATTTGTAATACTTTATGTTTTCCCCCGGCAATTCATAATTCTTTTTGGAAAAAGTCAGGATTCATCTAAAAAACTACTGAATCACTCGGATGTGTTCATAGCTTTAGGTCTGACTGGCCCACTCGGATGTGTTCATAGCTTTAGGTCTATTATTGTGTCCTTTCTCAGGTAAGGATATAGATAAAAACATAAAACAAAGTTTTGTTCTTTGCCTAACTTATAATGTAGAGAAAATGCAAAATATTGCGATGGGTTTTGAGCATTGAACAACTTAACTGTTGGAAAGTTGTTGTTTTTTTTCCTGAAAAGTGCAGCGTCACTTCCTCCTTTTCTCCTCCTATTGGCAGCATGATTTTGGTCTTGAGTCCAAACATTTATGGGATGCAGGGACATTGCAGGCAATGTCGGCATCTCAGGGATCACAGCTCCGTTAAGCTGTGATGAGCTGTCAGGTTCACGCCTGTGTGCGTCTAATCCCACCAGCCCTCCCAAATCTGATCTGGCTCTTAGATCTCCAGTGTTGCTCAAGGCGTTTCTGCTTTAACTCTGATAATGCTTCAGCAGTTTAAATATAATCTCTAACAATCCCTTTAATCAAAGCAGCACTGACACAAACAGCACAGAGAAAATGGACAGAGGAAAAAAAACGTAAAAGTTTATTCACCTGTTGTTTTTAGCTGAACTGAGCCTCAGAAATGAAAATGAAAAGGTCTAGGGCGGGACTGAGGCCTGTGTCAACAAATCGCAGGTCAGATGCAGGAACTGGACAATATTATCTTACTATGTTAGTTTATATTTGCAAGTACAATTTTTTCTTCACCGAACTGACTTTATTTTTTGACTCATAACACAGTGTTTGTCTTTCTGAATCACTCTTCGAATGAGCAGCAGAACAATATGAAATTGAGTACTATCCAAAGGTCTACACAATATTGAGAAAAACTGACACAAGCAGATGAAAAATATTTCAAAAGGTTGAGCAAAAAAAAGGATCTCAAGAATCTGAATACCTGCAGAGATGGTAGTAAACCACCAGATGGTCACGTTCAGACCTCCAAGACTGAAAGTCTCCTGAGAAAACTCAAATAGGACAATTGGACAAATGAGACCAGACTAGAAGTGTTTGAGAGACGTAAAAGCCTAAATGATCTCCACAAGACTTCACATTTGAAAAGAACAATGGAGAAAAAAGTAAACGCTAGAACAACAGGAGAAATTCTTTCCAAGTGAATAAGAAACCCAGTGTCGGGTGGTGGAGAGATTTGCAAATCACTTGTTAGCTTTGTGTAGCTGTTTTTATGCTAGCAATCTAAGAACCTTTAGTGGGAAACTTTCTCAGACTGAGCTCAGAGAGGCTTAAGACCCAGCAGTGTCTCAGTTAATAAGAGTTTGTCGATGCCTGAGACTTTTTCCTCCTTGCTGCGTTCACTGCGTTCACTCATTAAAGATCAAGTACCGCGTTGAAGAATTAAGAACATAGGAAGAACAGAGAGACGGAGAGATGTGTGTTAGTGTGTGAGTCACAGCACTAAAAATATCTGCCTTCTTCCTCTCTCTCTCTCTCTCTCTCTCTCTCTCTCTCTCTCTCTCTCTTTCTTTCTCTCTTTCTTTCTCTCTCTCTGCTGTGCTACGTTTACCCATGAGTCACTGTTCATCTTGGAGGGGAGGAGGGTACAGGCTGACTGGGTCTGGACCCACTGGATAATCAGGAAAAGACAACAACAACAAACTCGCCTCAGCCTTCACAAGTCTCAATAATACAATTAAGGATTTTTCTATTAGAACATTTCAGAATTTGTTTTCCCTTTTTGAGGTTAGATGAACTAAGTATTTATGCTACTATCAGCTGCGATTTTGTTTTGACAAAAACTCAAACTCAAATGAGCCGAAGGCCACGACTGCGTCTGTCATTGTGTTTCGTTGCACATCAGTGATTGTTGTTAAATACCAAAACCCCTTTGTTTCATTGAAATACAGTGTAATACAACAGTTTAAACTGTGAGTTTAAATATGTTTTTCTCATTAGTGAATAACCATAAATAAATTCATTGAATGGAGAATGCAAAGTAAAACAATAAAAAAAAAAATACATTAAAAAATTAATCAAGGTCAAATTTAAGCTATAATTGACATCTCGTCAAGGGGCCACATCAGGGGATTTCTGGCCCAGAAGTGGCCCCCAGGCCGAGACTTTAAAAACTTTGGTCTAATGTTTAGCTTGGATTTTGGTGATTGGTGATTGTTTTTGTTAGCATTGTTAGCCATGGAAACTTCTATCATCTTTATATTTTTCATTTATTATTTGTATTTGGATTAATATTATGGTGCAGTGTATGTTATTATGTATTTTAATACATCCACTGGACATAGATTCATTTTTAATTTTTTTATTTTAGTAATTTATTTGTGTTCTATGTTCTATGTCACTATGTTGCTGATTTTATGAACCTGTGTTTACTTTTTTATTATAATTATAATTCCAGTTATTTTAATGGAAGGTTCAACAGGACTGTATGTCTTTGTCAAATTTAAGCTTTTTTTGCTGAACTCCTTTAAGGAATATTTATTTGATTAAACTTGTTGCTCAATCAGCTGTTGTGGAAAAAAACAACCAAAAAAAAAAACAAAAACAGGATGAGTCATCCAATGAGATGATGGATCAGACCAGATGTTTAGATCTCGATTGTTTTGAGGTCAAACATGTCATCACAAATTATCAATAACAGATTTACAGTAAAAATGTAAAAAAATACCTAAATAGAAGTTGGCCTTTTTTTTTTCTCTCTGACTGCTTCGTCGGCAGCGTTTGGTCTCTCAGCAGCCAGAAGATGGCACGGTTCGTATGCAAGACTCTTCCGGAGCTGCCGCTCTATTAATAACCCGCCGAGCGTTTAAATGTGTGAGTGTGTAAATAAAGTGTAGCTCACAGGGAGGAAGCTCCTCAGAGAAGGAACCGAGGCCGTGCGCGAGCAGCAACATAAAGGCTTTACTGCCTGTGTAAGTGGCTGAGGACTGTGATTAAAACCCAAAAACAGGGATTATCCTGCTTTAAACAGAGACTCGGGCCATTGAAAACATCACCTTTCTTCTGTCAAGATAATTTCCTGGCATCTCTCCTGGGTTAATGGCCCGCGTTGTTCTGGCTCAGTCACAGTCAAAGAAAAGAGAGAGAATTAAAAAAGGCTTCATGTGGTGTATAGTGTAACAACCAAGTTGCCTGGTAACTAAACCCCAAGTAGCAGAATCATGATTTAAGAAAAGCAGCAGGGAAACATCACAATCAAGGCCTCTGAGAGTGCCCTTGAACGCAGCATCAGCTTACATCCACAACAATCGTGTTGTTCGTTTACTGTATTTACAGGTGGAACGTGGAATAAACATGCAGAACCGCACCTTGCTTCCAAAGTAGCAAAGGCAAAATTATTTTCTTATTCAGTCTTTTTTACGTGTAATTCTGAATGCCTCTATTTAATGACAATATCAGTTTTATCAATATGTTCAATGCAGATTTGAAGCTAAATTCTCAGATTTAACCCAGTTGCTAACAGTGACCACCGGAGGCAGCAGCAGCTGGTGATATTTATAAAAACACCACTTGGTCTTCTTCTTTGGGAGTGTTTGTTACCAAGAGACGAAATCAAAGGTTGTTTTTTCATCAAAGTGTGCAGAGAAATAGTGGGTGTTACATCAGAGGGTCACATTCTCTGACGTACGTTAGCATCAACGTGACCTTGAGCAAACACCAGCTCCATTTACCCGGAGATAAATTTCCAGGGTGAAATCACATCAACTTGTGTTGTGGTAAATTTCAGAGTCATTGATCCTGGTTTATTTTATTGCTCTGTGTGAGGTTCCATTTAAGGTCCCGCTTCTTTTAGTGTTTTTTTTTTCACAAGTGAGTTTCTTAATCCAAACAGATTGGCATCAGTCAGAGAAATTCAGCCCTTTCTTAAGTTTGCGTATTTGTCATTGACCTTGGGGAGAAGGACAGGTCGATGAGAACACGTCGGGTCTGAAGGAAGTCTTGAATGAAAAATGACCGTTGTGATTTATTCATTTCACTCTCACAGTGAGGGAGCAGCGATAGTGATGAGGATTTATGGTCAGGACTGAGCAGAGCATCCAAACAGAGAAAGGAGGGAGGACAAGATGTTGGTTAGTTCTCTCCCCTGTCCTTTGTCCATAGTCGGTGAAAGTCCTTCAGAAGTTAATGAAGAGCAGTACATACCAAATGTCATTTAAATTGGCCTTGTCCTCCACAAGGTCACTGTGAGTGAAGGGTGAAGACAGTGGCAGGATATTGGGGTAAAAAAAGGCCACAGGTTGTAATGTCGGCAAAGATTGAAGAAGCTTAAAAAAAATCTTTGAAGTAATTCTCTATGAGGCTCAGGAGCACTTACAGTACGGTCCATCTAAAATGTAATGTATAACTGTGTCTTAGCTATTTTTGCTATTTGTTGTCAATTTAGTGTTTTGTATCTTTTGCCATTTTTTAAATGTATTTTTTGGGGAAAAAAAGTTAAACGTTTTGTTTTTCCTAGTTCTTCTATGAGGAAACCAAATGACCACCATCACAAATGCTGCTGCTGCCATGGTCTATGCTCTCATTTAAAAATTCCTTCATCACTGCGGTAGCAGCTGCTAACGTTGACCTGTGTCGTCGCCGTGCAACACGTTGACCTAACACGGTTGTTGTAGTGAGGTGACGCGGTGTTGTTGTTAACAACAGTTGACAAAAGTCAAGCTGTTGGCTTTTTTTCCCTCAGCTGCTTCAACTGTAGGAAGAACAGCATTTTATACTGGACACCAGGTAGAAGACTGAGTGAATACAGCTTTATATATATATATATTCCAATAGCTTCAGTTATCTGGTAGCGTTTTATTTTTAGGTGGTTGTTGTTTAGTTATTCCTGGTCTTTTGCCATCTTGTAGTAGATGTTCGTTCATTCATCCTCTAGTCTGTAATCCTTTTTAGGGTTGTGGTAAGACAAGAGCCCTGGAGTGAGGGTGGGGCTTAACCCCTAGCACTTCACCAGCCCATTGAGCCACACAAAAAAAAACAACACTCACACTTACAGTTAGATTAGCATGTCTAATAATCGTGATTACTACGCTAACCTCATTTTAATCAATTCCAGCTGCATTTTGGGGAGGAGATTCTGATGTAATTTTAACATTGTGAACCCATTTTAGAAATCTAACACCAACAGGGATAATGTTTAATTCAGGACTAGTTACCTGGCCAGATTTAAAAGCTGTGCACTCCCAAATTGTAAAAAAAAAGGGTTCTGAGACAAATGAGTGAGATTTCTAAAGTAACGAGCAGAAGATAAATTGCATCACGTCACTGGGGGGAAAAATAAATGTGTAAAACTGACAATAAAAACCTTTAAATTAAAATGAAAACAGGTTTTCTCAGAGCTGACTTCCGGCAGCGGGTTTGATTATTACGCTTCTTTCCTTAATGAAAACTAACGAGCGGCTCCATGATGCAGGGCTTTTGTTTGTTCTCTTCCTGAACCACTTGACACTTGAATAAAAAAAAAAGGCTCCGCACAGACTGTGCTTTTTCGTAGAAGAGGTAACAATACTTCTTTAATGGAGCTAGTTTCCAGGGCAACATGCAAAAATAACACAGGGACGAAAAATCGCTCTTTGACTGCCTTGGTCCTGGTCAAACCTCTGTGGGTCACAACTTCCTCTGTGAAGGATGTTCAGCTGGTTTTTTTCCAGTATCTGAACTCACTTTAATGACATTAACTGACCACACGAGGTAGCAGTAGATCAACATGTGTGCGTTTACATATGCTAAAAATGCATTATGCAATTGTCCCTGAAATCCCGGGATTTGAACGGTGTGAAAATCCTCAACAGGGACTTTTTAATCAGAATAAATCTAAAAGACATGGATCAAGATTATTATTTGGCTATAAAACAGCCCCTTACTCTTATGTGTCTAGTTTTTCATGGCGGGGGATATGAGTTGATTACGTCTCACAAGCTCTGAAATGATCCTTTCAAATTCACTGTTTTCTTATTGGACATTTTCACAGGGCACGAGCTACATTACTGTTATCAGACAGTAACTGTCCTTATGTCACAGAGAAAGAACACGGCAGAAAAGTGATGGGTTTAAAGGTTGTCTGTGCAGCAGCGAGTCGTCAGCTGCACAGATATAGCATACAAGAAGGTTTTATCTTCTTTGATTCACAATGTGATAGATTTTTCCTTTTTACTGTCTGGGCAGATCTGAATGTTTTTAAAAAAGGAAATCTTTGTCAAAAAAAAAAAAAGTTGTTCACAGTGAGAAGTGAAGCCTAAGGAACACAGCGTTCTTGAACATTACACAGAAATGATCAAAGGATGACCGAAGTGTGTTATTGTAAAAAGGGGTGTTGAGCACGGAGAAGAATCTTCTCCCACAGCAGAGAGGAGGTTGAGGATCAATGTACACATTTATACTGTGTTAAATTTAGAAAATATCCAGCGTGAAAGGCTCTAAAAACAGCTTCATTTACAGGAACATTTTCGCTGTTTCTTTTTCAGTATTTTTAGTTGTTGTTTTTTATTTCTGGCTAGACTGAAGTTATCATCCTAAAATGAAGTTGTTATTCTTCCACAGCAACGGTTAGAAATAATTCACAAAAACCCCCAGGTTTCAATCAGTGAGGTTTGATTTATACTGCTGTATTATCTCTTGTAACAAAAACACAAGACATCATTGATTTTCCCTGGGTTTTTTTTCTCACTCAGTGTTAACAGATTTGTGCAATTGTCAGATTTATTTTAGTACAAAGTACAAAAAAAGAAACTGCAACAATGGTGACATGTACGAACACAGAACTTGTTGTGAGACTGAAAAACAAAGTGAAATGACAAAGTCCTAGTTAATAAGTACCAGTGTTAAAGTGCATGTCATGAACCGTGTAACTGGTTCCAATAACTTTTACATGACCTGCTCGTCCTTATTCTACTCTGGGATATGTATTCTTGTTGGACATAGAAAATGAATTCCAGACCTATGGCACAAAGAAAATGTTGAATTTTTAATGATTTGCCTTGCTGCTCCCTCCTGCCCTGCCGTAGTTCCACACCCCCCACCTTAGGAACCACTCTATTGAGGGCTAAATGGAGGAGCTAATGTTGAGCTGCACTTGGAATGACCTCTGAATTTTGACATTTTCCCTAGAAACACATCTGTCAATCCTGCTCTTAATGTATTTTTTTTCCTACCAAACGTTTAATTCCCAACACGGTATGTAGACGATTCTTTGATTTGACCTAAAAGTTAAATATATGAAGTTGACCAGTCATTATGAACCACAGAGACATGATCAATTTAGCATAGTAGTTTTTTTTAGCTTGTATTTTTTCTGGCTTATAATAATAATAATAATAATGTTTTTTTATGGATTTTATTTTATTGATCATTATTTATTTGGGTCTGCAAGAGTTTACCTGCTCTGACAATTGGCCACTGTCCACTGAGTGTCGGACTACGACTAACATCCATCGTTTTATGTAAAGCAGCAGGAACAGAGATGTTGGATAATTTCATTCACCTGCGTCTAATGAAGAGCCTATTTGTTATGTGATGGAGTGAGACGGTGCTGTGTGTGGCTCACAGAGGCTGCAGCACATCTGAGGCTCCTGGGATCCTGTCAATTTGTTTTTCTTTAAATGAAAAAAAGAAGATTTTTTCCCTCTTGGTCAGATCTGATCAGAAAAAATGCAACACCGGAGCTGCATTTGTGTCGCCTTCCTACATTGCCTCGTGTTCAGAATGTTTTGACATTTTTAGCGTAGTTTCTTGAATGATTGTCTCAATTTTGCGTTTACTAAATTTGTCAACTGAGTTTCGTACATTGACTAATAAAATGTTGGGAATCAAGACATTCCTGTTGCAGGATTGTTTTGAAGAAACATAACAAACTTATTAGCAGTACTTTCAAGTATTTTCAAGCTGTCTTCTGTTAAACCTAGCAAAATAACTTTACATACAGTCACAGTAATTGGCTACATCTAATACTAATATAGAATTGGTACCGGTCCAAACTATAGCCCATCCGATGTGATACCTAAGCCCAAATTCTCAACTTAACATTTGAGCGCCATGCTGTAAATAGGTACACTATCACCTCAACAACCGCAGCCTGTGGTATGATGTACGAGGTATCAGATTGATATCAATATCAATACTCCAAGATGCAGTATTGTATCGGTATTGGACATAAAATATTCCCTTCCTAAATTAACCATTGATGTATTATGTGGAGTTCCCCTCAGCGTTACTCTAGGGCCTCTATCGTTATGAATATTAATGCAATACATAAACTTTTAACAGTTTATTGGTTGATCAAAATTGAATCAGCCTACAGCAGCTCCGTCCCCTTTATTACCAACATCTAATTGAATCTTCTTTAATTAAAATGATCACAATTTAAAAACCAAAAAGAAATGTTATTAAAGTATTTGCCTACAAGAACCTCATTGTGAATCATGTACAACTATAGGCCCAATCTCTGACTATTGGCTGCTGTTACTTAATCGCAAATTTGCAAAATCATCATGTCAAAGAATCCGTTCTGCTGAACTGTGACATTGCTGTATGTTTTTTTTTTTAAATCTCTCCTTAGTAAAGACACAGAGCAGCTGGAGAAAGGAGCTTCCAGGAGCTCAGTTTAATTAACTTGTTGAAACAGTGTCCACGGGGTTTGATGCTCTAACAGACACTGTGGCTTAGTGGCTCTTTCCCCTGCTGGAGCTGTGATATGACCGAGCCACACCTTTTAATTGAACACCAGCATGTCAGAGCATGTTTCAGACACCATCAGCTGCCGGCACCCTAGGGACCATGCCTCCTTTTCCTGCACCTCCTTCCTAAACCAGCCACTCATCTATCATTGCTTTCTCAAAGAGCTGTTTTGAACAGCATGATACCAAGTCATTTTATAACCAATATTTTTGAATAATCTGGACAAGGTTTTGTCAAACGATCTTTCTTCTGATAATTTGCCACCGCTGGGGTTTTAAAAAGGTCTCTTTTCTCTTTCCCAGTTATTTGTGTATCTTAATTTGTTTGGGTTTTTTTCAACACTGAATATTTCCTACTGGAATCACAACCGCACTTTCCCAGTCTGTAGCAAAGATACGAGATTTGAATATAAATAAAATATAATACAATCTTCTAGTCATTTGAATGATTAGAATCTGTGATTTTTCTGCAGTGATTTCAGCAGGGATTCATGAGGGGATAGTGGCGACACGCAGGTGGCCGCCATTTTCCCATGAGGCTTCATGACGGTGGCGTTTGAGAGATGAGGTGCAGTTTGCATTAGTCAAACAGCTCAGAGGCTCTGTGCAGAAATACTAACAGAACAGCAGCGGCGGCGGCGGCCCGGCGTGTTTGTGTACAATTTGAACAGATGCTCAGGCTGAAAATGTTGAGGGGGCGGAGCCTAGGGCTGTGTGTGTTTACCTCGCTGTGTTTAGGTGCAGCAGGAGGATTTTGATGTTTTCTCTGAGTACGATGAGCCGAGTGCTTGTGTTGCCTATTAAAGAGAACTGTGTTTTGTACTTGGAGTTATTTTGAAGGAAAAACATCATTCTGTTATTATTTTTGGATATTTTTCAGGGCCACTTTATTGAATAAAAAAACGTTGGGTTTTTTAGGGGAACTTTTTGTACATTTCTGTGGAAAATACTCTTTCACTCGGTGGAGATCTTCAATGATGTCTTGGTCTAAGTGTACGTCTTATTGAGTTCTTGACTATTAATACAGGGGTCTTCGACTTACGTTGGAATTTTGTACTTATGGTGCAAATTAACTTGATATTTGCCCTATGTGAGTCAGAAGTCACTTCTGTACATCAGTTCCTATGTCACTCTCCTACGCTAACACACTTGTAACATCATAATCTAAGACATAAAAACACCAACAACAACAACAACAGTCTGACTAATGCTTGGGAGCGTTAATAAAGTGCAGAAAGTTCTCAGAAAAACAACACAAACGAAAGAAAGTGAATGTAGCACAATCCAGTGTGTGGTGTAAACCATAGTGCCACACGTTGAGGTATTTGTTCACTCCTCATGTCGTACGTCGGAATGATGGAACGAGAGTTTATCAATGAATTAGCTGTAGGTCGAGGACGTCGTAAACCGAACTGAATGATGGATCGAGATTTTATCAATGAATTAGCTGTAGGTTGAGGACGTCGTAAACCGAGGACCTCATGTACTGTAGTAAACAAAGTTACAGCTGATGTTTACACATTTTCTTCATTTCTCTTCCACAGAGTCAGTCTTTATGCAAAGGCCTGAATGAGCTGCAGAATGGACAGGTGTGTACACACACACACACACACGCACACACACACCAATACATATGTGGGTTACAATAACATCATTTGTGAAATTGACATCTGTCATTATCTATTTGTCATTTTGTATTTGGGTGAATTTGAAGAGTGTAATTTCCGAGGCCGAGGTCAGTGCTGTGACTGAACACGGAGCAGAACTTGACATAGAAACCAGCAGAATCAGAGAGTGTTGGACGACACACGCTGTCTTAGTTCTTAGTAATTCTTCGTTCCTGTTTGACCAAAACACTTCTGCTGTCGTGAGTGTGTCATGTTTGAAACACTTCTGCTGTCGTGAGTGTGTCACTCAGTCGTCGTGCCTTTCGTCACGTCCCTCGGGCGTCATTAGATTGATGCTGAACGTCTTAATACGACGGAGCGAAGCCGTAAATTATCCTCAGGAGACTTCCAGCTGCTTCTACGCCGATTAACAGCCAATCAGAAGCAGCGACGACACATTAAAGTGTGATTCACCTAAAAACACACGCTGTGTCACACTGTCGTCACACCGTGTCCCAGCATGCACTGATCTCCTCCACCTCTGACTCCTCAGAGTGCTAGTTGTTGTCCCGCAGATCAGAGCCCTGTCTGTATTATGTGGATTTCCCATCATTCTTTGCTGCATCTGAACAGACATGGCTGTTGCGGTGGCTGTTCATCCAGTGAGTCTTTGAGAAAATTAAATATTGACTCATTGTATTGACTCCCGGATCTAATTTGAAGTGACTGTGGATGAAGGCCGCCGTGAAGGCGAACCGCTGTCGCCCCCTCTCACGGAGACATCGTTATTGGCTGAAAGGTGTGAATCACGGTCAAGTTCAGTGTTAGAAAGAAAAAAGTCCACCTGTAGTTTATGAACCAATCAGAGTCAAAGCAAAGTGATGGAGAGGAAATAGAGAGAAGAGGAAGTCGAGGCAACCACTGTGGAGAAGGAAATGAAAAAGAACGTGTTTATGGACATAAGGACTCATCATTCTCCACATCCTCCTCTTCCTCTTCCTCTTCTTTTTTTCTCCTTCTGTGAGTGGCCAGTGAGAAATACCTCGTCTGTGATGCAGGAGCTGCAGATACTCTGCTCTTATTTAAATAATCTTTGTCAATATTTGCTCGATGCCCAGACAGAATAAAAATATATTGGATGGAATGAGGGGAAAAGGAGGAAGAATGGGAGAGAGAGAGAGAGAGAGAGAGAGAGAGGCGTACAGACAGACCGGTGGTCAGATGGTCAGACAGATATGTACCAAGTCCAGCCCTGGTGCCTTAATAGAGATCCCGCTGACATCACACACAATAACACATTTAAGTTAAAGTTGAACTAAAAAAAAATTAAAGTTGCAAAGCCACTGGTGGTTTTTCTTAGCCTTTCATACCAGGATACAGGGTGTCCTCGACATGCTGTCCATAAGTAGCTATGTCACTCAGCTACGCTAACACAGTGCTAACATCATAACATCAGAATAGTCTGACTTACACTTAGGAACCATGAAAAAACAACACAACGAAATAAACCGAATGTAGCGCAGTACCATGTACGACCAGCAAAGTTAAACAAAGCCTATAGCTCCACATGACGGCGCATCTGTCTGATCCACCCCGCAACTAATTCCCATGTGAACTAGTTCAGTTCTGACACCGTATGTCGGAAGAGTTTCTTAATAAATTTATGGGAAATGGCGACCTAACCACGAAACACTGTAGGTCGAGGACCACGTCAATCGTGGACTCCCTCGTACACTGTGAGGTCATTGGTCGATTCAGGTCTGACTGTTCGTCCGTCTGCCTGTTTTAAGTTGTCAGCGCTAATTGACTTTGATAAAAACGCTAAACGAAGCAACGCTTGGTCTGAAGGACAATCAGCACACCCGACCTACAGGTCCGGTTGTTGGTTTTATTGGCAACATCAAACTTTACTTTTAAATCTAATCTCTACGTCCTTTCCTCTTGGTTCATTCGTCAGTGTCCAGAAAAGCAATGAAATGTTTACTGTGTCCATTTTGGCTCGAATTCTGAAGAGCAGAATGTTGGGATGTTTCCTTTCAGCCTCCAGCTACATGACTCCGCCTCGCCCTGCCCTATCACACACACACACACACACACACACACACACACACAGGAAGTTCTCAGATGTCTGCAGAGATGCAGTGTTGCTCTATGGACAGATGTTCAGTGACGTCCCTGCTCTCTCTGATTGATTTTCTCTTGTTTGAGTTTGTGAAAGTCTGGAACAGAGTGAACACATTTTTACATAATCCGTTTTTTTTTTATCCACATAAAAAAAAATCCCCGTGTTCTACATAAATTGATTAAAAAGATTAAAAGAACAGATAAATAAAAAAGAATTGGGAGAGCATTACTGTAAAGGTCAAAAATAAGAATGAAAGCTGAGAGGAGCAAAACATGCATTTAAACACTGAGGAGGATTTTTTTCCCTGGAAAAATAAGAATAAATAATAATAATGTAAAATACGAATCTTCTATTTGTGTTTGTGCCTCTAGTGTCTGTGATCAAAACTGCAGCCTCTGGACTTTGGAACAGACTTTTGATGTGTGTGATTTGTGTGTGTGTGTGTGTGTGTGGTCACTGCTCTTTGTGGCTGCATCTGTCTACTTTTATTGTTCACAGACTTCCATCTGCTGGCCCTAAGCTAACCCCCCACCATTACTTCCCCTCCCTCCTCTCTCTCTCTTCATGAACACCAGCTGTCTCTCGTCCACGTATTTAACTGCTGAAGTCAGCTTCCCTGACCTGAGCTTGAGTTTTTTTTGTAATTTTTTTGTAATTTAATTGTTTTAAACAAGGAGAGACTCAGTGAGCTATAATATTAACATGTATAGTAAACAATATAAAATAGTGTAGGAGTGATTATTCACACTCACATTGTTTGTGCGTTAACCTCAAAGTATAATAGTAGAAGTGGTGGAAAAAGAAGCTAAATGCTAATTTCCATAGGAAGATATGAAGACTTTAAAAAGCTCAACTCTTTGGCACAACTAGTACATTTTGAGCACAGTTGTGACGCTGCGATGCTAACGCTGCTGCTGATACTCCTCCTGCTCCTCCTGCTGCTCCTGCTGCTATAAATGTCTCACGAAAAGCCAGATTTAAGATTTTGATCGTTACTTCAAAACGACGACAGCAGAGCTTTGAAAGAGATGATCAAATCTAGGACGAAGAGATCGCTCAGTCTGAAAATGGCACGTGGGAAATAATTGTGCCATTTAATCCGCCTGTTGTTTGATACAGGATTTTTAAAATAAATGTTTACTAGGGTTGGAAATGAGTTGGATTTTTTTACTGATCTCCAAAGAAATGTCTGAAGATTCTGTGAATAATTCACAGGGTCTTTAATTATTTGTAGAAAAATAACTGTCCATCATCAGCGTAAAGTAGCATTAAACCTGATTTTTCTTACGGTACTGTGATTGAAGACATTTTAAACCCTTTGTTTGCCAATTCTAATAGAAATACAAGGTAAAACAGTTCACTGCTACACAGGTTCGACAGTGTTGTGGTTATCACGGCTGCCTTACGTGCTGTAGTTCTTGGTTCAAGCCCCAGAGGAACCATATTCTTAATGGTGCCTCCTGTGGCAGCCCGTGTGGGTTGCAAGGACTCTCTTTGTAAATTTCCCCCATTATGGGACAAATAAGGGACTTTTCTCCGTCTGAGTGGAGTTTAGAAAAACCTATCCGTTTACTGTGAGAATATTTATCCGGTTTTGTTGACAATGAGAAAATCATTATCTAGGCTCATCACAAATCCCTAGAACGTGGGTGAATATATATATAGTTCCTGGTTCTGTCTCTAGTTCCTGCAGCAGAAATGTCTGCTCTGGACAGAGCTGTCTGTAGACTGACCTGCTCACACCGACACTAACTGCCATTTAATCAGCACCAATAACGTCATCCGCCACTGGCCTGGTTGTTTTTCACCAGCTTATTATCTACGATTACGAGAGCATCAGTGGACACGGGGCCACTTCCAGAGTTTCTTCTCATCTCTTCACTTAATATAGAGTTTGACCTTTTGGCGCTTTGTGATTGTGATTGGTCGCCTGCTGCCACCGTTGGTCAATATCCTTGGCTATAGCTGTGAAGAAGTGCGAGTCAGTTTTTACTCCACAGAGCAGATGTCTTCATTACAGCCAAGGCCTGGGGCCACGTCCCTCACCAAGATGTCTGATAAATGTGGAGCTGAGAAGAAGATGCTCAGAGTCCCCGGGGGGACGTCTGATCCTCAGCTGAGCAGGAGTGATATTAAAGGAACAGCTTCCTGACTTACATCGCCAGATCGCTTTCTCGGTTTATGTAGTTTATTAATAACGACAGGGTGGTGGTTATAACATAACTGGGAATTCTAAACCACGTTTGGTTGCGTTTTAGTTGTATTATTTGTAACAGGACGTTACAGGGAAATTAACAGGAAATTAGCATTAGCAACGTAGCATGTTATTGGTATTGCAACAAGCTTTATATATAAATAAAAACCTTTTCAGAATATTTTTTTTCCTCATCAAAAATTTGTAACACGATGAAAATCCCGTGAACATTCCATATCATTTTGTTACAAATATTAATTATTTTATTTGTTTATTTATATATATTTTATGTCATGTTTTGATGGTACAGCAATTTTAGTCAACATGAAGTAACAAAATTCTAAAAAATATATCTATATATAGTTTTTATATTTTTTATAATTGTAATTTTTAATAATTATAATAATCATTTGGTTGCTCTTACTTTATCTTGCCTTTTTTATACATTTTTTTGTCAATTAAACAGTCAACTCCTTAGTAAATCTGTAACTAGTTACATTTTACTGAAACTCTTAATTACCCATTCAGGCAGTTATTGATCAGCAACACAATACACACAATGATCAGCACTGATTGTGCATATTTTTTCCAGTTTGTCACATTGTGTCACATTCCACTGAAACGTGAGGAAATGAAGCCTGCAGCCTCTAATTGTCTCTGATTTGCATTTAAATGGATTTATTGTCTGTGGCAGGTGTGACTGGTGGAGGCTGGTCACATGATCAGGGTATTTGTTTTTTCCTTCATTCAAAAGTAAAAGTTTGATTTCCACTGAAATCAGAACGTTCGTCTGAATCCGGCTCGATCGGTGAAATTTCTCTGACACTGCTGTGGTTTTGTGCCTCTGTCGGCTGCTCCTCCACATGTGGAAGTGGGCGTGGCCAGGGGGGCTGGGGGATATACTGTCTCCCTTCTGCCCCCTCCTGACTGCGGGCCAGTGGCCAGAGTCAGTGCTGTGTGTCATAGCTGATAAGCTGTCCTTCTGCCAGAGGTTCAGTTCACCTCCACAGGAAATCAATCAAGTCCAACAGCAGAGAACGCTTTACTACGACGCTGAACCTCAGTAGGGGGCGCAGCTTCTGGTACTTGAAGTGTTTTTCTTTTGTAAAGATTTGTGGCTTCTGTTAGGGCTGTGTTGTTCGAAGCAACTTTAGACCTTGTGGCTCACTTCCTGTTGAGTTTGGCCGTCATCTTTAATATCCTAAATATATTTTGTGACAGATGTAAATCAGAGGACAATTTTTTTTTTCTTTTCACAAAACTGCTTTCTTCGCCACCACAAATTATATATAGAGAGAAAATGTTATTTTATTTTACAGCACACCATACAGACTGTTGTCATACTGCATCTATGAAGAAGTGGAAACACTTCTGTTTGTGATCTGATGCCACAAGGTAGCAGTATCCTGGCAACTTCCTGTAACACTTTGGTGTGGGAGACTGTTTGCTTTGACAAGTAAAACAAACTGTAGTTCCCAGTTTTGAAAAGCTGTCAAATGTTGTGAAGAAAAAGTTAAGACACCTGTTCAAACTGATGTCATTGATGGCGGCCATGTTTACAGTGACACTGAGCATCTCTGCTAACGCGTGTGTAAAAAGTCTTGGGGGGGGGGTGTCCTTCCTCAGGCACAGATGTTTGTCTACTTTAAGAATGGCTCAGACGTCAAGGTCACTACGATCTGAAAAAAACTGACTTGAGCTTTTTAAAATCCCAGGAATGCCCAGAAAAACAAGTAGCCAGCTGTGGTTTGTTTTAAATTTGATCGTGATCATAAATTCTGATAAAGCTCCAAAAACCTCACCAGTCCGGCTGTTGATGCTGCTGACCTTGAAATAAACCTCACCTCCCGGCGATGCGGGCTTCAGCAGCTGTTCTGTAGCAGGATGAACTCTAACCTGGACTAAAAAGAACAGATCATTCAGTCTGATGAGTGGAGTGAGAGCACTAAGTTCTTCTTCTTCTTCTTCTTCTTCTTCTGTTTTGTGAAAAGGGCTGACAGCAGCTCCTCGTCTCATCAGCACCTCTCAGGACTGAAGGGCTTCTGCTGCTAAATGGCGTGTAAACAAAGGGAGCGCCTGGCAGCTGCGCTGATGGAAATCTGAACAGCTACTAATGCCTTTTTCAGAAGCCTGTTATCTCAAAGGCACACTATCAAAACAGAGCACATAATGAGTGTGGATAATCCTGTCCGCTCGCCACGTCGGCAGTAGGCAGCGGCAGAAGCGGCGGCAGTAGTGTTGATGGATGACCTTAACTGTAGCTGTGGAGAGAATTGAATTCCTCCAGCGTAGTGAGGAGAGTCGGTGAGTCCACAGATTGTCTGCTTCCTCTTCGCCTGGGCAGTAGAAACCAGAAAAGCTTCACTTCCTGTCCTGACAGTAAAGTCACACATTCAGAAATTTTGGATAGATCTGAAACTTTAACATCCATTAGAACTAATGAAAAAAACAGTTTTTTTTTTTTTGTGGCATAAAAACTAAATATTTTCTGTGATTAGTTTATTTAAATTTGTTTTCTACCTCGTAGAAAGAAATCGTCTTGAGAGCTTTGTGCTCAGACCTCGATGTGGACGACCGTGTTAAGACATTGACTCAGATTGTCCTGTTTCACACCTTGCACACATTAGTGGGTTTTTGTCACAACTAAGGTTCCATAACCATGCAGCTCTCAGGATAGTTAAATGTGCCAACTGCTTTAAATGTCCCCTCAGGGAAACGTAATAGTCCAAAAGACGAGCTTTTCTGTTCATGTCGGAACAAAAGAGGAGCTGAAGGTTCAGTACAAAATGGTCCGTGTCATTTCAACCTCTTCCTCTGCTTTTTTTTCCTACCAGTTTGAATTTTTCAGAGGCGGCTTTAGACTGACATTTTACTAAATCCTCCTATTGGCTGGATGTTCAGATGGATATCAGTTTCATTTCACTGAGTCCATTACTGGGACAGACATAGAAATCAGCCAAGGTTTCTCTGGAGGATAAATCCTTGTGGATTCTGGAGAACCTGAAGGTCGTTCCAAGACTTAAACCTTTTTAAATGCTTTTCTCTGATAAGAAAACAGTCTCTTCTTCAGCTTGATTATATAAAAAAAAAACAGTATTCCGTCTGTTTTAGAAGTGTTCAAAGACTGACATCTGAAAAATCACCTTCACTTATGACATATGTGCTTTGGCACAGTGTTTGGAAACCAGCTCTGGAGCCTGGCCAAGGAATCAAACCCACAACCTTCCTGGTGACAGGCTCTCCGTGCCATGGATCTAAAGGCCCTAAAGGGACTTTGTCCAGTTATGTAAATAACATCTGCTTGTAGTGCTCTGACGGTGCTGCTTGTTAGCTGTTGGGTGGATTAAACGTTCGCCCTCTGTTCTGCATCGTGACCTTCTAAAACCCGTTTGACCTTTCCTTTCCTGTATCTCCACAGAAGCTGTCTGTCAGAACTTGTCCAGTGGGGACCAACAAGCCGCTGTCTCTCATCAAACCGTCCTCACAGAGCATTGCCATCTCCGTGGTACCTGCCAAGACTCCCGTATCCATGGTGACCGCACACATCAATGGACAGAAGGCTGGGAGTTCGGAGTCGCTGCAGACATCGCCCATCAACCTTCAGACGGGCGGCAGGGTGACGGCGACGACTGCTACGGTTCATGCCTTCAACAGCAGCAGGAGAGTCGGGGAGCTGTCCGCGACTCAGGTACCAGTCAAGACAAACACAGTGGTGGTGGCACAAGATTTTAAAGATATGTGTTAATTATAGGCTTTGTAAAATCAATGTTTATACAATTAACACCTTTGTTTAATTCAAAAGTTAATCCATGACATTTCTAGGTAAAGTTGAAGAACAAAAATGTTCATTTTAAAACTCCAATTATCGCTACATTGTCCATGTGTCTGCTTCAATCACAGATTAATCAAACTCACACTATAATTACAACCAATATATTCAACATGTCAAGACCTATGGTTCTGAACCCTGTCATCTGGTTAATTATAGGCTAGCTATAGCATTTTCTGTACCAGGACTGCTGTAGCTAACATTAGCTCTGGTGTCTGTACCAGGACTGTTGTAGCTAACGTTAGC
>NC_024314.1:16702639-16714570 GCF_000523025.1 Cynoglossus semilaevis
AGACTGTTGTAGCTAGCTCTGGTGTCTGTACCAGGACTGTTGTAGCTAACGTGCTCACAGCAGCATATTTACATGCTCAAATCTGAGGATTCATTTGCTATTTCGTATGCAATAATTTACCATAAAACATTTCTCTGACAAACTTTAACTTTAAGCATTTGCCATTGATTAAACATTTATCTTCATTTTTTAAAACATTTCTGGACTGGATTAACAGTTAACATCTTTTTAGAAATTACTCAACTTTTTAAATTTTTTTGAATATAAAAAAATCATATAGTAATATTGCTCAGTTTATCAATTTAAATAATTTTTTGGCCAGATTTTGCTATGTTTTGTACAAACCTTAAGCAAACGTTGCTATATTTGGTGCCGCTTTTGTTTAAATTGTATCATTTTTTTTAGCTTGTTTCAACTTCAGTAGTATTTAATTTTTACCAACATCAAGGGATTTTTTTATACAGCAATTTACAACTTTTTTTAAGCAAATAAAATGAAGATAGAAAGAAATAAATACTACAAAAAAACAGCCCTCCAAAAGGTCAAAATAATTTAAAAAATAGTCTAAATTAATCATATTAAAATATTTACCAAACATAATTAAAAGTTAGTAAAAAAAAAGTTAAAATGTATGAATCCAAAAGATAACTAAAAGTGTGTCCACAAAAGGTAAATAAACATCAGTCCATAAAACAACAAAGAAATGTTGTCAATCCATAAGAATGTGTTCAATTCATGGACATCGTTTTACCAAACAGTTCACTTCTGTGTGTTTTTGAGGTGTGGGTTGACGTGTTTGTGCAAAGGAGTAAACAAGCTTTCTAACTAATACTCACTGAGCCGGGCTTTAAACTGAGCGTGGTGCTTTGTGGATTCTTCTCCAGTTTTCAGCTCAGCTGTCTGTGATTGGCTGAACTCTGCGGGTGTCACAGAGTGCCTCATCTTGTTGAAGGCTAAATTTTACTCTCTTTCTCCTCGGCCTCAGTCCTCCTGGTGGGGGGCAGGGGGGTGGTGTTGGTGTTGCTGGTTATTGGGTGGGTGATGGGCGAGAGGGTGGGGCAGTAAAAGCAGCTCTTTATGATCGTATTGTGTGAGTGAGAATGAAGCAGCTCTTTACACAACTGCTGGAGTCCATGCTTTTTACACTCCAGTCCAGTCCAGAGTTAGAGAAAAGCTTTGTGTGTGTGTCAGTTACTGGGAGGGGAAGTTGGACGTCCTTTTCCACCACCTGGCCGTTAATTTGAGGATCAATAATGAGCTGTAATGGGTTCACGCCTCTGCATGAGTGAACACGTTACAGCTGCTTTGTTCCAGGCTCCAGAGTTTCGCAACCTTTTATTTAAATGTCAGCAAGAAGGTGAAGGTGACACACACACACACACACACACAACTGTACTAGGAATAAGTCAAATAAAATAACCTAGTCCAGTATGTTTCTGCCACAGTCACCTCGGCCGTGGATTGTTTTTCTAAGACACTCGACTGAGTTTCTTACAGGACACTGAGGTTGGTAACCTTCACCTTCTTCTTCTACCTATGTTAGTGTGACAGTACCAATAATGAACACTGGAGGCATCAGTGGTTACACCACTTCCATGTGCTATGATTTTATTTCTTTTTGTTGACTAACTGTTAGCATTTCCAAAAAAAAAAAGTTAGCATTGAGTACGAATCTTTACGTGTTAGCCTGTTTGATTGTTTATCCTCAAACCATTATGATTTCACTTTCAGACTCAAACTACACAAAAGAAGCTGCGACAGTTGATAAAAACCTAATCGCTTGAATTTAATTTAATGACTTAAAAAAAAAACTACAAAAGAGTGCTAATCCAGTCTCATGTTTCACCTTTGTTTTCCGTGTGAAACCAGTTGTTGTCTCCACGGAAACAAAGTCGAACAACCACCGGCTTTCACGCACCTCAGTTTATCACAACAGGACTCTGTGTGTGTGTGTGTGTGTGTGTGTGTGTGTGTGTGTCAGAGTGTTGCTGCAGAGCTGTTAAATATGTTTTGTGCTGTTTTCCCCCCCAAACAGAGAGAGAAGCTGTATTTTAAAACAACAGGAAATCGATGTTTCTATTTTGCTGCGTTACCTTCACTGACCATAGAAGAGAAAAAAAAAAACAGCAGGAGAAGAAGAGGACCCCCCCTCCTCATCCTCCTCATCCTCCTCATACTCCTTCCCTCTCCTTTTTTTTCCATTCAGAAAGAGAAAGTGCTAAGGTTCTGCAAAAGAAAAAAAAAAAGCAGCAGCAATTACGGAAATGACTGCAAGAATTTTCATCCTGGCAGTTTCCATGGAAACAGGCCTCTGAGTTGCTCTGCAGCACAATACTCAGAAATGAAGGAGAGGGGGAGGGGTGTGTGGAGGAGGAAAAAGACTAGGTACAGGAGCATGGCAAGGGGGGGGGGGGGGGGGGGAGGGTGAAAAGTTTCCTTCACGGTCAGCTGAGAAACAGAGGATGGAACATTTCTCATCCAGGAGGAAAATGTTTTCCCTACGTCTGAGTAAATAACAACATCGACCAGTAAACAGGAGGTGTTCACCAAACCACTGCACTCCTGTTTTAACTGTGCGCTTGTGTTTACGTGTGTTTCATCACAGATGCTGGGAACTCTCACTGCTGTGCCCATCAAGGTGCCTCAGGTCAGCTCCCTGCACCAGCTGGAGGGACAGGCAGCCACACTGCTACCTCAGGTACAGTGTCCTCAATGTCCTCAATGTCCTCACCCGTCATCTCTCTAACAGCACCACTTTTTGTCGTCCATCTTTGGACCCAGAAACCCATTCCTGTGGATGTGGTCCTGACTCTGCCCACCTCTGTCCCCCAGGTCAGGCCAAAGACCCAGATCCCAGACAGCCTCCCCCACAGTCCATGTCAGGAACTTCAGCCTCTCCGCCTGCAGAGGGCCACTGCTGTGGTCAGCCCCAAGAGCCAGGGTGCCACCCTGCCCACCTCCAACAGCACCTTTAATACAGACCACCAGCCCAACGGGCAGAGCGAAAACTCGGCGCCAGTTTCTACACACGGCCCCACAGGGGGCGTAAGCTCCGGCAACCTCGTGCAGCACGCCTCCGCTGGACAAGGAGTGGCGTACGCCATCATCGCTGCGTCACCTACCTCGGGCAACGGCGTGTCCGCCGTCAGCGAGGCCGTCAAGGTGCAGCCGCTGCTCTTCAGCGCGGACAACAAGGCTAGTGATAGAAAAAGAAGTTGATGGAATAAAAATGTATCGAATAGCACTAACATATCGAAAACTTGTATAGTTGTCTGAGAACATCAGTAGATATATGATTATTATTAAACCAGAGTTACAGCTTCTTCTGGTGAAGACATGTGATGCCATTTCAATCTATTTGATCTAAAATAAAAATGTATTTAAATATTCAGAGCAGATTATGACATAGATTAATAAATAAAAAAACAGTTGTCATTGTTAAAACGTTTTGTATCGTATTTTCAGGTCATCATCATCCAGCCACAGACTCCCAGCAGCAGCGAGGTGTCACCAAGTGTCCAGGCTGACCTGCCGTCACAGGAGGCCCCGCCCACTCCCAAATCTCCCACCAAGAAGAAAGACGAGGACCCAGAGGTGAGGGAACGACACACGATCTTAATGAGCCAGAAGGTGGAGCTCTAAGACTCTGCTTAAAGATCATGTTACAGTGTGAAGCTACAAAAAAAGCCAAAAGTCCTTACTATAAGGCACGGATGCCCAACCCCTGGTTTGTGGACAGGTACCGGGCCGCTGTGTGACACAGTACAAAAAAAATTTTTTTACCAATTTAATTGTTTTAAATACTTACTTTATTATTTTAAAAATAATGTAATTGAGACTTCAATACTTAACAGAAGCCTAAAAAAAGTTTTCTTTTAAAATTTTATCATAATTCAACAATTAGCGTAGTGTCGACGATCGCTGCTATGATGCCCTGGTTCTTTCACCTTATACAGTTGTTACCACCTCTGAAATCACTTGTTTTTCCCAGTATCACCAGTCTGAGGAAATAAAATCCAGCAGCACAGAATCCAGAAGAGAATTTATTCTAAATGATATTAGTAGACAATTGAACGGAGAAAGACACAAAAAAACCCTTTAAATAACCAGGATAACAAACAAACATTCAAACTAAAGTTTTCTCCTTCAAAATAAAAGTTTTATTTGTTTTGTTTTTTTGTAGCCTTAAGGCTCTTACATACAGTGACTTGAAGGGCTGGGCGTGGCCCAAACATTTTTCAAAGTGTAATAAATCTCCTTGAACTCTGACTGGTTATTTTCTTTTGTGTATATTTTAGAAAATGGCCTTCATGGTGGCCCTGGGCCTGGTCACCACAGAACACATGGAAGGTGAGTTCTAAACGTTCCTACAGTGTCTTTAATACAGATCAACATGTGAGTGGACTGAAGTTGTGGTTGGTCTGTACAGAAATCCAGCAGAAAAGACAGGAAAGGAAGAGACGAAGCACAGCAAACCCAGCGTACAGCGGCCTCTTTGAACCAGAGGTTGGACCCTCACCAGATCTTCTACCTGAAACAATATCACTGTCCTTATGTTTTATAAAAAGAGTAGTATTGACGTTGACCTCTGTATCATCTCTGCAGCGTAAACGCCTACCCTCCTATTACCTGAACAGCTCCCTCTTCCTGTCTGCACAAGGTAGGACGTCAGTTTTTTTAATCTTAAAAGAAGTCAGTTTGGTTTAAATTCTTACCAGATAAATCAAATTGTTACACTGTAGGACATTGGTCTAGAGGGGAAATGGAATTCAAAAATATATTTATTTTTTTCTTTAATTTAAAGTTGTTGTTTTTTTTTTTTGTTATTACAAAAATAATACATGGATCACCTGTTACTAACCAGGCTGCATGCAGCTTAGAGCGTTGTAAAGCATGGCTTCTGGCTGTAGGGGGCGTGGCTTCTAAATGTCTGCCCAATCGCACGTAAAGTGACGTTGTCATTCTCTTTGTCTTGCTGCTGTTTTTCCTGCTGCTCGTCTTCACCGTTAACCTTTCACTGTCTGTTGCCACTAACTCTGCTCTGCTTCCATTCATACGCAGACACTGAGGACCTCTGCTGGAAGGTAGGTCACATGACACGTCTGGCCGAAACGCTCTTATTTTGAAATCGTTCGAATAAAAAATATACAAAGTATTTACTACACAACAAAACTTACATTACAGACATTACTACAGATTATTATGTAATGTATTACACAATAGTCTGTTAGTCTGTTATAAGTTTAATGTTTAGAACAAATTACAATATAATATGTTCTCTTATTAAATCTTTAACATTATATTTGATTTTTGTGAATGTTTAAGCCCCCTAACCTCTGACCCTGATATAAACTGTTCTAATCTATGTTTGATTTTCTCGTCAGGAGGAAGTGGAGCATGACGACCACTGCGCTGTCTGTAAAGAAGACGGAGAGCTTCAACCGTGCCACAATTGCCCCCGAGCCTTCCACCCCAATTGCCTGTACCCGCCCCTCAAAACTCCACCTAGAGGTGCCTGGTACTGCCCCAAGTGCCAGAAGAAGGTAATGCAGTCGCTGTTGTCGTGGGCGTAGATTATTAGTGACGGCAAACTCAACGTTATAGTGTTTTGTTTTTTCAGGTGTTAAACAAAGAAAATATGTCATGGCCGCAGAACTTTGTTCAGTCGTACGTGACGCACAAGACAGGTGAGAAAAGTGTGTGTGTGTTTGTGCCTGAGAGAGAGAGAGAGAGGGAGGGAGAGCTATCACAAAGTTATCCCTTTGGAAACAAAGTCCAGCTCAGAAGTTTATCATTTAGCAGGACACAAAGTGAATGAATCAAAAAGCTTAAAGTTAGCATTTGAACAGCTAACATTAGCATCATTTTGTCTATTATTAATCGGGGAGTGAACGGTTAAATGTCAAAATTGTAATAAAATGCAGTCTCATTTACATAAATATAGAATATTTATTTCAGGGCTGCCAAACATACGGCCCGTGGGCCAAAACTGACCAGCTTGATAAATTTTGAAAATAAAAAAATACACATGGTACTGTTATGATTGTACTGGTCCGGCCCACTTGACCTCTTAATTAGGCTGTATTTGGCCCGTCAACCAAAATGAGTTTGACACCCCTGGTTTACTTGTTGTTGTTTGTGTTTACAGTGAGACAGGAAGAGAGAAGACGACTCATGAGACGAAACAACGAGCTAAAGAAAGCTCGCGCTCATCTGGAGGAGCAGGACAGAGAGCTGAACCAGACTATTAAAGTAGGACACACACACACACACACACACAGCTGTCTAAGTTATTCCAGATACTGGTTAGAGGACTGCAAAATGTACAGCGGAAATAGTGAAACGTTAAAGGCTAAATGTTAGCTAAATAAAGTAAAGAAAAAATAGTTCCTTGCTACTACTGCGAGTTTGTCCTGACCAGGTCTGTTTGTGTAAGTGACTGTCACTCAGCCACAGACAGGAAGTCATCTCAGCCCCTTTTCTTCTGCAGAAATGCCAGGACGTGCAGGATCATCTCCTCGGTCAGCAGAGAGACACGCAGTCGTCACTGGAGCGCCTCAAGGCTCTGATCCGCCTCATCCAACGTGATCAGCTGATCCAGGTCACCATGACGACCACGGCCACCATCAGCACCGCTGCTGCAGCCCTCCTCTCAAAAACCACCAGCACCAATGCCATCATCTCCACCGTCCCGGGTGTTTTGACCACGCCCCCACAGATGAGTCACACCCACAGCCAGGACACCGTGAACAACTAATCCCACCCACTACGTTTTTTTTTTGTTTTTTTTTTAAATGGTAAGGAACTGAGACGGAGCATCTAAGCAAGTCCAGTATTTTTTTTAAAAAGAAGTCGACACCTTCAGTGCTTAATTAGTTTTTTTTTTCTCTTTTTTTAAACGTTCTTTTTCTATTCGTTATTTTTATGAACATTCTTGGCCTTAATGTATTTATGACATCGTAGAAACAGATTTTCTTTTTTTTCTTTCTTTCTCAATAAAAAGAGGGGAGCGAATAAGCGAGGTAGAGTTAGCCGTAGGTGACCTAGATGTTTTTATTTGTTTCTGTTTCTGCCATAAAAAAACGATTCAGGAAGATGTTTTTTCATCGCGTTCGAGCCTTCAAACAAAAAACAGAGAATTTTTTCAGTATTAATAGAGTCAAAGAAAAAAGTATTTAAGAGGAAAACTACAGAAAAGTAGCCTTTTTAGTGGAGAGTCTAGTATTTTCATGCTGATGCCTGTTGATAAATGTGAGTATTCAAGGGATCATTGTACATATGCTGTATTATTATTATTATTATTATTATTATTATCATTATCATTAATGATTATTAATGATACCATTGCAGGTTTTTATTGGTCGACATATGTGAAGCTGATGCTTAAACAAGAATATGATCGAAAAGTTTCAAATGAACTAAAATATTAACATTTTTATTTATCCGTTTAATACATCAAAAAATAATAATTTTAGATTAGAAGTGGCCATTTATTTGTTTTTATTTTAGTATGTGTATTTATTTTATTTTTTATTTGAAAAAAAATATATAACTTTTTTATTTTTTTATCATTTGACTTTAATAGTCACAAACACTTAAAATCTAGTTTAAACAATGTTTGTCTTTTGGTAACAAGCTACTGATTCTTGGAATTGAAAATTTAAAAAACGCCATCATATTCTTGTTTGAGAAAAAGTGAAGGTTGAAAAACAGACAAAACGACAGGTTAGTTTGTTTGCAGCTGAACTTAGAGCCTCGTGCATCGTGTGACCTTGAACTAACCAGTGTATAAAATGCCAAAAACTCTTTGTTTTTCTACTGGGATTTATGTTCATCTATCAGTTATGTCTCTCCTACTTTGGTTCTTCACCCTGCCTGTTTTGATATTTTAGCATCAGAGCTTTTGTAAACATTTTTTAAAAATGTGTCACCGCTGATGAGCCTGTTAATGACAGAGTAACACTGCCTCAAGTACAAATCCTTTCATATCCAGGGTTTTTTTTTATTCTTTGCATCATTTTTCTAGAAGCCATTCATCTGAATATGGAACAACTCTGAAAAATGACAACAAAGCTTTTTAACTGTCTGTGGATTACAGGGAAACGGCCATCTTGTTGCAAAAATTGGGGATTTATCTCGCTAGTCTTCCTGCCGGTCCAGTGAGGTTCCATTCAAATGCTTTACAAAAATGTAAATTTAGTTTTTTTTTAAGTAGTTTAAATTGCCACAACAGGGTGAAGCTGCACCTACTGTTAATGCACAAACACGAACAAAAAAGTTAAAATATTTCTGAGAAAAGAAAAGAAAAAACAAACAAACAATAAATGCCTTTATAATAAGGGACGAGGAGAGAAGAAACGAGAAAAATGTGACGTTGGAACTGCTGAGATGATTTTTTTTTATTCATATCAGGTTGGACATGTTTGTTTGGTGAAGTATCAAATTTACAGAATTGTATCATCTGTATGAAATTACACTGAATCAAAATTGTGACGTTTCATGAAATGCAACACAAAGATCAAAAACTATGACATCGGCATTAAATATAATGTATTGATACAGAATAGTATCATCTGCATAAAGTTAGACGTAACGCCAAGTCTGAGACAGATTAGAGTTGATAAGGTAAGATGTTTGTTTTTGTCATATCAGCACAGTTTGACCTGTGATGTATTCAGTCCAAACACATCCCATTAACAAATTGTCAACGTACTATAAATATCAATATGTCGTTCAATTTCTTATGTTAAACTTTTGTGCGGTTTGTAAAGTAACGAAAAAATACTAACACCTTTTACTGGGTAACACTGTGTCAGAGTGGTATGTGCAGTGGCTTCACAGAAAGAAGGTCACTTGTTTGATTCCTGGCTTTAACAGCTGGTGTCTCTGTATGGAGTTTGACCTTTATTTTTAAAAACATTCGGACAATTTTGGACTGAAAAATAATCTCAAATGGCCGCAGTTCTACTGCGCTGATACTCATCCATGAACAAAACCATCAAGTCTGACACCTTGTGATGCATATTATAACTATGAGGAAAACCATATCATTTTATCACGTTTTGTTAAAAATCCGCCTTACCTTAAAGAAATGTTGTAAAAAAATAGACACACCCCGAAGCCTAAATCTCTTCATCTGTTTCTAGAATCTTCTCCGGGAGAAACTGTGCAGCGCTTAAACAGATCTATTTTAATACACTACATGACCTTTGAACAAGTGTGAAAAAAATGTTTGACCATTTTTTTTTTAAATCTTTTTTTTAATAATTTCTCAATGAGCAAAAAAAAGAAAGCAAGTCTGAAGGAAACAGAACTTTTAATTGGTTCTGCATTCTGACATTTGTGTTATTTGTTACCAGGGGGCGACAGCCAGGACGTAACGTGGACATTTTTAGATGGAAAGAAAATGTTTGTGAAAGTAGAAGTTTTTGTTCGTGGTCAATGCGGGAATTGTCCAGTTCATTGTGTGTATAGGAAAGTGTTTGTCTTAAATATGCCAACTTAGTTTTTTTTTGTTCTTTACAAAGATGCATTGAAATTAAAAAAAAAAAGATTGATGGAAGATGGTTAATGGTTTAAGAGTAGTCTCACTTTTTTGTACCAAGTTCTTATGAAAAAATAAATCATTAATAAACAAATTCATAAACCAAGTTTTATGTCTTTTTGCCTATTGCAATCACGCAAATGTGCAACAGAGGGCGCTGATGGAATTCACCTGGACATGAGAGAACGTAAATTAAAACATTAGAACGTTAGAGAACCAATTCAGACGTTAGTTTCAGTTATTCTTCCGAGTCATTTTGGCCAACGCAGTTGGAAAGAATAGAAGGGGGCGTGTATTCTTTACGGATGTGTACACTCGAGTCACATGACTTCGACTCGACTTGACATAGAGTAAAGAGACTTGCAGCTCGACTTGGACTTTAACATCAGTGACTCGTGACATAACGTGAGCGTTTTTGACCTTTTGATGAAAATCCTCTGGCCTCTGTATCTTTCATTGTGTATATCGGCGCGTCTGTGCACGTGCTGTCCACAACAACCAATCAAATCAGATGTTGCTTTGCTTCGACAGATCAGTCCAATCGTATTGCAGGATATTGAATGGAAAGGGACCTGTCAAACAACATGTCCGTTCGCCTGAAAAATGGTACCAGAGGTGTTTTCATTCGGCTGTAAAAACTACGATGTGGTCAACGAGAGGATATCAGACGGAGACGCAACAACTTCCAACTTCGTTCGACATCTGAAATTGCACAATGAACGGTAAGTTTTATATGAACAGCTCACGTAAGTAAGGACTCTGTGTGATTATTTTATTTATTTTAGCCACGTACGAATATGCAAACCTGAAAGAAATCACGTCAGTTTAAATGTACGCTATATTAGAGTATGTGCGCCGTTTTTGAGCTTCCTCTCGGGCGGACTTGCAGACAGGAAAACAAAGTTACACTGATTGTTTTTCTCACTCTCCAGTAAACCACAGCAAAGGTCCATTGGCAAACACAACAACTCATTTGATGAGAAACACGCAGACAAGGTAAAAATTTGAATTTTTTTCTTTCAAAAATTTTCATCATATTTTTTTCACCATGTGACGCAAAATGACACGCTAAATTAGAATTTTGCCGAAGAATTTCGATTTTTTTTCCAATTGTTTTTTCAAATGCTCTGATTTAATGGAAAACATACAGAAAAGATACATTTTTAAAATAATTTTCTAGAAAAATGTTCATCTATTTTTAATGTCTAACCATGACATGTGAAATTAGAATTTTACTGAAAAAGTCGAAAACAATTCTAAAAAGGCTCTAATTTAATGAGAAACATGCAGAAAAGGTAACATTTTGAATAAAAAAAAAAGTTTTCTTTTTCACCATCTGACCATGATGTGAAATTAGGACTTTACCAAAAAATTAAAAAAAAAAAATGCTTTTATACGAAATTTCTTAAAGTGATCTAACTTTATGAGAAAATTTCCCAAAATGCTTTAATTTAATGAGAAACATGGAAAAAGGATTTTACTGAAAAAAAACCCTAAAACTTCTAAAACTACTCTAATTTTTTTAGAAACAAATAAAAAGTTTTTTTTTTTCAATTTTCATAATTTATTTGCACAATTTGACCGTCATACAAAATTAGGATTGTACCAAGAAAATTAAACAAATCTAAAAAAAGGTCTAAAATAGGTTTAATCAAATGAGAAACAGGCAGAAAAGATCAAATTTTAAATATATTTTTTTTAAATTTCATGAACATTTTTCACCATCTAACTACATGACACGTGAAGTTAGGACTTTTCTGAAAAATTTCTAAAATTTCTCAAAATGATTTATTTTGATGAGAAACATGCAGAAAAGATTTTTGAATTTATTTTTTCAAAAATCATCAATATTTTTTTCACAATCTGACCACATGACATGTGAAGTTAGGACTCTTTTGAAAAATTAAAAAAAAAATTCTAACATTTTTTTCAAAATTATTTATTTTGATTAGGAAAAATGCAGAAAAGTTAACATTTTGAATTTATTTTTTAAAAAGTTTTCATCAAAATGTTTCACCATCTGATCACATGACACGTGAAGTAAGAACTCATTCGAAAAAATAAAAAAAATTCTTAAGATTTTTTCAAAATGATTTATTTTGATGAGAAACATGCAGAAAAGATAAAATTTTGAATTTATTTCCAAAAATTTTCATAAAAATGTTTCACCATCTGACCACATGACACGTGAAGTAGGAGATTCGGAAAAAAAAAATTCAAAAATGTTTTTCAAAATGATTTATTTTGATGAGAAACATGCAGAAAAGTTGCATTTTTGAATTTATTTCCAAAGATTTTCATCAAAATGTTTCACCATCTGACCACATGACATGTGAAGTTAGGATATTCGAAAAATTAAAAAAAATTTCAAAAATCACCCAAAACAT
>NC_024314.1:16714670-16716915 GCF_000523025.1 Cynoglossus semilaevis
CCAAAAAGTATTTTATATGAATATAAATGAAAATAAATGTCATCATTTTTCACCATCTGACCAATGACTTAGAATTATTCTCACAATGCTCTAATTTGATGAGAAACACGGAAACAAAACAGTATTTGTCAAATTTAATGTTTAACATAAATAAAAACAAATTAGACCAATTTCATTAAAAAAAAGGCTTTTTATTATAAAATGTATTGCTGCTAATTTCTGTTGATTTCTTTGTAAATAATGTCAGCAGTACTGCATTTTCAAACAACACTAATAAATACATTACAAAAAAGATGTAAAAAAATGTTAAGGCACAAAAACCACAAAAATCCTACATTAACACAAAATATTTAGCCATTTAAAGGACATTTCGTGACTTAATATATATATGTATAAGTGTGTTTGTGGAAGTAGACATTCTGGATACTTCTTTTATCTTTTGTAAGTAATCTTGATCGGAGTAACATCATTTTTTCAACATTCTTTTTAAATCGTTTACTACAGTTTCACAGATCCAAAAGAATCAGACTTTTAGAACAGCATTTTAATTTTAAACTCTTCTGTTTGGCAGCGACCTGCAGGTTTAGGGCATCACCTGTCCAGGCGGACAGTGCGAGTCAAAAACAGCGTGGAAATGTTCGATGAGGATCTCAGTGAAGATGTTGATTGGTGTAAGAGCACTGAGCGAGATGGAGCCGTGACGAGGCCACAGCAGGTTGACTCCAAACACACAGGCCAGGTTGGACGCACTCATCCTGTTGACGATGCTCTCCTGAGAAACCTGGGCCACCAATCAGAGAGTATTGGAGGTCAAGGCAAGACTGGAAGTTGATAAAACTATCTCTGAAGTGCGGTTACATAAAGGGGACACCAACACTCACCATGTGCAGGAAACACAGCAAATATTTGACCACGATGAAATGATGCTCTGGAAGAGACTCCATGATCTGTCTGCACTTGGCCACGCGGAGGATGCTCTCCACATCTGTCACATAAGTGGGTTAGCCTTTGGTGTTCATCCCACCTTTATGGTTAAATAAATCGACAGAGAAACTCACTGAGAATATCCAGGACCTGGCTGTAGACTCTGAAGGTGAGCAGAGGTTCAGGAAGTTCTCGAATAAACGTCTTCAGGATCACGGCGGCAACATGGACGTCTCCACATTCGTCATAGTTCACAGGCTTCCCTGGAGGAAAGTGAGAGAACTCATTCTCATATTTGACTTTACTCTGACTTTCATGTTTGAACAGAGAGCGTTCAGCGTTAGCACTGCGTAAAAGTGCAAAATAGATTCCGGTGTTACAAACTGTAGTTTGTAGTAGTTCATTAGGATTGATAACTGACGGTGCCTGACGGTGCAATAATGCAGTAGAACTATTTTCCTCGAGAACAAAACTGAGTGGAGAGTCCAGCCCTCTCCACTCAGCTCTAACAAAGTGGACTGACTCAGAGTGTTATCTGAGCAGCGGCCCGGTCAGTATTGATCCTGACTCCCTGACGTTGAGATAAAGTCGAAGACCCTTCTCACCGAGGTTATAGAGTTTCTGAACGTCCTTGATGAGCTGGACTCGAGCCGATCGCCTGAACAGACCCTCTGTCTTCAGACCTGGGACACAGAGAGAAAACTGAATCACTCAGGTGTTTTTTTTTTTTTGACTAGAAACCAGACTAGGAGATTTATATACATTTTCAACTTTTAGTTCAGAGGAATACATTTCCTGACAGGACTCTGCAGGTGACTGAAACCATGTACCAGTGGTCATGGGAAATCTGAGTCCCACCTTTCTGCTTCAGGTAGGTGACAGTCTGACTCATCACTGGTGGGATCACAGCCTCTCTGTTCTTCTCTCTGATGCTGTGGAACAGACACAGTCAGTTTATCATCTACTCCAGAGCTCTCCAACCTTTTCTGCACCAAAGACCGGTTGGTATCAGGGGTTACTGCGGACCAGTAATACCACACCATCGTTGAAGTATCATTACATTTTCAAAATACAACATCTTTCCGACTTCTGTGAGTGTCAGAGTCTGAATGACCTGTTGTTTTGAAACATTGACAGATTATCTTTGAATCAAATAAGTAAATCGATTATTTTTGAATGAAGTAAATTAATAAAACTGAATTACATTTTTTACTGTGCCCCAACTGTAACCAGGTACCATATAACCTACGGACCGACACCTGTCCCCGGACCGGAGGTTGGGGACCTCTGATCTACTCAACACATCCCAGCTAACACAACA
>NC_024314.1:16717030-16719752 GCF_000523025.1 Cynoglossus semilaevis
CTCATCGTGCCTGAGAAGAAAAACGAAACAACGTGTTTGTACGTTGGACGACCAGGCGAAGACCATCATGGTGCGACTGATCACCTGAGCACGTCGGAGGGGATGATCAGCTGCTCGAAGTTCACGTGTTCTCGCAGCTCATCCAGGAAGTTCACGTTCTTCAGCTTTTTTCCAAACTTGTGACTGAAAGAGACGGTTGAGGTCACATGACTGACGGGGTCTGTGAAGCAGCAGAGTTTGGAGGAGGTTGGATTTTTTTTTTTCTTTCTTAACCTGATCAGTGGTTTGAAAATGTTGCAGACGATTTTGATGAAGTTTGTAGGATGAACCACGTAGAGAGTCTTCAGGTTTTTCTTGTATCTGAAAAAATAAAAGGTTCTCATCAAATCGTGTGCTGAGAAAGTGATTTAGAAGAAGAATGTAAAGAGGTTGTCAGCTGGTGTGTCAGAGCGCCCCCATGTGGTTTAGTGACCTACTTCCTGTCAAACTCGCCGTAAGCTTTCTGTAGCCACTTGAGTGACGGCTTGTTGCTGCTCCTCAGACCGTAGTGGAAGTAGATGAGAATGTAGTCCATTTCCACGTACTGGTCCAGTGTGTACTTCAAGTACCTGCGGGGAAAAAAACCATCATCTGTTTTTGATGAAGTTTAGGAGACGATTGATTCCAGGTGACGAGAGAGTGAGACCTACTGGAGCAGACGCTGGTGGTTTAACTGGTGTGACGGAGGCAAACAGCAGCTGCTGAAGATGATCAACTTCCTGCCGTAGTTATCGTCACCTAGAGGACAAACTGTGTTATGACACAGGGCAGTTTGATGGCAACAGCGTAGTTCCACAGCGTAGTGGTTGCGACGCCTGCCTTACACATCTGCTTTACGTACGGAAGGTCCTGGTTTCAAGTCACATACATGATGGTGCCCCCTGTGGCAGTGTGTGTGAGTTTTCCTCATTGTGAGTCGAAAAGAGACCTCAATTATTTATTTATTTTTACTTGCCAAAAACAGTAACGACCATTTACAAAAAAATTTGTTAAATTATTCATAAACAGGGAAAATCATGTGTAACTAGAAAATGTGTGCATATGTATTTTAGGAAAATATATATGAATAAAAGTGCATATTACTATAAACGTCAATAACATGGCAGCCAGCTGACCTGCGACCTGGATGATGCCGTGCCGTGCCACGTCATAGTACGGATGTGAAGAAACAGTAGGGAAGGATGATGATGATGATGATGATGACGAAGGTGGAGCATCCGTCCGATCCTCCTCCTCTTCCTTTCGCAGCTCTGTCACAGTAAATGGTTTGGAAAGTTACTCATTGATTTAAAAAAACAAGGTAATCTTTAATTAAAAAAAATCCACTCTCAGATTCTACTACTAAAGCATTTATGAAATTTAATTATTCTGGTTTGTGTTTTTTTTCTAAAAGAAACTGAGATGCTGTTACTTTCCGGAAAGTTTGTTATAAATACAGACGCTGTGATAACGAGCAAGAAATGATGATGAGATAACAGGCAGCATTTACTTGAGAGAGAGAGAGAGAGAGAGAGCAAAACACCCAACAACTAACAAAAGAGGGTGAAAAACACTAATTTTTTCAGACTCTTCAACTGATCTGAATTTACATTATTAACATATTTTATTCTTCTCACAGAAGCTCAATAATCAACTTTGTCATTGTACAAATACAGACCCATGTACATACACATCACATTTGCCTCTGCATTTAACCCTAACACCTGGGGAGGAGTGTGGTCTGGGCGGCGTCTGGGGGAACAAATTACTGGTGCTTGCTTAACACAACATGGGCAGGGCAGGATTTAAACCCTGATCCTATAAACACAACGCCAAGCTGCAAACCACCGTGTCGCCCAAGAATGACTCAAATCCAGGTCACAAAAACTGAATTATGTAGGATATACTACACCAGAAACTCTTTTACTGTGAATGTGTAGAATAAAATGTTCTTAAAAAATATTCTCAAATCAAAAAAATAAATGAATAATTCAGGTGTGTAAAAGTATTTGTCTCACTGTTCAACAGACTTATGCAGAAAATAAGTCTTTCAACATCTAACTTTTACATACTGAAGAAAAAGAAAAAAGTTGTTGATATGAGTAAAATACTAATAAGTACCAATAAGTTCCCGAACAAATCTCAGAAAAAAAAGTTTCTCAAAAATGACTAAAAATGCACTCATTTGCCTTAAAATACTTAGCTATGTCCATTTCTGTTGTTAAAATTAAGAAAAAATATACTTTTTTGGAAAGTCAACTTTTGATTATAGTGAAATCCTATACCACTAAGATCCTGAAGAAATCTCCGGAAAAAAAAGTTTCTCAAAAATGACTAAAAATGCACTCATTTGCCTTAAAATACTTAGCTATGTCCATTTCTGTTGTTAAAATTAAGAAAAAATATACTTTTTTGGAAAGTCAACTTTTGATCACAGTGAAATCCTATACCACTAAGATCCTGAAGAAATCTCCGGAAAAAAAAGTTTCTCAAAAATGACTAAAAATGCACTCATTTGCCTTAAAATACTTAGCTATGTCCATTTCTGTTGTTAAAATTCAGAAAAAATATACTTTTTTGGAACGCCAACTTTTGATCACAGTAACATACTCTACCACTAAAAACCTGAAGAAATCTCCGGAAAAAAAAGTTTCTCAAAAATGACTAAAAATGCACTCATTTGGCTTAAAATACTTAGCTATGT
>NC_024314.1:16732361-16733649 GCF_000523025.1 Cynoglossus semilaevis
GTCAACTTTTGATCACAGTAAAATACTCTACCACTAAGATCCTGAAGAAATCTCTGGAAAAAAAAGTTTCTCAAAAATGACTAAAAATGCACTCATTTGGCTTAAAATACTTAGCTATGTTCATTTCTGTTGTTAAAATTAAGAAAAAATATACTTTTTTGGAAAGTCAACTTTTGATCATAGTGAAATCCTATACCACTAAGATCCTGAAGAAATCTCCGGAAAAAAAAAATTCTCAAAAATGACTAAAAATGCACTCATTTGCCTTAAAATACTTAGCTATGTTCATTTTTGTGGTTAAAATTCAGAATAAATATACTTTTTTCCTGGTGTGTGTATCCACAGGAGTCAGTGCTTCACCAGCGATGAATTTCACCGCACGTCATAAAAGTTGAACCTTATGATCGACTTGATCATAAGGTTCAACCCCGATGTTTTATGATTCCGGTGCCTCTCAGGTAGACTTCAATTACATTAAGTAACCACACGAGGCCGCAGCTCTGGTGCTCTGTGATCCACAAACACTGTTTTACAGTCGTCTTCTCTTTGGAGAGGGAGATCGTTTTTCTGGTTCAACCTGACTGCCGTGATTTCACTGACACTGTAGCTCACACTCACAGGACTCACAGTCTGAACTTTAGTCCTTAAAAATAATAACTGTCTCTTTAAAAGCTAAGGTAAACAAAGCAAAACAATAAACCCGCCACTGTTTATTGCTAAATAAACGTCGCGAGAGAGACGTTTATTTAGGCCTTCTCAACAAACTCACCTGAATCCGCAAGCTGTTCCAGGTCAGCCAGTGACGTCATCACCACAGGTCTTTCATTTTCAATGTAAACCATGGAAAACAAAGTAGAAAGAGATTCAAACTCAACAGGAAACAATAGCTAGCTCTGTCACACAAACACACACTCACACAAACTCACGCTGCCTCTCACACACCTGAGCCGTTAAAGTTCGTATCTTTTTTTCTTCCGCTTCTTCTCTCTCTCTCATTCGCTCGCACACAAAAACAAAAACCCACATAAATAAAAGACTTTAAAGAGTTTATTTAAGCGACGTTCACTCACCTGCACTGACGTCAGCAGAGACGGAGAACACAGGCTGAAGTAAAGTAGTTCCAACTTCCCCAAAGAAACCGAGGAAGCCACTGGGAATTTGCGGTCATGCGCACTGAACACTCGCGCAGGAAGTGGCGAAGAGAGAAATAAACACATATAAATAATACACTTAAATTAATAAGTTACATTTTACATTTGATATACCTCCATTTTCTCAGTCAATTGTA
>NC_024314.1:16733688-16740919 GCF_000523025.1 Cynoglossus semilaevis
TTATTATTATAATATTAATCGTTAATAATATTACATTCATTTTTTTGTTTTTATTTTCTAAGGTTCCTAAATTTATATTATTATGAATTTTATTTATATTTATTTATTTTTAAAATTTCTTTCATAGTGTATTTAAAGATTTTCATCACAGATTTAGTACTTATAAAATTAAATATAATATCTGCAACATTTTCGCCACTATGGTAAAAGAAATGCTTCTTAAGTCTAATAATTGTCTCATAACAGTGAGATCTCATTTGTTTTATGTATTCTACTTTTATTTAGTTAAAAATTTCATTAACTTCACGTCATTGTTTCTAACACGCAGTAAACACTGTTAAGTTAAATCAACTTTACTCTCTTTACTTTACAGAAAATATTCAGAAACGGCTGTAAAGTTGTTCAATCCTGACATCTGCTGGTTATGAAGCGCATCAGCAACAACCATAGGAAATGCATTTAAACTCGATTTCACAAACTTTGAATCAATTTTGAATTTTGAATTGAATTTTTCAACTTTGAATTTTGATCAGTTTAGGTTCCAATCCAGAAGAAAATATGAATAATACTTAAAAAAACCCACACATTTAATTATCATCTAAAACAAGTCGGTAAACGAAAACATTACATTAAAAACACAGTTACGTTTAGATTCCAAATGATTTTTTCTTAAATCTATAAAAATTGATATATAAATTTAATACATTATGTTAGATAATGTGATTTCTTTCCCCCTGTGGTATCACAGAGAGAGAGAGGACGGTGTCTTCTTATCAGACCTCAGCAGCAGGAAGAGCTGCTGCCGTTTCTTTTCACGGATGAAAAAGAGAAGAATCCCACACAGTTTCAAATCTGCTGTAATCTGCTTCTAACACACGCAACTACACACGCAACTACACACGCAACTACACACACACACACACACACACAAAGGCAGCTGTGAGCAGCAGGGAAGAAAAAAAACAAAAAGAAAGAATGTTGTTTTACGGTATTTTGTGATTATGCAAATTAGAGGAGTAAGCTGGGAGTGTGTGACCTAAATATGGAGAATAATGAGGAGCTTCAATCACAGGCAGAATATTCTGACACCTGATATGAAAAGAAAATAAACTAAAAAAGTGAAAACTAGACTGAGATTATACATTTTTCAGTAGTTGACTGTAAATCTGAAAAAAAAAAAAGTATCAGCTGCTTAACGAAAGATTCAGTAAATATATGAGCATCAACATATGCCTGTGACGTGTAAAGGAGACGTACTTAGCTGAGACTTTATGGTCCACAACGTGTAAAGGAGACGTACTTAGCTGAGTCTTTATGGTCCACATCCTGGTCCAGATCCTGGTCCAGATCCTGGTCCAGATCCTGTGCTGTGCGGCAGCAGCCAGCAGGTGTCGACGTTGCAGCAGATGCTCCTCCTGTCGCCAGCGGTGTGAAACTACAACTTGTGACATGTACGGATGAACTCTGACCTGAAAAGAATCAAACCTAAAACCAAAGTAAATCGATGTAAGAGGTTGGCTCTGGAAAATGAATGAATATGTTTCTGTGCTTCACAAAAAAAAATGATCAAAAAAGGTGATAAAACATAAAACGTGTTTTAAATTTCCAAACCAATCTGATGATGAAAAGTTTGTTTTTTTTTTAATAAAAAGGAAACCTAATGTCGAGCCCTGAGGTGCACCACAAAGACAGGTGTAGAACAGGTCTGTTTTCTGTGAACAATATAAGCGCCTGTGTAACGATCACTCAATCAAAGACATAAATAACTAAAACATTAACATTTGTTCAAACCTAACTCTTTCTTCAGTTTCTAAATCCACCGAACACTGGAAACAGCGCTAGTATTTTTTTTTATGTCCCACAAACGCATTCAATCTTATTTACTTTCCGACGTGTGAGATTAGCTCCTTCGACCTCTGTCAGGGGACAATCAACGGAAGAGCCTCAGGCCCCGCCCCCTTTGTGTATGTCCCCGCAGCCGATTCACGGCGGCAGCTCCTGAGCATCAGCATCAACATTAGCCGAGGAGGCTTCTTCTCAGGCCGGCGCTCCACTTTACAGCCTCCTAATTGATTTTCCGTTGGAATCTCAAGGTCCTGATGAAAGTGTGATGGAGGAGGAGGTGGAGGAGAAGAGGAGGAGGAGGAGGAGGAGAAGAGGAGGAGGAGGAGGTGGAGGTGGGGGAGCAGAGGGAGGAGGAGGTGGAGGAGGAGGAGGAGGAGGAGGAAGAGGAGGAGGAGGAGGAGGAGGGGGGGGAGGAGGAGGAGGAAGAGGAAGAGGAGGAGCAGGTGGAGCAGGTGGAGGTGGGGGAGCAGAGGGAGGAGGAGGTGGAGGAGGAGGAGGATCTTGGAGCTCCATGCCAGATGTGTTAAACCAAATGTATCTAAAGTGGTTAAAGGTTGAGGAGGACAAGAATCAGAGAGGAAATACAAGCATGTTTTTGTCATATTTTTCCTTTTACGACGTAAAACAAGTCAGGACGCGGAGGACAAGATGTCCTTTCATTTTTAGACTAAGGACAAAAACAGGCCTGACATTAGAACGGCGTCCTTTTGAAGAACACGTCAAAGTGAAATCAAGACACAAATATTCAATAATTGGCAGTGAACTAGTCTCAGACTTCTACAGGAATGAGATCAGGAGGTGATTCAACGGTCCTAAAAATAATTTCCAGAAGTTTGAAAAGTCTCCAGCAGCATCTCATTTCTGACTTAGACAACAGATGACAACAACCTCATGGCAACTTTCTAGTTTCATTAAGATAAATCCCTCAACACATTTAGCGTTAGGTTTGACACTGAAGAGAAAAAAAAAAAATCTACCAAAAGATGTTATATTTTAAATTTCAAGCAGATATAGTGAATTCACTGGGAAGGAAAAAATAAATTTTGGGGGGGTTGGTGCATATTTAGACCATTTTTGTATTTTTTTTTCACTCTTCCAGGATAAACTATCAAACCCTTGTTCCATCAAGGTTCTACAGTTGACAGCTAATTTTCCATCTATCCTCCAGAAAGAGAAGAAAATGATGATAATAATAATAATAATAATAAAAAAACAAGATAAAGAAAATAATAATAATAATAAAACAAGATAAAGAAAAAAATTGAGGCAAAAGACAGAATCAAATATGGTGGAATACAGAAGACGGAACAGTTTTTTAACCAAACCTCCGTTCACCAGACAACCAGTAATAAATTCTTCTCCTTGTATGGAGGCTAACAATAACGATAACAAAAAAACACACAATAATGTCATGTATTCCACCACTGCAGCCTGTTTGACCTTTACTTACAGGAACCTGGCGATTTATGGTTTACAAATTCCCCTTTTTTAAAACAGATAAAATATAATTTGCTTATCTTTGGCCGACACTCCACAGTTATCTAACACCACACGGCCTTTAAAGATGTTTATGTCCTGCTTTATGTTTATACTCTCACCCCTTTTTCCGTGTAAATGACAGCGTTCGTGCCACCTACTGTCGGTAATTGTAGAATGGCTCTCCAGACACAGGTCATCTGAACTGTTCCATTCCTCAACACAGACACAGACAAAAGTTAATGTGCAGCACGAGTCGGTCGATAAAATCGAACTTTAAATCTTATTGTCACATTTCCTTCGTATTCTTGCAGTAAAAGAGTTAGCATTTTGTTGAAAAAAAACCCCCCAAAAACACAAATATAATATAGTAGTAAAAGAATCCATAATGCCATGAAATTTTGCCCTAAAAAAAATCCAAATAAATTCCAAGAAATATATTTTAGGTTCTAAAATTTTGTTTTTGTGTTCCTAAAAAATCATTTTTTATATTTAAATTTCTTTTGGTCCTTAAAAAAAATCAATTTTTGTTCTTTGTAGAAATATCTGATACTGAGCCAAAAAAAATGTCCCTAAAATCTTTTGGACCTAAAAACAACCATTTTTTAGTGTCTGAAATATGTTTTGCAGCAATGCTAACTATGGCGTTGTCTATGTATTCAGCCTAGCTAGCTGACGTTTAGCCTGACTATTAACTCACTACTTTCTTCGCATCCTGATTCTTTGGTGTGTTTCATGTCTGCGTCGTTGATCCTGGCTGGGTAAAAACACGCCCAGCTGTAGCCGTGCCAACGACGGGCCTGGACAGGGCTGCGTTCGTGCATAAAGATGAACAAATTCTTCTTCTTCATCCTCGTCTTCATCCTCTTTGTCTGCTTTCTTCTTCTTCTGCTTTAAAATGACAAAAGCTAATGTTTTTTTTTGGTCCAAGAAATCTTGATTTCTAGAAATATCTATTGTTTTGTTGTCCTTGTTTTTCTTCCTCTTCTTCTTCAGAAACCTCAGCTAATGTACATCCGTGGCCCGAGGAGCCAGAGTTGGAGTGGGAATTAGCTAGCTATGACAACATTAGCGACTGGTGGACTATTCTTTACGATGAGTCCAAAATTTTTTTTTCGGCTTAGCTACAGCGATTTAATCGATGTGGAGGCCAGTGTTCACTCGTTCCACGGCGAATAATCATCCGACTCATTCAGTTCCTGTGATTCAGAAACACGTCTGTCGACTCAGGTCCAGAAATGTCTTCCTGCTCACAGACTCCATCTCCTCCCTGGTCCGTCACAGGTTCTTTTTTATGTGGACACAGTGACAGGGCTACTTTGTCTGAAGACACACGAGTGGACCACAGCAGGTTAATGCACCTCCTGAGTGTCTTCAGTCAAGTCCACGGCTCTAGTGCTTTGATCCACACCTTTAACATCAATCCTGGACGTGTCCTTGTCTCCGCGGACGCTCAATAAAGGCGCGCTACTCATCTGCTTGGTGACAACGTACAATGGGACTATTGATGGATCGCATGTAGGAGTCCTGATCTGAAGGACGGTAAAACCACCGCTGCCCGGTCTGTAAGAAGGTCAGAGCTCAGATAATTCATCAAAGTCAGGAGGACTTTCTCTGAGAGCACGACACGCATCAGAGCGGAAATTAACATTTGAATCCAGAAGCTCAGTGTGGTTTTAACACGAGCTGAGGAGAAAAGATCATATCATTTAATGATAAAGGTGCGTTTTACATTCTACTGACCTGAGAGAGCCAATAAAAAAGACTGACCTGTGTCTCTGACTCAACATTTACATCCTGAATATGAAGGGTTTCCATCCATCCATCCACCTAGTCATCCATCCATCCATCCATCCATCCATCTATTCATCCATCCATCACTCTATTCATCCATCCATCCATCCATCTATCCATGTATCAACCTACCGAGCCCACAAGCCCACCCACTCAAGCTAACAGTTTGCCAAAATAAATAAATCAATAAATAAAAAAGAGGCCAAAAAACATTACACCAGAAAGTGTTCTAAAAGACAAGGTAACAAAAAGCAACATTTAAAAAACATAGAGCTAAAAAATATTATAAAAAAATCTAAATTCTGAAAATTTATAGAAAATAACCAAATTATTTACTAAATGCAAGCCCATGAAATTGTCAAAAAAATGAAAAACTGGAAGTTACCGCAGCTAATGTTTAGCCAAAACAAATATATAATAATAATGTATCTAAAAGGTGTGAAAATAATGAATACTACTGTAAATACAGTTAGCTCCACATGGTGATACAGTCTTAGTGAAAAGATACGGAACAACTGGCCCTGGTGTGAGCGCACGCTAGGTCTGAGAACCTTAGCTAACGCCGGGACTCTTTAATGTTCTGAGTTTCAGGTGGACAATGTTCTCACGTAGTTCCTGGTACCGTGCTTCATCTGATGTCAGAACAGGAACAACCAGGTTAGCTCCTCTCTGTTATCTGGCGTGTATTCAGAGGCTATTTGTTTATCACGTTGGAAATTTGGTTGAAATTTGGTTGAAAGCTGCAGGAGGTGGAGTCAGACGTACGACGATGTCAAAAATAATCTACACTTTGTGTTTACAACGTCAAAAAAAAAATCTATACTAACTGGCCCGTTTCACTGTTTGATAGCTGTTATCTGATTGGTGCAGATAACTCGAAAAGTTCTGCTGGTTCTAAGCTAAAAGAGAGGCCAAGTGTTCTACGAATTTAGTCGAAAACATAACAAAGAGAGCTGCAAACACCTCTTTAAAAGTCAAGTAAGTTTCCATGTGGTGAGGAAAAAAAAATGAAAATGCTTGAGGGGATGTTGAGGTAACCAAACATTGGCTCAGTAAAAAAAAAAAAAAAAACCCTCACAAAACAAACAAGTACGAGCCGCCAGGAAAACAAATCTAAAAACGACCATGAAACGAATACATTAAAAACAACCACAAATCATTATTATATTATAAAAATGTATAATATATAATAAAATACAAATCTGTATTTCGATGGCATTTCAGAAAAAAAAAACAACTCTTCCACAATCCCACCCAGGGAGTGAGTCTCCGTGTAAATAAAGAGGTTGACTTTTCCTCTCATTGACTCTGTTCAAGGCGTCTCGCTTCTATTTCCTGCCGGCAGGTAGAAACAGGACTGTACTGTCAGAACTGACAGGTGCTGCGTGTACATTGGAGCGAAGCCCGAGTGAGAGGTTCTGCCAACTGCACCGATGACACACACTTGGCAAGAGGTCAGCGGTTCTGCAGCTCCGCCTGAAGACCAGGCTGGAAAAAAAAGGGGGGGAAGCACGCTGAGGTGAAGTGAAACAGAAGAGCTCTGCTGCTCTGTCCTCCGCAGAACCTCGTCCTCCTCCTGAGTGAACGGCTGCACAACACAACACAACACAACAGACGTCTGTGAGATTGTGTCAGTGTCCCAGGACATGAGACACTAGTTTCCATCGTGGACACTGAGGTTGTGTCCTCACCCTCAGAGAGCAACACGCTTCGTTTTTTTTTTTCAACAAATTTTTCCACTTGTTTCGATTAAAAACAGGTCCAGATGACGAATGTTAAAAGAGCTGATCCAACAGTTAAAATAACAAAGGCAGGAATTTGTCTTGAGGACAGAAGTCATCCAGTAAATATCACTACAGGATTCTTCGTTCAGGGTTGGTCGCACACCAGGGCTGCACGGTCGGCTTAAAATGGGGAAAAGTTCCTTTTCATTCGATAGTCCACTTTGTTTGGGCTGGTGTGAAGGTCTGGTGCTTAAAACGAGCAAAATCTTTGGCAGAAGTGTACAAAAGAGAGGAAAAAAAAACAAAGTAAAGAAGTGTACAAAAGAGATGAAAAGAACCAAAGTAAAGAAGTGTACAAAAGAGAGGAAAAGAACCAAAGTAAAGAAGTGTAC
>NC_024314.1:16741715-16746502 GCF_000523025.1 Cynoglossus semilaevis
ACACAACACAACAGACGTCTGTGAGATTGTGTCAGTGTCCCAGGACATGAGACACTAGTTTCCATCGTGGACACTGAGGTTGTGTCCTCACCCTCAGAGAGCAACACGCTTGGTTTTTTTTTTTTCAACAAATTTTTCCACTTGTTTCGATTAAAAACAGGTCCAGATGACGAATGTTAAAAGAGCTGATCCAACAGTTAAAATAACAAAGGCAGGAATTTGTCTTGAGGACAGAAGTCATCCAGTAAATATCACTACAGGATTCTTCGTTCAGGGTTGGTCGCACACCAGGGCTGCACGGTCGGCTTAAAATGGGGAAAAGTTCCTTTTCATTCGATAGTCCACTTTGTTTGGGCTGGTGTGAAGGTCTGGTGCTTAAAACGAGCAAAATCTTTGGCAGAAGTGTAGAAAAGAGATGAAAAAAAACCAAAGTAAAGAAGTGTACCAAAGAGATGAAAAGAACCAAAGTAAAAAAACCTAGTGTACCAAGTAGAGGAAGTTAATAAATGGGAGGAAGTGTTCCAAAGAGAGGAAGAGAACCAAAGGAAGGTAGTGTGCAAACGACAAGAAAAAGGAAGGAATGTAGAGTGCATTACACTGTGCTCTTTGACACCTCCTCTCATTGGTTGACCCAACAGTCTATTTGGACTTCCTCCTGTGGCCGAACCGCACCAAGATCCACCTACGAGCAAACACAGACTTTTGTTCAATTTACAGTTGTGTTTTTGTCACGTAAAACAACTGACTTAAAACACATTAACAGTCGTTGCTCTGGTAAACCGCAGTGACACAAAATGACCATGTGAGGCAGCATTTCTTACTTTTTTTTTGCTAACACCTGTTCCTGTTATTGTGGTTAACTTAAAGCTAGCCTAAATTGATGTCCTACGTGGAAAAGGTTATAGCATTTGTGCGAGCTACGATGGCCCAACTGGACATTTCCGATTCCGGTCTTGAAAAAAACAACAATACAATTTTGCACCGAATCGCTCTGTTTCGTTACTCTGTGATCCCACTCTGGCGCCCCCTGTGTCTCGGCATTGATAAACAGTGCCAGTTGTTTAGTCTGGTCTTGGTGCAGCTGTCGGAGTGTTGATCTTCACACATTATCACTCAGGTTCATGTCCCATCGTCATAGCTGCTCTTCTTCACCATAAACAGTATATGGAACTTTTTTCTTTTTTTTTTTGATATACAGTATTTATTCATGGGTGGAGTTCTGAAGTAAAAATAACCACACTGACCAATAACACTGATGTTGGTGCCAAGAGGCGCTGCCCCCCAGCAGCACACGTCCTCAGCACCTGCTCACAGTCCACTGTGTGTGTGTGTGTGTGTGTGTGTGTGTGTGTGTGTGTGCTGCCTGGAAACCAACATTCCCTTGTCAGTGAGTCTGGATGCTAAGAGATTACTGAACCAAAGGGAGAGTTTTTTTTTCTCTTTATATTTACCTTTAATCTATATTGTCTGTCATTATATTGATTTTTCCGAGGCCTCTTAAAGCCCAGGAGTTTGAACAAGAAAACAGGGATTATAATCCAAACCATGTTGGCGTGAAACTAAATACAGATAAATCTTAAGATTTTCAAATCATAAAAAAAATCATAAAATCATAAATCATAAATCATAAAAAAAGTAAGAGAAAAGAATGGTCTTAATGTGATATGTAATATATTTATATAAGATATATTATATTATATATTTTTCTATTTAGCTTCTACTGCTTGTGCTAAAGCTAGGAATCGAACGACCGACCTCTCTGACAAAAGCACTCAGAATGCTTTATCAATTCCAAGGTAAGATATAATAATAATAAAAAAATATATATATACATATTTATTATTATTATTTCTTACCTCTAGGGCACATGTCAAACCCAGGGTCCACGGGCCAAATACAGCCCGCTAAGTTTTGGTGTGACCCGCGGCCAAAAAAGCCTAATAATAAAGTCTATGCTGAGTTTCTTTCGTAAGTCTTCCACTTACGACCTTCCAAGGAGAACCATGTTGCTGATGTTGCCCCCTGGTGGTGAGAATGAGTTTACCACCCCTGTACCGGGGCTTGAACCCCGGACCTACTGTGTATAAGGCAGATACGATAACCACTACACTATGGAACCATAGATTAAAATTATGAAAGAGAGATTTTTTTTGGGCCACAAAAACGTCATCTCTGTGCCATCCATCGGTCCCAGGGCCAGACATTGAACACAGCTATTTTTACCCCCTCCATCCTGTTGTCAGGATCTGGGTTTTTTTTCCAGCGTATACAAACATACCACTGTGGACATTTCTGTTTAGTTTACAAACTGCTGTAAATGAGGCAGAAACTCAGACGGGCTTCATCAACTAGAGCGAAGGGCATGAGAAGAATGAGGAAATGAAGAAGAACAAGCAGAGGGAGGGGGGGGAGGGAACTCCTTTAGCCCTGCAGGAGGAGGAGGATGGTGCACAGAGCTCGTTCATGTCTCAGCGGACGTGAACGGACATGAAAGTGAACCATTGTCAAAGGTGAAATTTGCATGATTCTCCTGAAAGGTTGGCTCTGTTGGTGGTTACTGTAACTGCTGCGGCGGTTAGCGGTTAACGGTTAGCACGCAGGCTTGTTTGTTAAATAAAACGTAGACGAGAGACAGTGAAAAGACAAATAAATGATCAAATGACAGAGTTTCGTAACCAGACTGGACTCTGAGAGTAACTTTGGAAACGTTTGGTCTCATATTTTGATTTCATTACATTTATTTTTAAGTCCGTTAAAATGTGTAAAAAAATGTAACTGCTGCTGTTGTCAAAACCGCATTATATGTTTATAAGGTTTACAAACAAAAATGTTATTGTAAGTATCCGGGTTCCATTCTTACAGTGCGACGTTACCCAATTTTCAGAAATCGGAATTCACGTACCGTACCTAAGTACCTACGTCACTCACCTATGCTAACACGGTGGTAAGCGAATGTAGCACTATACACTGTAGGCTATACACTGGATTCAGTGTATAGCCTACAGCTGGTGAATGTATTCAATGCTTCTTATGTCGTACATCGGAACGATGGAACAAGACTTTCTTAATGGATTTATGGGAGATGGCGGCGTAACCACCAAACGCCGTAGGTCAAGAATGTCGTCAACCGAGGACTGAAGTGAATGCACTACTTTTGAATTAAGTTCATTTTGCACAAAGTGTAAAACTTAATTAATCACATTTAATAATATGATTAATCTATTTGTCAAATGTATTTGTTAACTCCTCTGGAGGGTGTTAAGAAAGACGATTTGTCAGAAGAAATAGTTGACGTCCAGTTTAACTCTTCCCTCTGCACACGATCTGGAAAAACATCCTGAGACAAGTTTATGTCTTCGTGAGTGTGTAATGAACGTGAAATTGATTACTTTTTCTTTAGTCTTTTTTGTGACTTTATAAAAGCTTTGAAAACGCCTTATCCAAGGACTGCAGTGACATCATCCAACTGAACCCAGGCTCCAGTTGGTCAAACTTCCCGTTCTTTCCCCCCAGTTCTGTTCTTAAGTCACTGTTTCAACATCTCACGTTCCTCATGTTTATCCAGGATGTGTATTGTTTTCTGTGTAAACATGTCAAACCTGAGGGCCATTACTGAAAAGTCAACCCACGGAACGCTGTTCCATGATGTCACTGGTCCACGCCAATAACCCTAACTGTTGGGCTCGGAGGAAGGTCCCTCTGAGTGTCTTTGAAGTCAGAAAACACTGAGACTGAAATGAATTCAAAGTTGTTGTACAGTGGAGTGGAAAGTATTCAGTCAACCATCAGATGCAAATCAGTGTAAATGTAAGCACAAGGAAAATAACACACACACACACACCAAGTGTGTGTGTGTGTGTTATATTAGACCCTTAGTATTACTCATCTTGGGGGATTTTCAGCTGACTAATTACTTCCAGACAGTGAGTGAGTGAGTGAAGAGCTTCTACCGTCAGAGATCCAGTCTCTCCTCCAGGTGTGATTCCTGAATCCTCCAGGACTTGGACAGCTTTGATGAGGACTTGGAGAGTCTGCGAGGGTTTCTCTTCCGTCTCTTCCGTTGCATGTTTTATAACCGAGGCGAAGAAAGAAAGATGGACGAGAAACGCTGAAACGAAGATGGGAAAACAGGACGGAAAACTTTAATCCCAGTGAACCACATTTACGAAATCGAGAGTTTTGAACTTCTTCAGTTTTAGCCTTTCTGGTGTTGATCAGAGGGTGACTGAGGTCATGCACATTCAGCAGATGTTTCTAACCCAGATGTACAGCGCTACAACTCACCCACTAGTTTGCACAGGAAACAGGTCATCATGCAGGTCATAGGTCATCACGCAGGTCATAGGTCATCATGCGGGTCATTGGTCATCGTGCAGGTCATATCTTATCGTGCAGGTCATAGGTCGTCGTGCAGGTCATAGGTCATCATGCAGGTCATTGGTCATCATGCAGGTCATAGGTCATCACGCAGGTCATAGGTCATCATGCAGGTCATTGGTCATCATGCAGGTCATAGGACATCATGCAGGTCATAGGTCATCACGCAGGTCATAGGTCATCATGCAGGTCATTGGTCATCATGCAGGTCATAGGTCATCACGCAGGTCATAGGTTATCGTGCAGGTCATAGGTCGTCGTGCAGGTCATAGGTCATCATGCAGGTCATTGGTCATCATGCAGGTCATAGGACATCATGCAGGTCATAGGTCATCATGCAGGTCATTGGTCATCATGCAGGTCATAGGTCATCATGCAGGTCATTGGTCATCGTGCAGGTCATATCTCAT
>NC_024314.1:16747497-16752249 GCF_000523025.1 Cynoglossus semilaevis
GTCCGGGGGTCTGACTTCCAACCCCAACAGCCATAAATCATGTCATGACCCCCCCCCACCCCCCCCATCACCTACAGCCTGGGGCTCTCTGCATGTTCTGCAGCGGTTGATCAGTAGTGAGAAAGACTGGGACATTAAAGAGAGTCAGGCTGCAGGTGCTGCTGGAGCTCTCACTGGGATTCTCCCATTTAATCGTTGATGATTTCTCCGTTGCACTCTGCTCTGCGGAGATAAGTTCAGTTTCAGGAGAGATGATCAGGTAAATGATTGACACACCAGAGGAAACACTCATTATGTTCCTCTAGCAGAGACAATGTAAACATTTTCATTGTAACGACCATAATAATCATAATGACCATTTTAACTGTCGTTTTTTTTCCGTTCCTGCAGGATCCCAGCCTGAGGGGAAACAGCAGGGTTTATCAGGGTGTGATAACAACGTGACTGCAGCTCCGCGGGGAGGAAGTGGTTCCTTATCTTGTTTACATCACCACCTGCGAGATCATGTCTCATGTTTGTGATCCGAGCACGTTTCCTGACTGTGTCTAACGTAGAAAAAAACATTCACCACTGACACGTCAAATCCAGCAGAGTTTGAGAAAAACCTGTAATTTGAACAAACGTAAACCTAACGACTCTGTCCTCTGTAACTGCTACATTAACAGTACTGTATAGTACTGAAGGTCCAAGACTGTCTACATAACATGGTCACCTAAACTGTCAAAATGTGTTTGCTTTTGATATTTATTTGGTGGTAAAATTATAAAATTGGTTAAAGACTAATTTGTCTGAGAGAAAGTTGAAGCCTTGGTGGAATTAGACGGTTTGAAAAGAGAGAGAGAGAGAGAGAAATATGGCAACATGAAAATGGTGTTTATATTACATTAAATTATACTACATTAGAATACGTTACATTATATTAAATCATATTATATTACATTACATTACAATACATTAAGTTATTATATTAGATTTTATTTTATTTTATTTTATTTTATTTTATTTTATTGCATTGCATTCCATGACATTATATTATATTATATTATATTATATTATATTATATCATATTACATTACGTTATATTATATTACGTTACATTACATTATATTATATTGTATTATATTACATTACGTTATATTATATTACGTTACATTACATTATATTATATTGTATTATATTACATTACGTTATATTATATTACGTTACATTACATTATATTACGTTACATTACATTAAATTTTAAATTAATATGGTGCCTTTATGATGTTTTATTTTATTAAAATCTATAACTATGTGAAACTCTGTCTCTAACTGTTATCAAAGTAAAACGAGTAAAACATACGTGGACGTCTTCCATTTATATGTGATCGAAGTCTAAGAAGTCTAAAGAGTGTGCTTTGCAAACACTTTCTGACAAATAATAATAACAAAAAAAATAAAAATAAAAATAAAAAAAGAAGAAGTGATACCTAAAATGTGAGCTTTGAATTCCAACAACGTGGAGGAGAAGTCTCTCGGCAGGGAGTGACAGCAGGAGGCATTTCAGCTCCTCTCATGTGAGCGGCTGCATTGTTGTCCCTGGAAGTGAAAGGCGCGGCTGGAATGCTGCGGAGGGGTGGAGGAGACGGTGGAGGTGGCGCTGGAGTCTATACTTAGTGGACTGACAGAACACTGCACCTGTCCTCACTGCCTGTCAGCGAGTCGCTCACACCTCTGGGAACCGCACGGAGAAACATCAGAATTAGGATGATTTGATGGTGTGCACAGAAAAGATGGGAGGTTTTTTTTTATTTAAAAAAAACCCAAAAAAACAACAAGTACCCTCTGTGATTAACATGTGCTGACACTGCAGGTGTACAACTGCATGTGTCCTGTATAAATGTGATTCAAGATTAACAACGCAACAATTCTCACTCAGTGTTCTTCGGTAAGCTTTCCTCCCTCCCCTGCAGGGGGTGCTATGAACACCGTTGACCATTTTTAAACGGTGTCGTTTTCTATGAATTCGATTCTCAATCTGTTTTTTAGAATTTTTTTTTTAGTTTAGTGCTTCTGAAAGACATAAACTGATCATTATGGATCTCGTCTTTGCATTAAATGAACCTGATTTCAAAATCAGATCTGATTATCACGTCTCTGCCCTGGTGAGAAAACCCCAACATTAGCTGATTGTCACCAACTTCTGGACATGGATGAACGAATGTAAAGATAAATACTCTGATCATCTGTTTCCCGTGACAGACGTGAGCGCTGACCATCGACCACAGCTCAGTACAACATCAGAGAGATCAATGCAGCAGCGTGGACGTACATCACAACACAGAGATTATAGGTGACACGGTGAGTGAGTGAGTGTTGACATGATTAGAGGACAATTATTGTGCTAAAAGATCACATTAGTGGTGTCATGCCTCTGCTCTTACTTACACACCCTCAGCGAGGCAGACGTCCATGTCCCCGTCCTCTCCTCGTCTGTTTTACTGTGGAAACAAAGAGGTTTTTTATTATGATTTATTCATCGTGTCTAGAAAACTGGTTTTCTTTTTTACCATCCAGACTTGGTGAAACATAAAAATGAACTTTTACCAATAATTCTAATGTATAGTATTAAAATTACTGGTTGGAACTAGTTGGCGAGTGAGTCTACGAATATGTCGTCACGCTGCGTCACACGCTGAAGACAGTGTTGTTTACATTTGCCGGTTGGACGTCATACACTGGATTGTGCAACGTTCACTTTCTTTTATTTGTGATGTTTTTCTGGGAACTTTTTGTCCTAGATTACGATGTTAGCACTGTGTTAGCGTGAGCGAGTGACAAAATAAAAATCAAGTTACATTGCACAGTAGGAATGGAACTCATAAGTCAAAGATTCCTGTAAACGGTTTCTTACAGCTACTGTTGTAACAACAAGACACGACACTGACTTAATGTTACAACAAATTATTTGGATTTAAGGATTTATATCAAAACTTACTTTAGAAAAACTGTTTGTTTTTTAGGTACTACATAAAAACAAAACAGTCAACAATAAAACAAATTAAACCAGGTCTAATAGCTTAAGGTAAGCATCTGTACCAAAAAGTATAACTGTTAGTCAGAAGACAGGTAAATGCTAACAAACAAAAACTTTAGAATTAGTCACAACTATAAATCATGTCCAAATGGTAGCTTTGAATTTGCCAGAATCTAAAATAACTTTCAGACAGGAATAGTCCCACTAACGGCAAAGCTAGCTAGTTTCGCTAAACTAGCTAATATAACTAAAAACAACTACAAGTCAACATAGGGGTGATAAATGTTAGCCAAATCTAGCAAAACTCTATTATGTAAGTAACAAAAAATAACTTAAATTTTGACCAAATACATTTTGAAAAATAACCCCAACCCTAAAATTTAAAAAACCTACCACCTGGTGGATTGGGTAGGAAATAGGCAAATACTGGTGTAACGTAAAAGAGGAAAAGGTTGGGGGGTCGGAGTGAGAGGTATGATGGTGGGGGGGGGCTCAGTACGGGACAATGGGGGACTCAATGTCCTTGTCAAGCACCTAATTACATGAAGCGGGGAAGGGGGGGATGTGGGGGGAGGGATCGATAAACTGCAACTGCTGAGAGTGTTGGAGCAGATCATCTGGTGAAGGTTTGTTACAGAGACACTTTTAATGAGCTGATAACAAACTGAGCTCCAGGTTCCAGGCTCCGTGTTGCTGGGGTTCAATGGGCAGCAGTGGCGAGAACTGTTGAATTATTAATTATGACTAGGAATGAACAAACAAAGTGATAATACAGTTTTAATATTTCCTCAAAAGCAAAATGATTCATTATTGGATTCTAGTTTCTGGCCTGATTTGGGGAGTTTGCAGGTTGGAAGTTTCCCACGGACTTTGGTTTGAGATGGAGAACAGTTTTTAACCTTTAGAAACGTCTGAAATAAAACATAGTCAGGGGAGTGAAGGGGTTAAAGATTGTTCTTCATCATCTGTATCCATGCAGTAGGGTTGGCTTTTAAAGACGGGGGGTGAATCCCAAAGCTCGCACAATAAATATATATTGACAAGTGACATGAGGTCAGAGGTTCTGACTCGGGGTCAGACGGGTGACAGAACTTCTGACCTTAGTCTTTAAACTGACACTTGCCAATTTTACTGAGTGAAGACGTAATTAATGGAAACGTCAAACGGCTCAGACGTCTTCCTGTACAGAGGCTGACTTCCACCGAGACTTTGCTTTTCTTACTTTTCCTCTTTTCGCAGCTGTATATAAAGAGAGGACAGCTGATCAGAACCACAGTGTCTCTGTGTCTCACATAATTATCACTCTCTGGACAGAAAGATCCAGCCCTAGATGCTAATTGTGAGCTGTAGCCTCCCCAAATAACACCATCTTCTCTCCGGTTCAAAAACACAAAATGAGAGCGAAGATGAACCAGATTAAAAAGTTTAAAATCAGATCAAAATTTAAAGTAAAGGTGAACAATAAAATCAAGTCAAAGCAGTTCCGAGATGTAACTAATATGTAATGTGTGCTGTTACGATCGTGATCAAAATGTAGCTGTGTGTGATGTAACACAGAAAACCACTTAAGTTACGTTAATTTTTTTTTTTTGTTTAATGATAAAAAGTTTAGCGGATATTTTAGCTTGAACAGGATTTATATTAGAGACAAAAAGACTCCTTGAGGCTTTGAGAAACAAATACGTAATTACATCGTAATTATTATCTCTCTAATAACAATTAGGGATGTCCGATAA
>NC_024314.1:16753102-16762069 GCF_000523025.1 Cynoglossus semilaevis
ACAGACAGACAGAAATGACGTTCTTCATGTGAAAATGCAGAGATTGTGCTCATTTCCTGGATGGTTGCTGACTTTACTTCTACGCCGCGATAACGTTATCAGGTTTGAGGCTTAGTGACGGTCTTTTAGATCAGGGGGGTCAAACTCATTTTGGTTCATGACCCACATACAGCCTAATTAGATGTCAAGTGGGCCGGACCAGTACAATCATAGCATAATTACCCATAAATATCAACAAGGCCATGTTTCCACCCTTTGTTTTCAAGCAAATAAGTACAAGTTCATATAGATATACATTCATATTGAATTAAATATATTTAACAAAACATCTTGAATATGAAGTGTTTGTGCATTTTTTCACTTTCAAAGTTAATCCTGGGGGTCAGATTGAACCCAGCCCAGGCGAGCCAGTTTTGGCCCACGGGCCATATGTTTTTCACCTAACACTGGTTATACATATGAATAAAGGATATGATTTTAATGACTGACATTTTAAAGTGATCTTCATCTGCCTGACTGTCGCGGTCCAACCCACTGAACCACTGTCTTACCCACTGCCATTCTCACTAAGTGACTGAACACTGGCGAGGATCTCACCATGACAAAGGTAACTCATCAGTCCATCACCACCATCACTGTAAATCCACTGTTATTTGAAGCTCAACATTGTTGCTTCCATTCAGTTGTTTATTTCTAAATCCAATCAGCTCCACAAAAAGCCCAGAGCAAAGAGAAGAGGAGGAGGAGTCTGGGAGTGGATTATTGATCAGAGCGGTCGCTGGTCTTATCTGGACTCACAGCTGCTTCTTACACAACACTGTGTGTCCATTTCAACATGAGCTGCATGTACATATCCATCAGCCCACAGAGTTAACTCTATCACTTCATCTCCCACTCAAACGTGAGTAACAGCGCCCCCCAAGGAAAACTCAACCCCCACTCACCCAGCAGCTGAATTTGGTCGTGAGCAGAATCAATTGGTCAGGTCGTATTTCCTGCAACGATTAATTCACTTACACTCTGTTACACTATAACAGTACTTTAAAAGTACACACAAACATAGTAGTATTACTAACAAAGACAGGGTGACACATCCAGAGAGCTTCACTTCAGCTGTCAACAGTGATAGCCAGACTTTCTCAGTCTGATGATAGAAACTGTAGGTGGCAGCAGTGGTTCCACAATGTAGCGGTTAGCACGCCTCCTTAGTGAGCAGCGAGTCCTGGGTTTAATTCCAAGAGGAACCACATAGTTGGCGCCTCCGAGGGGCAGCCCTTTTCAAATGATTATTATTCATGGTATTTTATAACCGACTGGTTGTTTTGTAGGGAGTGACTTGGTTTTTCTTTTGGTAGAGTTTACCACTTCTAGTGAGTAGGTCAATGGTTAGCAATTTTCTGCTTCCAGAAGTTCAGTTAAATTTTCATAACACACATTTACCTTGTCGTGCCAAGCAATCTAAAATATTGGAGGACCCAAAAACAGATGTTAAGAGTTGGCTACATAAGAGGCTAAAATTACAGCTAGTTAATTAAAAGACGCACAAATAAGTCAAAAAATGTTCAAACAGAAATTCAAACAGTTAATTAAAAGACGCACAAATAAGTAAAAAAATGTTCAAACAGAACTATTAATTTTAGCTAACGGTCAAATAACTAAAAGTTAGCAACAAAAAAACAAAGAATAAAAATTCTCCTTAATTTTTTAAAATGAAATTCCTATGGAACAACATTACCAGAGGTAAAAAAAAAAACAAAAAAAAACAAAAAACTGAAGCACTCCACCTACTGACCCAGAGTGGTAACAGTCTCTGCAGCATAAACTACAGTCTTTAATAAGCTGTCTGTGTCTGCATTAAAGGGGAGGTGCAGCTGAGGGTTCTATCCAGATTAATAATCGTAAATCGTGACACTAAATACCATTACACTTTCATCCAGCACCACGGGTTCACGTGTCACTGACCACGACCATGGGAACGGCAGTGTCCACGCGCAGCTCTCCGTAACCTTCACTTCTACGATGCGCCCTCGTTTCGTCACATGGCCCGGGGTCGTAGTGACAGTGGCCCCTTTATTTCAGAGAAATGATATGAGATGGGGATGGACCCAAGGTGTGATGGGTAAAAAGACGTTATGGCAGCCCGCCCGGGAACCAGTGGTGACCTCCTGTGATTGATGCTGCTCTGGTAGAAACTGTGCTGAGTGGTTCAGAGAGGGGACGAGTTAGTGAGATAATGAGTGCATTAACCAGCGTTTCTCATCCTTGGGGTTGGGACCCATCGTGGGGTTGCCTGGAATTCAAATGGAGTCACCTGTAGTGTCTACTGATAGATCTTTTCACTACACTTTGGCTATTTTTATTTTTTCATTTTTTGCCAAAATACAAACACGGTAAAGTTATGATGTATTTTAGGTTATAGTCAACATTTAAAGAACCGTGACCTATGACCTTATCCAGTCTGACATCAGGAAATTAAAGAAAACATGTTCTTCCATCACTGAAGTCAGGCAATGCATCTGTTGGTACATAGTCTGACATCAGGAAATTAAAGAAAACATGTTCTTCCATCACTGAAGTCAGACAATGCGTCTGTACATTTTTTTCTGGTTGACGAACCAACTTTAGCTATGTTACTGCCACCTACTGGGCTACTGGGCAATTAAGATTTTATGCGTTATTTTTAATTAATTGATTAATACAAATGTATGTGCTAAGATCAGGTGGAAAATGTACCGACAAATTCAAAGATAATACCTGGCAACATCTTATCTGCCGGATATGGAAGCTGTGGTGAAGCCTAGCCTTGTTCTCGCTCCAGACAGTAGTCATAAAAAGAACGAAAGCAACTTTTGATGAGAAAGAAACTCTTTAAATCTTTTGACCCTCTTCAGCTGCGTTCTTTTATGTAATTATCTTCATTAATTGATGTCACAGGAAGTTGTCCCGTGAGAGACAGATTAGCATGCTGGTTACTCTACTTCCTGTTCAAACAGAGTACAATTTAACTGTGATGTTATCATCAGTGCTGGGAGGTCTTGCCTTCAGCCTTTGTCGTCAGTTAGTTTTGCTGTATAAAAATAGCACGGCACCCTGTAACGTCACTCTGTTATAATGACTACCTTAATGCACACACACTAAGAACTGATGTGATTTCAAATTTCACCGTTGGCTCCTCTCATGCCGTACAGCACACGTGGCCATTTCACTCCACCATAACTGTCTGCAGGGCCCTGTTGTTCGGACAAGTCCGAGATGTAATTAAAGGACAAACTGACCTCGTTTCTTTTTGCTGCTGAGAAACAATGGAGAAGTCGTTTTTCACTTCGACGGCGGCGACTGTCGGTGGAGATATCAGCGAGTGAATTCCTGCAGTGATCAAGAAGAAAAACAGCCAAAAACTCTGACCACTGAACGCACCCCGCAGCGTTTTTTTTTTTTCATTCCCACCCTTCTGCTTTGCATAACGAACACGCAAAAACACAATTACAGTAATTACCTGCGGTGCGATGACCCCAATCAAGTGGTGCAGCGCAAAGCAATTATAATCAGGCGTGGTTCGTATAAATCTTTTATATCATACAGAGGGGAGAGAGGTGTGTGTGAGAGAGCAGCACAGAAACTGGAGAGGACCTGATGGAGGTCTACTGTACTCTTTATATGTGATGTATTTGACAAACCTACGTAAAGTGAGTTTTTGATTCAAATACTGAAACCTGGTTCAACCTATACATACATTCAATGCTTTCAGCAAGACCAAAATTAATGAATCAAAGATTGATTTGTTGTTCACGTCGGAAAATAGAATCAAAGATTGATTTGTTGTTCACGTCAGAAAATAGCTGTTATCTCCAGAATCTGTCATTTTAGGGGGGAAATAGCTGGGCTACTAAAGCTTAGCCTTACCAATCAAAAACAGATTTTTGTTCGTCAAACATTTTCCAACTGTCACAATATGCTGATGACACAATAATGTCTCCTACAGCAGATTTTTTACAGAAGAGATTTTTATCATAATACAGTTGGGTTTTTTTTTTTTGCTCCAGTGTCGCTGGTCATAAAACAGACGACCTGAACCAATTTTTTGGAAGTGGGCCGCACGGTGACTTAGCAGTGTTGCTAAAGGGGACCAACCAGGTCATCAATTTATGTCAAGTTCGGCCTTTCACTGTGGAGCTTTGGCGTAACTGTGGAAAAAAGACTAAGAGTTTCTCAGATCTGGAACATAAAACCATTCAGCATTTACTAACAGCTCGTGAAAGTCACAAACTTTTGACTACTATAGGCTAATTGTATCTACAAATTTTTTTCCGACTTTTAGCCACTTTTTTCGTGGCAAACTTGCTTAGTCAAGTTGTTTAACTTGAGGGTAATCTTTTGTTTGTTTTTCCCCAGTTTCTGTTAATTGTTAGCGTTAACATTACTGCATTTTTAATAACGTCAAAGTCTTAGACTGTTCCGTGTTGAAATGCCATATCAGTTGCACCTAGCTTAGCCTTAGCTTTTCCCTAGACACATTGGGTCAATTGTAAATAACCGCAATATGCTGATGATACTGAAATGTCCGTGACAAATTGGTCAATTTTTATAGTTTTTTACTTGCACCTATCAGGTGATTGGTCCAATAGATTTCACAGGTTTTCTTGCAGTTTTTTTTTTCAGGTCCTTCCTGACAGGCTCGGTTCTGCATGACTCTATTCCGACGGAGATTGGATGTGACAGGTCAATCACCAGTGCCGCTGCCGCCGCTGTTGCTGCTCAGAGGCAGAGGCAGACCATCTTATGTTGCCACGGATACCAACAGTCTGGCATGGCAGGTGAGCCCACCCTCTTAACCACCACCACCACCACCACCACCATTCCTCACTCAGAGGAAAAAGGCAGTGAATTAATTCTTCTTCAGACCTGGTTCTTTTTTTTTTTTTTTCTTTGTACAAATGGGCTGAGGCTGTAAATTACTGCTGGGCTGCGGAGACGGATTTACATACGAGATGTGCAGCGGCTCTGCTGAGGTCAGGGTCAGGGGGGTGCTGTTTAACAGAGCTGTTAATGCTGTATGTACTCGTACGTGATAATGTGGTCCTTCGTGTGTGTGTTTGTTCTTTTCCTCTGTGTTCATGGGATAATTTGATACAGCTCACCTGGCTGCACACATGCACACGTTAAAGACAAGTGCAGGACTGAAGACAGCCCCATTAAATGGCAAGACAAGAAGAAGAAGAAGCTAAAACACAAGCTAAATGTGTTTCAGCCCATCAGCCCTAGATAAAAAGACGTACGTTAGGGGCCTGGGTTGTTCATTTGGTCCAGTTAAAAGTTCTTCTCTGCTGAAACCTGATGTGGAAACGTGGTCTTGGCAGGTCAGGTCTCTTTGGCACAGTCATCTGTTTTCTGATCCCAAATGTTCCCAGAGCGTTTGGACGGCGCTAGTCCTGTGATTGATGGAGCTATTCTTATTACCATGACCCATTACGTAAATCGCAGTCAGACCCTAAAAATAAGAGGCAGGCTTTTCAGGACATTCATTGTTTGCTTTAGCACAGCAGTAGGAATCCAACTTCATCAGTCACCGGCCCCTCCCCTCTTCTTTCCCGTCCCTTCTTCACCACCAACAAACCAACCGACCGACCGACCGAGCGACCGACCAACCCCCAAATTAGTCACATTAGTGTTGGCCGCGTGCTGCTGTGGATAAAAGATATCGATGCCGCTGCACTGTAAAAGACTCACGAAGGGAGAATTCCAGCTCTACGGTGGCTGAGGTCATGTCGCTGCCTTGGAACGTTCCCAGATCTGGATTTTTCTTCACATGTGGAACAGATCTGCCGTCTCTGATCAGGCTGGAGGCTGAAATCTGCTCTAATCTGCCTAACGTGAAGTGTGGGCTGCAACACAACAAAACATACACGGGTCAATTTGTTCTCACAAGCTGAAACAAGTAGTGAATGTTGACACTGAAAACAAAGGGAATAAACACAGTCAGGAATGTGAGAGCACGTTCAACATATTCTGATTATTCCGACTACTGCTCTGACACTGACACAAGCCTCACGTCATGTGACACGTGTCATTTAATCGCACACTTAGTCAGCAAAGACTAAATAAACAGGTGTTGTGATCTTATGCTAACATTGTAATGCCAGTTAAATAATGGTCTCCGTGATTGGCTCTTACTTAGCTACGATCGCTGAATTAGCCTGTGAGGCTAACCCATAAATAAACTATTTTCCTAACGTCTTGGAGGAACATGTGAAGAGTACATCCAGAAAACAAAACAAAATCCTTTCAAAAAATGTTCAAACAAACTCAAACATAAAGCGGTGCTTTGTGCAGTCGTAGCCTGAAATGACCCTTCACTTCCTCACAAACTGTGTGACTCACAGCTGTAAATGACTGATCCCTGATAATAAAAACCAGCTGACACTTCATACTCTGAGTTCTGGACACCAGGAACATGGAGCTCCTGGAAAAACAATGACATGAACGTTGGGATGTGTGTTATCAGCGGCGTCCTCTGGAAACCGGCCTGAACACAATCTGAGGGCCACGAGAGGAAATCACATTAAAACGAAGCAATGTGATGGATTCTATGTCCACTGCATGATTGTCCCGTTGTTCTATATTTATGTGTGTGTGTGTGTTTCATCAACCATGCTAATAGATTGAGAGAGGTCACGGCAGCATGTGTCTGCGAGTGAGGACGATCTGCACCTGCCTTTAATAAAGACTTGGCGTTTGTTTCATTGTGCTTCTGAAGGCATTTCTCAAACTGTGTTGAATCTCAATTATCAGGTTAAATATTTAATCTAAACTCAGAATCATCTAAACAGATGACAGAGTTTTTCCTGAAGATGAGCAATCTGGAAGGTCGAGTTAGAGAAACGAGGTTGACCCTGGAAAGTGATTAGCGATGCAGGAATTCAAACTTGAACATTGCTGGTGAAACAGTAGAGGAGGCTGAGGTTTGGCCAGAGTCGGGTGGAAGCAGCTGATCTGCTGCGGCTGCCCTCCCTCAACGGAAGGGTCTAAAGATTTTCTGCTAAACCTGGTCCAAATCAAACAGGTAGAAAACAGTAAAAGGCTGGTTAGACTCCTACTGTACAACAGTTAGCTTAGCAAACAGCGAGAGTTGATGCTAACTGGATAGCATTCAAGAGATCAAGTACAGCAGTCGCTCACTCTTGAACCCAGCACAACACAGGCAGGATGTGACCTCATCAATCTGCATGCTTGAGATTCGAGTAGCGAAGCATCTAATCTGCTAATGCACCCGGAGACATGAGCAACATCCGAAGACAGCAGCGTCCTTCAAGGTTCAAATCCCTGCGGTGGTCACCTTCAAACCAGCGCTAAACAAACACTATAGCACACATGCCAGTTCTCCTGCTGTATACGAGGGGTTTATAAAATTGATCGTAAACTAGCGTCTGATTGGTCCATAGCAGCCATCTATTTCATAGGTCACTTACTTCGCCTTCTCCGACATCTACACTGTCATCTGTCACATCAGCCACATTTCTTTCATCTCTCTGTGGCCATCTCCTAACAGGAGGGCGTTGAAGGAGGGCAGTCACTGATCCTGGAGCAGCCTCTCCACACACGGCAGACCTGCCAACAAAGACCAAAACACACGGAGAGAGTTAGAGTCACGTCACTGGGTTGACATGTCAGGTTAGCCCTGCTCTGTTGGGACGTGTCCTACATCATAACAGCATGTCCTGTGTATATTACATGCCACAGCTAATCACGCCCTAATGTCCTCATTTCAAACTAATTTAAAACTCGTCAAGCAGGCACATGTAAAGTAGACTGATGGAAGAGAGAGAGCGAGCGAGCGAGCATAGTGAGAGTGTGTGTGAGAGAGAGAGAGATACCGTTATTCAGGTAAAACCTGAACCTAATTATTTTACAATTCATTTAGGATTCATTGATAATAGAACTCTCACCGCCATCACCTGCTGATCTCAGAAAGACACGACCAGAGATGGTAAGGAACGAATGACATCTACTTAAGTTACTGTAATTGAGTAGTTTTTGTGAGTAATTTGTAATTTTTTGGGAGTAGGTTATTTTACTTTTACTTAAGTACATTTCGTCTCGAGTAAAGAAATAAATGCGGGGGGAAAACAATCGGCGTTAACTGAAAGGAAATCGCGTGGACGGGCGTTCGCGGATTTCCCACTCGATTAGTCAACGTAGCCAGAGAACGTTGACTAATCATTGGATGACGGCTGGTGCCGAACAAAACATGGAGGTTGAGGATTGCCAAGCAGAGAGGTCCGTGGAGCAGAGGACTCAGAGAGAGAGAAGGAAATCATTGGCCATATCTCACTCACCTCTTTGTTTTCAAATGCAAACGAGGCAAAAACTTCATCATGCGATGCAAAATGTGCCTTCCCCGGCGGACAGAGCTGTCGCTGTCGAAGCTTAACTGTGCTTTAGTGGCTTGAATTTGCAGTACAACGATTCAAATGTATCATAGAATTCTCAACTTATAAAGTTAAAGTAAGTTACTTGTCATTGCGACACAGCACGCCACTGCACAAAATGAAATGTGACCTCTGCCCTTTAACCCATCACCAAAGTGAGCAGGGGGGGGGGCAGCAGTCCTTAACCACCAAGCCACCACTGTCCCTTATGCTACTTGTATTTGAAAAGTACATTAAAAACATTAAAAAGCAATTAGTTGCAGATTGGATGTATGACTGGTCCTTTTTTTTTGCACTCAGTAATTGAAAGTAACTTTTACTTAAACTAAACTTTAAATATAGTAAAAAAAAAAAAATTAACTTGCCTCTATTTTTAGATGTGTACTTTTACTTGAGTAGAATTTAAGCAAAGCAAAGATACTTTTACTTAACTACATTTTTTTCCCAGTACTTTTTCCACCTCTGCTAACGGAATATTACTTCTTTCGTTTTACCGTTTGTCGGGACAGTGGCGGTGGGGGGGGGGGGGGGGGGAATTTTT
>NC_024314.1:16763047-16766366 GCF_000523025.1 Cynoglossus semilaevis
GTGGCTGTTGCTGCTGCTGCTGCGTGACTTTGCGGTCTGTGTCTGTGGTGGCGGCCGGGAGAAGTATATTTTTACTTTTACTCGAGTAGGTTTAGATGGGTACTATTACTTTACTTTACTTACTTTTAGCAAGTAAGTAAATACTTTTTAGTACTTTTTCCACCTCTGTACACGAAATGGTTCAAGATAAGGATCAAGAAAGGAAACCCATCCCCAGGAATGTGTTACATCATCATGTTCAACATCAGAAAGTCTCATGGTCCCAAAACACACAGATTAAAAAAAGAGAAGAAGAAGAAGAAGAAGATGATGATCGTTTATCATAATGACACCAGATATATTTTAGGAGTGGGAAATCTCCTCCACGCACTACCATGTATTTAAAGTGCGCGGCGGTCATGAACACGACCCGAGTCTGACCCTGGAAATCCCAGCAGGGCTGACATGTCTGACTGTCAGTGAACCTCTCACCATGAACAAACACTCATGTCCAAAAACAAACCCTGAAGCCCAGAGTTCCCACAGCTGATGATCATTCACACACACAACAAACTGACACATAATATCTGAGACTGGAGACCTTAAGGATGCTAGTATTAGAGTGCAGTAGGTTGACAACAACTCCGGTTGTCCGGCGACAGACGTGTTTCCGTCCCAGAGTAAAACTGCAGATACAGAAGGGAAGAAAAGATTTGGAGTGACACTGAAACGCAGCTTTGTTTTTTCGTTCTCTAGAAAATATCCGTCAAAGAAATAGCACAAAACTCGCCACTTCAAAAATGTAATGACAAAACTGCATAACAAGCATTGGCATATCTTTTAGAGACAGCCCTGTTGACCAGTAGTGGTACTGCAGCTAGAATTGCTGGTTTCAAACTACATATCCACTTTTTATCTGATTAAAAAAAAAAATCCTTTATGCAGATGACATGAAAATGTATAGACCACAATGACCAATATTTAGACCTTACTTTGAGTTAGTTGAAGTTAATTAACCAATATTTAGACCTTACTTTGAGTTAAGTTAATTGATCACAGTTTTCATCTCATCACTCCAAACACCTCCTGTATGAGAGTACGATTAAAATATGTTGAGGTTCCACATGTGGTGAATCTCTGAAGTATTTTCTTCATTACTTTGTCACCACTAAATTCTTTACTATACAGATGTGCTTTTTTTTTTTTCGTCTTCCTCTCCTCTCCTTTCCCCTCCTCCTCCTTCTCCTCTTGCTGCTCCCTGGGGTCATTCCATGGGAAAAGAACGTTTTTTTTCCTGAGGGCCCTGGGAGATATTTCGCTATTTTAGGAAACGCGTCACTGCAGCCCAGAAACCCTGCTTTATTTCCATGGTCCACCTCTGTGTCTGTGTTTGTTTCCTACTTGTTGCACAGTGTTGTCCTTTAACTATTTGGAAACATTCTCAAGGGAGAAAAGAAGAGAAAATAGTCCCGAGATCCTCCTGCAGCAGCAGCAGCAGCAGCCGCAGCAGCAGCACAGACATGATCTTGATCCTGATGTGGAAACGTCAGGGGTGGTGGCTGTGGCTGCTGCTGCTGCGTGACTTTGCGGTCTGTGTCTGTGGTGGCGGCCTGGAGGACAGGACAGTGTCTGGAGGAGGAGGACGCGGCAGTGAGACACCACAGGTACCAACATCATAAACAGCCCGATGTGATGGTCATTGTTGTTTGCCACAGTATTAGGAGTGTTAGCGCGTTCATCTGTATCTCTGTCTGTGGCACGCGGACAATTATACGTCAGCATGCGTTACTGTAGACAACAGGTCATGTGGTAACCTTGAGCCCGTGCCACCTGGAGACAGTTACGCATGGCGCACTTGGAGCGCGCTGATGTGATTTCGTCTTATTTCCCTAAAGCGTATTTGGATCACGCTCATACTGAGCATATGTGTGTGTGTGTCTCATTTTGTCTCCTCCTCCTCCTCCTCCTCCACCTCCTCGTCCTCAGTAAGAGAGGGAGCATATGAGAGAGGGAGCGCGCACACGCGCACACGTCAGCTCTGGGAGGGAGAGCGAAGAATGTTGTCTATTTAAAATGCAGCGAGTGTCACACAGGAGTCCAGACGACGGCACTGCGTGGACGTGAAGAGGTGTGTGTGCGTGACCGTGACCGTGTTGTTGCAGGAGGAGGAGGAGGTGAAGGAGGAGGTAGTGGTGGTGGAGGAGGAGGAGGAGGAGGAGGAGAGGAAGACAGAGGGCGCAGAGATGCCAGTTGGACCGTCGCACGCGCAGATGTGACGCCTGGACACAGACGGAGACAGAAGACGCACGAGGACGTTTCCAAAGACGCGCGGTGGTGAGGAGCACCGAGGAGCAGAGAGTGTCAGCCCGGAGGAGGAGGGTGGAGGGTGGAGGGTGAAAATGACAGTGGTGCCCGGTGAGAACCTGGATGAGACTGTGGCACTGGCCGCGCTGTCCGCGCACGATGCGTACGACCCGGAGAGAACAGCGGGGAACCAGGAGTGCTGCGAGCGCGTGGTGATCAACATCTCCGGGCTGCGCTTCGAGACGCAGCTCAAGACGCTCGCCCAGTTCCCCCACACCCTGCTGGGTGACCCGCGTAAAAGGATGCGCTTCTTTGACCCACTGCGCAACGAGTACTTCTTCGACCGGAACCGACCCAGTTTCGATGCCATCCTGTACTACTACCAGTCCGGAGGTCGGCTTCGGAGACCCGTCAATGTCCCCGTGGACATTTTCATGGAGGAGATTAAATTTTATGAACTGGGTGAGGAAGTGATCGAGAACTTTAAGGAGGACGAAGGCTTCATCAAGGAGGAAGAGCGACCGCTGCCGGACAACGAGTTCCAGCGGCAGGTCTGGCTTTTGTTCGAGTACCCAGAAAGTTCTGGACCGGCCCGAGGCATTGCCATCGTCTCGGTGCTGGTGATCCTCATCTCCATTGTCATTTTCTGCATGGAGACTTTACCAGAGTTCAGGGAGGAGACGAGGACGTTCGACGAGCAGCAGCAGCAGCAGCAGCAGCAGCAGCAGCAGCTCCTCCAGCAGCAGCTGCACATGAACCTCCAGGTGAACGGAACCGTCCGCGCCAAGAAGCTCAACCCGTTCACAGATCCCTTCTTCATTGTAGAGACGCTCTGCATCATCTGGTTTTCATTTGAGTTGCTGGTGCGCTTCCTAGCCTGCCCAAGCAAACCTGCCTTCTTCAAGAACATCATGAACACCATCGACATCGTGGCCATCATGCCCTACTTCATCACCCTGGGGCTAGAACTGGCCGAGCACCAGGGCAACGGCCAGCAGGCCATGTCCCTGGCCATCCTCCGGGTCATCCGCCCGGT
>NC_024314.1:16767734-16790604 GCF_000523025.1 Cynoglossus semilaevis
GAGGCGAGAGCGTTCGCGGACCCGCAGCAGCGGCAGCAGCAGCAGCAGCAGCAGCAGCTCCTCCAGCAGCAGCTGCACATGAACCTCCAGGTGAACGGAAACGTCCGCGCCAAGAAGCTCAACCCGCTCACGGATCCCTTCTTCATTGTAGAGACGCTCTGCATCATCTGGTTTTCATTTGAGTTGCTGGTGCGCTTCCTAGCCTGCCCAAGCAAACCTGCCTTCTTCAAGAACATCATGAACACCATCGACATCGTGGCCATCATGCCCTACTTCATCACCCTGGGGCTAGAACTGGCCGAGCACCAGGGCAACGGCCAGCAGGCCATGTCCCTGGCCATCCTCCGGGTCATCCGCCTGGTGCGCGTCTTCCGCATCTTCAAGCTCTCCAGACACTCCAAGGGTCTGCAGATCCTCGGGAAGACCCTACAGGCCAGCATGCGGGAGCTGGGCCTCCTCATCTTCTTCCTCTTCATCGGGGTCATCCTCTTCTCCAGCGCGGTGTACTTCGCGGAGACCGACGACCCGGACTCGGGCTTCAGCAGCATCCCGGACGCCTTCTGGTGGGCGGTAGTGTCCATGACTACGGTGGGCTACGGGGACATGTGTCCGGTCACCATCGGCGGTAAAATCGTCGGTTCCCTGTGCGCGATCGCTGGTGTCCTCACCATCGCGCTGCCGGTGCCGGTCATCGTCTCGAACTTCAACTACTTCTACCACCGGGAGACCGAGCACGAGGAGCAGCTGCAGTACACGCATGTCACCTGTGGGCAGCAGCCTGTCCCGGGGTACGGGGATTTCAAGCGCAGCGACAGCAAACCGTCTCTGTCGAACAAGTCGGACTACCTGGACATGGAGGACGCGGACTCCATCAAGTACACCAACTGCAGCCCGCACAAGGCGCAGTGCGCCGGGAAACTGACGGACGTGTGAAGCGGCTCCCGCGTCTGAGGATTGAACGCACCTCACGTTCTGCTGTGCCATCAACATCCTGCGCTCCGGTCCGAGCTCATATTTGGTTCTCTGACGTCACTTCATTCACCACAGAGGAAGAAATGGACCACACGGGAGTCCACATCAAAACAAACAAACAAACAAATGATGATGATGATGATGATGATGAAGCAGGTTAGTGATGACCAGGCTGTAGGTCAGTGTAGCACTTTATCACTTTATTTTGATAATTTATCTACGTACATGAGTGGACCCGGGTCCAGTTCTAGGGGAGGGTTCCACGTCCACCTGGACTGAAGTCATGAACTAACACAGCTGCCTCACTGTAAGAAAACCATCTACAACTATAACCTGTTTCTGTTGCATTCCTGTGCTTTCTGAATGGTGGTTTGACTGACATGACACGCCGTCATCACTAACAGCTGCCACAGCCGAGACACAGAAGAAAAAAAACCTGCCAGGAAATCCAGATTCACTTCAATTTCTTTCAAATTATAAAATAGGAAAGATGGGGGGGAAGGATTTTTGACAAGATTTTACATAAAAAGTGCTTGAACCACCAGTTGATCAAGAACTTTTTGTCAGTGTCAGAATAAGTTTTTCATTTTAGACCTTGGTGGAGTTACATTTGTGGGAAATGGGCTAAAATCCTCCATGTTGAACCATGTTTTTCACCAGATTCAGCATCTGTGTCTCGGTCTGTCACGTTAACATGTCATGTTAAGACTCACCATCATCAAAGTCCTCAAACGACCAGAACCTCTTAGCTTCAAAGGTTAGTTTAGGATCTTAGCTGAACTGTGAGAGACTCGTCTGGTCCTGGTCTGGTCCTGGTCTGCCATGGTTTGGACCCAAACTGCAGAGGTGGGTCACGTTATGGTCCACTCATGCCCAGTACCAGATATGTTTGGTACCTGGAACTAACTAAAAGAACCAAACACTCCTACCTACGGACAACTGTATCTTTTCAGGTACCAAACACCTGTGGATTTAAGTTCAACTGGAACCCAGTGGTTGTCATTTAGTCAGGCTCTAGAACCGACCGACGTGTCTCAACTTTATCTTTTCAGACAGACACAGACATAGAGGGAGGGTCTCTCTTGTAGAATGACGGCCTGGTTTTTAGTTGTGAGTCCGTGAAGGTCGGTGGTTCAGGTGAGGAGCAGCAGCCTGTGACGACCGTGTCCAGACCTGAACCCTCAGACAGTCCACAGAGTCCACAGAGTCCACAGGGAGACACTTGTCCTTCACATACACATCAACACCCATGAAAACCCCCCGCTGCAGCTATTCCAATACAGGGGCGCCCTCGTGTGGACAAACGAGACCCTGCGGCCTTATCTGACTGGATGCAGTTTCTATAGCAACCTTCTAGACTTTTCTGTATTGTCTGGCTGAAAGGACACAGACGGAGAACTGTGGAGAGAGAAAGCAAGAAAAAAGAAGAAAAAAAAAGAAAAGAAAAAACCCACCATGTTGTTGTGGAGCCTCCATGTTGGCTGGTTTCAGTGGAGAGGATTCACTCCAATCACGACGCACCTTATTTTGATTATTATTCCCTGAAGAAACAAACAAAAGAAAAACACCATCACGTATTGATTCAGTCTCAGCCACAGACTAAAACACATTTTTAATATTTATGCTTTAAAGTGACGGATATTCAGTTCTTTAGCCCTGACTTAGTTTTAATATATATATATATATAAATACAGTTTAAGATAAACAGCAGAGAATTTGACCAATAACAATAAAACAAAGCAAATGTTGTTGTATTCAGACAAAAAGTAAAAAAGTTTTAGTATTTTCAGATTGTCTATAAAGAAAGTATTTTTTGTATTTAGAAAAAACCCCACTGTACATACAGAAGCCATTTGTCATTAATATTAAATGCCATAACATAATATATATGATTATACGTCAATAATACCATTATAGGAATACTTCAGAGAGCCATTTCAAAAATTAAAATAGAAAAAAAATATTTTTAAAATTTTTTAAAAAGTAATTATTGTTATCTTAGAGATATGGGAATGACAGAAGTCTATAAAATAAATGTGTATTTTTATTCAGCCTTACCTCAATAAAATGCCACAAATTCAGCTCATTTGGAGACTTGGATAAATCTTTTACCTAAATTTGACTTAAAATTCAGAAACTAAGTAAAAACTTAGGACAAAAACAGTTTGAATTAAAATAGTGTAAAAATAAAGAGAGTTACCAAATTTCAGAACACTGCTGTATGAATGACTTAAAAACACATTTCAGATTTTAAAACCGTCACTATTCAGATTCTCCACATCACTACCACAGCAAAAGGTCACGTGACCTGTTCGAGGATCATCACCTTCTTCTCTAGATCAAGTCATTCAACCACAGCCGAAGAAAAAAAAGTGGATTTTTTTTTGTGTGGATTCTTAAAGACCTGATGGAATGAAAACATGAGGCCAACGGACATTTGTGGAGAGCAGGTCACATGTTCTCTGGATTATATTCTGAGGCACTGATGGAGTTCGACTGCTGACTCATTCACAGACTGATGTTAGGATTCTCACCACCAGAGGACGGTCGGGCCCAAACCAAGGTGAGTGACTGTTGTCTGGGTTTCTGTTCATGTTACACAGGACTGAATACTGCAGTACTCCAGTCAGTACAACAGGCTGGGAAATACATTCTGTTTTTGTTTTTTTATTATAGAAAAATGGACTAAAAAATGACTACAGAAGCAAAAATCCGTTTATAGTGAAATAATTTGACTTGTGTTTGGATTTAAATATAAAATATTTTTAAAATATTGATAAAAGTATCTATTTTTTTGGTCACAGTCGATGGAATTAGCTGAATAGAAAAACGTGTTTACATACACAGACTGACGTAAACAGGGTGTATGTAACGCTGCTGGCCAGCAGGTGGCAGTAGAAGCTCCTGGACAGTAGATAAAAGTCCAGTGACGTGTGATTGAAAGTGTGATGACAAAAAATCCAAAAATTTAGATTTATTGCAGGAAAATGTAGTTTACTCTGAATAATTCTGCGTTAGTAGTCGAAACAGGAAACACTCCTTCAAAATAAAAGAGGAGAAATGAGATTACTTTGAAGAACGGCTGCTCTTTCTGAACACTGGGATTTAAAAAAAAATGTAATTAATTAATTTTGAAAACATATACTGGGATAAGAAAAACGTCCAGTCAGTGAGATGGGCTAAATGTTAGCCTTAAAACGAAACACCGACAGGAAGTCACGGGACGACTGTACGTAGTTCCTCCTGTCACTCAAAGTTCCAGGTGGTACGAGGAAGCCAACACGAGGTCCTTGTTTGTCTTTACTCTCACAGTCTCTGATTGGCTCAGAATCTGCTCCTATCAAGACGCCCTGACGCTGCCTNGGGGGGGGGGCAGAGGGGGAGAGGATTCCCTCTAATGAGACATAGCCTCAGTCCAAAAACTTTTTTTAAAGTATGTGTCAGTGCTGAAGGAATCTGTCCCTCACCCTGACACCGTCACCTCCTTCCTTTCCTACCTCCACCGACCCAACCCGCGGGTTTTTCCATTTAAACGGAGGAGGAAGTTGTTGGTCGGCTGCCAAAATAAATGTCATAACCAACATATTTTTAAAATGATAAACATACTTAGCCTCCTGTGATGTGACCCCAGAGTCAGCATAGATTTAGGGATCAGGAAGTGGACAGATGACACAGCAGTAACTGGTGGATGAAAGAAACAAACACTGATTAAGAAAAATATTTTAAATATATAATATTTAAATATATAATATTTAAATATATAATATTTGAATATAGTGTATTTATTACACAATATACGGCTTGAAGAAGTGCGTCAGTCACAAGTGTCTAAGCTGCTCTTTTTCATTGTACCTTTTAGCTTAGCTTTAGCTAGCAGCGGTCCACGAACATCTCTAAACCTATAAAGATTCGTACTAAGTTTGTTACTATTTTGTCTCTTTTTTCAGGAGAACCTCACGAGTGGCTCCTCCTCCTTCCTACGCTCACTTCGCTCGACGCCGCCTCATCAAACCAAATGTACGTCGCGCATGCTACGCTACCCCTGCTACGTCATCATCCTTCCATGAAAGTAAACTTTAGGGGGGACAAAATATTGACGCATAAACAACCATGGATCCACGAGACGCCTTTCGACACAAGGACGTCCTGACTGATTTTTGCACAGAGCATAGACTCTGAGGTACGAAAAACTTTACTTGAATTATCATCGTTACGATGACGCTACGTGTGTTTTTGCTAGCCTGTTCCCACGTGTGCAGGTCGATGCTGTAGAGAAACTTACTGTACGTATTGTGCCGATGTCGCATATCATTTTTGAAAACCATCTTGTCATTGCATGCTTGGAAAAGTAGAGCACGTTAGCAGAAGGGAAACAGTTCCGCACCGCTAATCTAAAAAATGGGAACAAGAAAAACAAAAGCTGGTTACACTTCTGTTCTACTGATTATCTCTATTTTTTCAAAAGGATTATGTAATATATGTTTTTATGGAGAGAATTAAGCTTTGGAATTATTTTGTAGATTTCTAATATTTTTACTGATTTTTGATTTCCGTTTTGCTTTTTAATCTTTATCTTTGGGAAAAAAACAAAACAAAACAAAAGTAGTCAGTGGTTGTGACAGAGCACATCATAAGTGTACGGACCGCTTCCTGTAATACCCAGGATTTATTTCCTTTTGTTGTTGTGGGAATTAGAGAAGAAACACACTTATTGCAAATATCAAAATCTAGATAGATATTTCTGCCTTTTGTTCTTCATCTTTTGTGATCAGATTGCTGTAATATCTGTTTTAACGTCTACCTCAGTGTCCACTCATGACCGAAGCTTTAAAACCTATTTGGTGTCTATCTTCCACTGAAATTCCCCTGAAAAATTTTGAAAAAAGAAAAAAAAAAAAAAAATCATATCAACAACTTAGTAACATCCCGTCCACTTGATAAAACCATATTTCTACATAAAGAGGACTATGGTTTCAGAGACTTCCGACAATTCATTCACTTGTTTTTGAAAGCAAATATGATAAAAAAAAAATGTTTCCTTTAAGGGCAATAATGTCAGAGATTAATTTTAAATAAATAAAGGTCTTGTGTGAAAAAGAGGCTTAATCAAAATGGTTTTATTAAAAAAATTAAAAATTAATCAAAAAGTTAAAAAGATTCTATAATATCTCAAAAATGCTCATAAAAAAAGTAATTGGCTAACCTTACTGGTAAGCTTAGCTTAGCATGGCTAGCAGACTTAGCGCTACAAAGACACATTTAAAACATTAAAGTTAAGACATTAGCTAAGTGCTAAAAGCTGTAGCAGGCTACAATCTCCAATAGACAACGCAAAACACAGCTTTCAATGTGCGCCTGGGTTCATTTCTTTTGCTAGCTAGGTCCCTGCCTTCCATATAACTGCAGTTCTAGCTACGTAACTGAAAGTAAAGCTGTTAAAGACATTTGGGCAAAACTAGCTAACTGCTGATTTCCACCTTCCACTTGTTTGTTTACAAACCCTCTCAGCTCTTTAGCATGCTATCACAAAAGCTAACTAAAACCAACGAAGCAGAACTTGAAATTACACTTTGTAACCTGCTCTCAGTTTTTATGCTTAGCTAGGTCAAACGCACAGAAAACAGGCTTTTTTAACCGACGTGGACTGTGATAATTTAAAGGTGATTCAGAGAAGGCTGGAAACTTTACCAAAATATAAGATAGCATTACCAATGTTTATCTACTGACCACAAAAGCATGTCAAAAAATGCATGAGAAGAAATTTAGACATCATTCTCTTGTAGTTTGACTAAAGCACAACATCCGCATGTAGTCTTTATGCTAAGCTAATGCTGCTGTATAGTGTCATGTAATGGAAACAACCAATATAAAAACAGTTATTAGAAAACGGTTAAATTAGAAAAGAAAACTAAGAAAACTTTACAGACCTTCCTGCAGAATTATTTATACATTTTTGATCGTGTGTAGTCAACTGGGCTATCACTGGGTGTTCTGGGAATAATAATAATAATAATAATAATAATAATAATAATAATAATAATAACAATAATAATAATAATAATAATTGCCGTTGGCATCATCCTCATCATCATCATAAACTTCATCTATTTTTACACATATTACTCATCACTACATGCCATGTTTCAAAATCAACAGCTTTTAAACCAAATTTTCATTCTCATTTCAATCTGTGCAAAAGCAATAGTGGGAGTGTCTCCAGTTCAGACAGGAAGACCACCCCCCCATTCCTATTAACAGTACATTTGTTCGTAACCATATTTATTTTTGAGCTCCACTTCTGATCAACTAACAATTTGATCCTTGCTAATTTGTTTGTTTGCACATGACAACGTGTCACTTCGTTTTTTTCTGTGTTTTTGGTGTTGATCCATATTTTCAGTACATTTTGACGCACGGCTAAAAATATTCAGAATGAGTGCAAATAAATTCTGTTTTACCAATAATAAACGTGCCAACAGAACATACAAGATCATTCAGATGTACGATTTTGTCACTCATTAGGAATCTAAACCTATTTACTTTTATATGAGAATTAACTGAGGAGATAAATCTGCTAAAAATCCCGTTCAAATTTATTTTCTCTCACTGTTCATGCGTTTGTTCAATGACGTTTTCAAATGATTTTTTTTTAATAACGCAGGTTTTTTTTGTGGGGAAAAAAAATCGCAAACAATTAAAAAAATATTTTAGATAAGACAACAACACAAAAAAAAAAAAAAAATTGAGATAAGACAATAACAATGAAAACACACAATAAACTTATACATGCTGTTTGTCTCCATCATTTCCATGTCGAACGGTCATTGTTGGATGGAAAACCCAAACACATCTGACAAATACGAAATTAGATTTAGAAACCAGATACGTGTTATTGAAACCAGACCGTACAGCCTTGCAGTACTTAGTAAAACCATTGACCTGTGTAAATGTTTATTTCCCTAGAGGCCATATTTGTGTCGTAAAATGCTCCGTAGTTAAAACCGCAAAAGCCCTGCAGACGTGAACACCAGCAGATATCGGTTAATGCCGCAGATTCACGAAGGAGCAATAACGCACGGAAACGCGAGTGTCATCAGCAAATGTGATGTGTTCGATTGTCATGCTGTATTCCTGTGAATAGTGCCTTAACCTCGGTCCGAGTCTGTTCCTAAACACTGGCAGATGCATCTAGTATCATTAGTACCGTAGAAGAAGAAGAGGAAGAAGAAGAGAGAGAGAGAGAGAGAGAGAGAGAGAGTACCTATGGTAGTTGACATCTGTAGGGTCGAACAAGAACAATGTGACGGTAAGAGCTGAATGTACAGTACAGAGTCTTCCTGGTTGTTGTTAAGAGGGGAAAAATGTCTTGAAGCTCAACGTGTCATTAATCACACTTTTTATTTCAGCATTTTGACAAAATGTATTTATGGAAAGTCAAATGATGCATTTTTGTTCAGGTATTTTGACCAATTTTATTATTTTTATTATATTTATTATTTTTATGCTAATCAAATGAACAAAAAAAACTATAAACAGGTATTTTCTATGCACTTTAAAAAATTTTGTTTTAATTATGCAAATTTTTAAAAAATGATCACATTTGACCGGAAATAATAGAAAACGGGAGAAATTATTTTTAAACTCAAATTCCTCAAAAACTAAAACAAAAAAAAACATTATTAACATATAACTTGATATTTCAGTTCTCGTAGCTCGCAGTTATCGTTTCCTCGGAAGTGACAAAAAGACTGAGCGATCGACCGAGACAAAGACGTCGCCTGCAGTAAGTCTGTCTTCGTTCGTCCTCTGCTGTTTTCCCTGCTCCAGCTACTAACAACAAAACAACAACGCAACTCAATGTCTGCAAAACCTCCACTCGTCCTCAGTGTTGAAAACGCTCTGTGTGTGTGTGTGTGTGTTGTAATGGTGTGAAGTTAAAAAGTTGACGATAAGTCGTTGTCCGTGTGACGTTCGTACAGTACGTGGTTCGACATCGTACGCGATCTCTTTATGCACAGCTGCGTCGTTCTGGATTCTCTCTGTGACTCCGTTTCCCGTGGCCTTTCTTTCTTCGTCTTTGGTGTTCGACGATGTTGGTGGTAAATGATTTGTATTATAGCGAATAATGTATCATTATCAAGTGAACGATGGCGTTGTTTCTCATAGTTCTGTTTAGTAAATAAATGAAGACGTAAATAAAGTGTGCTCAACTCACAAGTCTTTTTTTGTTGTTGTTGTTGTTTGTTTGTTTGTTTGTTTGTTTGTTAACCCCCCCCCACCTCCACCAGGCCCAAAATAAGCCTGAACATGGATGAACGGATAAAAGAGCAGCACTAACCAGCAGTGATGCCTGCACTGTCTTAGAAAAAGTAGTCATCACTGTCATGACAACAGTCTGACCAAACCATAAGCAGTAAAACACACACTGGACTGCTTTCTTTAAATTGAGGAATGATTAAAAAAAAAAATACTGGTTTGGTTTGGCCCTGGCTCGGTAGCAACTTCAAAGTTGAAGAAAAAAAATCTCTGTCTACGGATCATTTTTGGTCAAATAGAAAAATTTTAATATCCGTTTTAGGGTTAATATTAAAATACAAATTATTAAAAAGTCCAGTGGTGACCAATTAGCTGCCTAAAAATGTTACATTTGTTTGTGAAGATTTGTAATATCGTGTTTGAAAAAAATCTTTCTTTTTCATGATTCTACATTAGTCACTACAGGACTGCAGAGATGCCCCGAGATTGAAAAAAGTGAACTCATTCCGAGCAGCTTCCTGGTGCAGTTAGGTAGTGTTGTCCATCCACGATGTATGAGCAGCTGCTTAGACACAGTTAGGGCTACTTTTAGCCTTAGCCAAAATGCGGCTATGAGGTTAAGCTACTCATGGAAATACGTGTAAGCCACACCCACGATGACTTCAATCTTTTTTCTCCCAGAGGACTACGTATATTTCTAACCAGATTGGAATTGCATCTGGGATCCTTGACCTCATTGTGGAGTTGAGGAGATCCAGGAGGTTCTCTGCTCTCTGCTTGTTACACTACCTTAATCCCTGTCCTCATTTAAAAGTAATGACTCAGCACTGAATGGGAGAACATCCATTACACCAGAAACAAGCTTTTAAAAGGCACAGAATGGAGACGGCAAATGGAGAAACTCTGGTTTTAGTTTCAGAGCTGGAGCTTATTTACAGCTGTAGCGACGTCACCTTCACGTAAAAAAAACAACGTCATTTTGGTGTTCAGGCTCTCGAAATTTAACAAACACGTCTTCTGCTTTAAATGCAGCGCGACTATCAAGAGGGCGGCAAGGATGGGAATATATATATAGTATACATACATATATACATATATAGATATATACATATATACACATATATACATATATAGATATATACATATATACACATATATACACATATAGATATATATACATATACACACATATATACATATATACATTTAACGGTGGAAATTCCGACATCTGTGTACAGTTTTCACAAACAGAACATTATTCCTCTGTTGTATCTGCGATGTTAGTTGTCTTATATACGGACAGTGGGGGGCAGTAAGGGGTCGAGGTCACTATGACTCTCAGGGGGGTCATGTCCCCTCCGTCCCTCGTCCCTAGTGACTTCTGCGTCCATAAACCTCACATGGTTCCCAGATTCACATGGAGAGAACCCTCGGAAAAGATTTACGAAACACAGGTCCGCTCACTGAAAACTGGTGGTCGCGCCGACACAAACCACCACTGGGCGGAGCCTGTGGTTTGATCGGCAGGGACCTTTCAAGCTATGGAGAGACAAGAGCTCGCGGCCTTTGTGTCTATGAAACTCGGCCCCACTCCTCATTCATTATTAAGTTGGTTTCACTTCTCGTCTCCTGTGGGGGCGAGCAATAAAAGAGGCCGCGGTACTGAAGCTCTGTGTGTACAAATCTGTGTGTGCCGTCGCTGCCCCTGGTGTGACCCACTGGAATCAGTGCAGAGGGCAGCTGCTCGGGCTGTGCTCCCTCAAACACGCTCCTGTTCGCCTGAATAATACCGTTTTTTTTTTCCAATGAATGTAGTGACAATAATGGTTTGAGGTTTAGGGTTCGTCCTCTGGTTTTTGAAAATGCAGAAAGCAGAACTCACACAGTCTGAGCAAACTACGGTCTGGGGGCCAGATACGGTGCATTTGTCTTTTTAATCCGGCCCGCAAAACTGAATCCAAATGATGTTTTTAATTTATATTATCATTATACTTCTGCATTTGACTGCAATGCGAGCATTCCTTCAATAGATGCCATAGAACAATGCTAAAAGCTATTTAGCATTTTAGCTTTTATGCATAACTTTTTGAAGTCATTTATCTTAGTTCTCACAAACGCTCCAGCTATCTGATCCTGACCCGATGTCCCTGTCACATTTTAGGACCTAATGTTGTCCCATGAGTCAAAAAGGTTGCCACCCTCCTGGGTTCGGGATTTGAATTCTCTGACCAAAGTCTGTTCTGCAGACAGATGGAAAACTCATGTGAAAAATCTGAACCTGAAAAATCTTCTGGTTGTGGTTCCCTAAGTGAAAATCTACATGTTGACACATATAGTGCTGTCATCCAAAATATTTCATACTTCAAAGATAATAAATCAATATTGTGGCGAGTTATGTGAAATCCAAAAACGTGAGTATATTATATTTATGATAAACATCTTAGTCTTATGTGAATTATTTATGAGTTTTGTTCTCTTATATATTGTATTTTTTATAATTGATTTTGCTTATTTATAAATCTGTTTCACTACATTTTTCATAAATTCAAATATCTTCATTATATTTTCTCAGAGCATGAAACAAAGCAAGGTCACGTCTCTCCTCCTGCACCGACTGTTTTTCCCTTTTTTTTCTGATTTCGATGACATTCTTTGGGTCATACCAACAGTGAATGAGCCACAGGGAGGAAGAGGAGGAGGAGGAGGAGGAGGAGAACATACCGTACAGCATATGTCCGCCTCTCCGCCGTCCGTGCCCGTGTACGCGGGCAGCGGCGCAGGCTCATATCCTGCCTTGCTCTAATTGGATGAGCTGTCGAGCACTGGAGAGTAAACTGCGGCAATTTTCCTGATCAGAGAGCAGCAGGAGCCCCCTGTGGACAGAAAATGGTGCAAACGATCAGGACCTCCAGCAAAAAATAGACTCCAGAAACCCCCCCCCCCTCCGTGCCCCCAAAGAAGGAGGAGCGAACTAAAAATAAAACCCATGCACACATGGTGGTAGTATGAAGGGATTCCCTGAAGGTCGTTCTTGCTTTTTCTCCACTCTGGTTTGATTTTCATAAAAATGTAGAATGGATAATAAAAAAAATAACACGAATACTACTGATAATAATGTTTATTATTATTATTATTATTAATAATAATTTATTTGTTTGCTTTTGTCGTTAATAGAAGCATAAAGGATTACTCCACTGGTTAACTGTATTTCCAAAGCAGCTTAGATGTAGGTTAATTAATTTGTCTGGGAATCAAACCCTTGACATTCTGAAACTACTGCTAAAGCTAGAGTGATTTTAAGGTCATTATAAAAGAATGTAGGTGACGATAATGAACCTAAAGCTAGAGTGATTTTAAGGTCATTTAAATTAAATGTGCTCCTTTAGAGAGGCTAGGTTGCATTATGGCTCAGTGTTTGTTTATAACACCCCCTCCCCACAGGAAGGACAGGGGAAGGAACCACCGACGTTCTTGCAGTAAGGCGAGCCAAAAATAGCTTTTCTGCCATGATGTCCAGCTCTGTGTTCAGACGATAAACCAAACCTGCAACTGTGGTCTTTTATCCAAGTACTTGACGGTTGGTTGTGAGACCCTTTGATAAAAACCCTCCACATTAACAAGCGTGGACGTCTTTACTCATCCCAACCAGGACCTGATCTGACTGTATACCACAGATTTAATTTATTCATTTATCTGGCGACCCCTGCTGGTGTTCTGGCTGCTTAATGGAGGCATCAGAGAGGGAACATTTAAAATCCTGAACCGTTTTGATACGTCCCTACGGTGATTTGTCTCCTATTTCAGGACTCTGGTTTTCAGGCTTGATCTTCAAATTTCATTTTTAGTCAAATTTAGTTTCCTAACCAAACCTAACCTTAGCGGTGATAGAACAGGCCTAATCTGGGTTTTAAACATCCTCTCACTCCCTTCTTTCATCCTCTCCTCTTGTCAATACGTCCCTCTGCTGGCTGACTTACTGCCGTCCAGAGAGTCCTCATCGATCGACTCATTGAACACCTGTCCACTTTGGGTCAATGTTATGATGATGAAAGTGCTGTTTGGACAAAGACATGCCGCAGATCAAATGATGGTTCCTCAATCTGAGCGTCGCAACACACCCTAATGAAATATAAGACATGTGACACCACTGGAGACAGAGGACACTTATTTGTCTCTTATTCTGTCCTTCACGTCTTTATTCCAAAGTACTTTTTAATCAGTATCTCTCCAGACTTCCCCCTTCACGTTCGCTCCATCATCATCACCACTATCATCACCTTTGTCATTGTCAATGTCGTCATCACCATCACCATCATCGTCGTCGTCGTCCGTGTCATTGTCAATGTCGTCATCACCATCGTCGTCGTCGTCGTCAGCAGCAGCTACACTCTGGTCGTTATTTCCTCCCTTTCTCCTCCCTCCCCATCTGTCACTTTGCGTCCCCCTCGTCTTCGTCGGCTCTCCCGTGATTCGACTCTAATTATAGCTCCCTGAAGTTGCCGTGTGTTGGTTTTGAAGGGCAAAGCATGAATTGACCATGTCCCCCCTCCTCTGCCTGCTATAGGACCTATAAATAGCTCAGGAGAATGAATTAGGTGGGGGAGGTCTGCACAGGCATTATATAAGCATCCCATGTGTTTATGAATGAGGGGGAAGGGGCTGTGCAGGGGTTGCCTGCTACATTCATAAGTCCTACAGAAGCTGCAGCTGAACCTCCTCCCACCTCCTTTTCCACTCACCCACACGTGAATGTGACAAACAAACCAAAGTAATCACTGTTTCTGTTCACTGATAGACGCCATCGGTTCCAGCACAGTAATGTTGGACACTTGTCCTGCTGAGACTAAATAACTAATGAATCTGTGTTTTAGATGAACCCAATAGAGATGATCCACCTCAGACAGACAGACAGAAGAGTCTTCTTTTAAATAAACCAATCGTGAAGGTGATGCGTTTGCAATAATAGAACACTGCATCATCGACGAAAAGGTTCATCAGGAAAGAAGTAACGCAATTTCTCCCAAACTGGGAATCTGTCTGTATAGACAATGTAATCTGGTGTGTTTGTATAGGAGGATGTCACTAAACCCTGATTGGGAATGGTCTCCTTTAGCATTTAGTTGAGTTGATTTTGCGACAGATATAAGTCGACTACAGGCTAAATGATACGGCCTCATAATACGATCAAGACTGAAAGACAAGGAAAGTATTTTTGAAATGCTCACCGTCTCATGTTGTCTGTGTTAGTGAGATAAATATTTGATGTGGTTCGGGTAGACTTGATTGGCTCTTTCGGTCTCTCAGATAAGGAGGTAGGGTGAGATGATGACTGTGGAGTGAGGAAGGGGGGAGGAGAGGGGGAAGATGGAAAGGAAAAACAGAGAGATGAGAGCGTCATGAAAAGGAGAGAGCCCTAATGAGAACATTTCTCCTCATTCCGGCACGAGCACAAGGCAGGAGATGACGGGACAGTGAGCGGCCAATGGGAGATGGAGGGTCGGACTACATCACATGACCCGGAGCGTCCCTCCCTTTCCTGATCCTCAGCTTTCTTCCCTCTGCTGCATGAGGACCAGACGGCACTAAAGCAGTCCACCACGGACTGGTCCCTAACTGCAAATGAAATGACCTGCCGATGGGAACAAAACTGTGTTAGGAACTGTTTAGGATTATATGGAAGAAGAACAGAGCAGGTATGAAAGTGAGTTTTACATTAGCAGGGTCTGCACCTTACACCCAGTGTCGTATCACCATGAATGAATTAAACAGTGAGTTTTACATTAGCAGGGTCTGCAGTCACCTTACGCCCAGTGTCGTATCACCATGAACGAATTAAATGGTAAATGTGATGAATTGGTCTAAAACAGTCATGGCCAAACTAAGGCCCAGGGCCCGGATGTGAACTGTTTGGCTTTTTAATCTGGTCCACCAAACTTGTCCAAATTTATATTATCAATTTACTTCTGCCTTCTCCCTGCAATGCCCGCATTTCCCCAATAGATGGCATAGAAAAGGCTAAAAGCATGTTAGCATTTTACGCATGGCCTTAACATGTTGATTATCTTGCGCACAAACGCTCCATCTGTAATATTAGGACAATCGAAAAACATCATCATCACATGACAACATCAACTTTCCACATGGCCTGGACTGAGAAAGCGTATTTGATTTATGAAAATCAAAAGTTGTCTTGATTGGTGGGATGACCCTGCTGTACCATCAGCTGCAGATCTGCACTGGTAAGCAGTTCCAGTCAACAGTGACAGACTAACGAGGTGGAATTCATAACAACACCACTTGGCATTTGCGGTGTAAATTAAGAAATAATCCTGGCTGCCAATCATATGTCCTAGTAAAGAAAGCTGAGGCCTTGAGCAGCTTAGGAGCCACCAGCAGCAACAGCTGATTGGCTGAGCAGCAGATGGAGGAGAGCTTTGAAGAGATGTTCCCCCCAAAGTTCAAGTGCACATCAGACTTTCCACTCTCTTTGAGAAGGATTTAAGGTGCCGCTGTGTCTTCTGTCTTTGGTTTCAGGGTTGCTGAACAGAGATGGTAATTTGATGCTAAAATGGATTTAGCTTTAGCAGCAGCAGCAGCAGCAGATTTTCTTCATCACTCAAACTCTGCACGGATCATCGACAGCTGTTGAGATATCGCAAATTCACAATTCGACCAATCCCGGTGAATTCCACGCAGTCCTGCAATTTTGGACAATCACCGAAACCGTATCACAACTTCACACAATGTCACGGCGCTCACTGTTGACATGCCACTTCCTGCTTCACCCCTTAACAGTTCCCTGTACTGAATGTTGCTTTGCTCACAAGTCAGATACACAGTGTACTGTGTATTAGAGGGCGCTGGTGTTTATCCAGCAATATTACAGTCCATCACCACATCATCAGGGGAGAAACGTTCAACACTGTGAGATACGTCAACATTGAACACCTGCAGCAATCGTTGTTTATCAAACATTTCACCTCTTCTAAATACGTCCACAAAAAAAGCAATAAAGCAGGTGAAACAGTCGAACGTATAACAAATGCAAAGGCTATCGTGTCCTGAACCAGGATAAACCAGACTCTCTCTATTATTTCGTTTTTTTTTTTATAAACTAAATTGTGAGTCGTCACAAAGACACATTTGAGATTAAAACTATTTGAAAAACCTTGTTTGTGCGTATGAGGAGCAGTGGTCATATGGTCATAGTCATGGAATCACAATTTTATATATACATATACATGTATATATGTATATTAACATATACATATATACATATATCCATACATACATATATAAATATATATATAAATACATATATATATACATATACACATAAATGTATATATGTATATATATTAAGATATGTATGTATATGTATTTATATATATATTTATATATGTATGTATGAATAGATTATATATGTATATATATGTATATTCATATATACATGTATATATGCATATTAATATATATATATATACATATATTCATACATACATATATATATATATAAATACATAAATGTATATATATATGTATATACTATATATATATAAGTATTACTTGTTTCTAAAGATAACATTGCCCGTGCACTGGTTTTGTCTTTTACGTCCAGCTGTTTGCTCACTGAGATATTAGCTTCCTCTAAAGTTAAGTGGATTATATTTCCTGCCTATTAAACCCCCCGAGGTCAGAGGTCACGATAACATATGGGCTCAGGCTCAGCGTAAGTCTCTACCCTATGCACACGAAGCACCGAGATAAAACACCACCCGCTGTTTTTTTTTTTTTACGAACACAATATGGCCATGACGTACGGTAACAGGGAGATCAATCACCACGACTCTCCTCTCAAGTCCATGCATGTGAAAACGAACCAATCAACACTGGAGACACCGTTTGGTCAACGTGGTTCTACATGGGGTTTTTTTCAGTTGCCGCTTGTTTTTTTGCTCCAACAGCATGTCGTCAGACTAAATTTAGTTTTCAGGAATTTGCTGTGACACACAGATGACATGGCTGAGACACGTCCAGCTGTCCCACAGTTACAGTGACAAAATAACACTGTAACCACAAATATAGTCCCGTCCTGTCAACCTTTGTCCACAACATGGTCCAACTCACAAGGTCACAGTCCAGTCCCACTGGTTCTCTTTCCTACAGGGGGGTTTCAAGAATGCATGTTAACACACTCACTACCAAGTATAAGTTTTAACTTAAAAAATATTTCAAGTCAAGATCCTCACAGCCAAGGAATCGTCATAGACTTGGACTGAGCTTCAGTCAAAACCAGGTTGACAAGATTTGAATAAAGTTTTTTTTGACATGTGTGACAGTTCTTTGCTGACTGATGGCACTTGTTTTAAATTATTATTCTGTTTATTTTTTTTTTCTGTCAGCATCGGGCCTCCATATAAATCAGGGGAGGTAAACATACGGCCCGTGGGCCATAACCGGCCCGCTAGGGCGTTCAATCTGGCCGGCCTGATGAATTTTGAAAATTTAAAAAATACACACAAAAACACTTTGTTTTCAGAATTTTTTCGTATAATTATTTTTCATTAAATAATAATAATAATAAATATTTAACACACTGTTATTGACAATGACAAAAAGGAAATAATAAATATTTAACACACTGTTATTTGTTTGAATGACAAAAGGGGAAAATATTGACTTATTGTTAATTATAGGTAATTCATTTATGATCCTGCTGATCCGACCCACTTGATACTTAATTAGGTTGTACGCGGGCCGTGAACCAAAATGACCCCGACAGCCCCGACATAAACGATTCTTTCTGAACTTATTGTTTGACCTGTTGTCTCCAGCTCATCCTGACATGTTTGACACAACGAGAGAAAAAAGAAGAAGAAGAAGAAGAAGCCTGCAGCTCTCTCCCTGTTGCCATGGCAACACTGCTGTATTTACGTGCGCCAACACGGATGCCTGACTGTCGCAAACTAGGCACAGTTTACTTTTGTTTCCTGCAGGAACCCAGGGCGAAACCCAGGAAGAGAACTACTGAGGGACAAGACGGCAACGTCCTGACTGTTTTCTGTCGTAGTTTCAGGACCGGCTGCATCCGGTAAGAACAAGTCTGAGGGAATTGGTTTCCATCCAGGAGATCTATCGAAAGGTCACGTATGGAAGTGTTTATATTTCATATAGAAATAGAGCTAGTAAAAAGAGGGGCATTTAAAATTCTAATATTCTTCCAGTCCATACTGTGACCTTCGTTAGTTTCTACCATGATCACATGGATGGCTGTTTTCTGATTTGGTGAGGTACCAGTGAGCTGGATTTCTTGACTCCTAAATTAATGATGTTCGGTTCTAAACGTCGGGAACCAAAGAAATCAAACGTCATAGATGAACCAGTATCTGATGATGGTTTCATTCCCACACTCTTAACTGAAGGTCCAAGGAGAACCCCTCCCCGGTCAAAGCCCATCTGGCCACTGGTCAGCGAGGTAGCTGCCGTGCACTGTTGCATATTTTAGTCCTTCTCCTGTGGCTCCTTCTCAGAAACATATTATTTTTTTCCCCTCCAAGAGGGTTTGTGGATCTTTTCTCAAGGTTAGAGCAAAATAAGCAGGGCTTGAGCACCGATGCATACAATATATATTTAAAATACTGCATCCCTAATCTGTGTACGCACTCACTCGTGTATAGGGCATGTACTGTACATAAAAACAAATACGGATGGCCCAGCACACAAACAAACCTCCTACTGTAGCCACCGTGTTTTACAGTCTGTCTGCATTGCGTCGAACCCTCCTCCTCCCTCTCTCCCTCCTCTGCACTTTCTCTCTCCCCTCACTCCCTCTCTCCCACTGACCCCTCCCTCCCTTTCTCTCTTCACTCACTTCTTCTCCCACTCTACATGAAACCCTGCAGTATGTTTCCAAAGGACCGAAGACACTCCTCTCTGCTGCCGCCGTGTCTGTGGATGGACAGCGTCCTCTCCAAACCCTCTCTGCTGCTGCTTTTTCTGGGCAACGCTGCGGGAGGAAAAAAGCGCCAGCACTGATTCTGCTGATGCTGCAGTGTCCAGTCCTCCCACTCTTTTCTCCATCACCACCATCCCTCCGCCACCTTCACTCCATCACTCCCCTCCATCTGTGCTGCTTTTTTTCTTCAGCATGCTCTTCAGTGGGAACTGTCAGTGCGGGTTTTTGCTGCTGAGCCGCCGTTCCTTCTCCACCTCTTCTTTTTCATCCTCCTCCTCCTGCTGCTGCTGCTGCTCCTGCTGCTGCTGCTGCTGTGGGTTGCCCTTGTCGTCGCTGAAAACCTACACCAAGAGGATACGGATGTTGACCAAGACAACATAGTCTATTAATATTTCAGAGATACTGTAAAGAGATATCGGTATTAAAGCCAAGTTGTGGTGCAGGTGGCCAGGGCTGGAGAGGTGGACACAGTGAGGACATCTGCTCCAACTCTGCGCAGGTACATTTCTCCCTTTTTTTTAATTTGCTATTTTTGGATTCGACATCATATTTAATTATGCGAAATGTGAAGAATTTCAATCGGATTCATGTTCAAGTAATAGCTGACGCTCTTGGCGTGAGCATAAGCAGTGCAGTGGAACTGCAAACTTGAACGCTGATGTATGCGGTAAAAGAAGAAAAAAAAAACAGCAGTTGCAGCACTGGCTACTGCACCGCATGATTTTTTTTTTTCCTTCTCCACTGCTGATCCCTGTGACCAACAGGAAGCTTCTACACAAGAAATTCCATTATTTAACTCCAGATTTGGTTATTCTCTATTTGATTTCAGGTGACAAATGAAGCACAGTCAGAAGATGTTCAGCAAGGAGATGATGATGATGATGAAGAAGGAGGCTCTGCATAGTTACCGGTCTTACTAAAAGCTCTGCCCTGGCCAACTCCCTTCTCCTTGCTCCACTTCCTCTTCCTGTTCTTAACCCAGCAGGAAGAATGACCGTGGTATCTACAGACAACATGGACGAGACCTCCACCCTTCCGGGCCACCCCCAGGACCCGTACCCGCCTGACGATGAGCTCCACGACGACCACGACTGCTGTGAAAGAGTGGTCATCAACATATCGGGGCTTCGCTTTGAGACTCAGCTCAAAACCCTGGCCCAGTTCCCTGAAACCCTCCTCGGGAACCCCAAGAAAAGGATGAGGTACTTTGACCCGCTACGAAACGAGTATTTCTTCGACCGAAACCGTCCAAGTTTTGACGCCATCTTGTATTACTACCAGTCTGGAGGACGGTTGAGGCGACCGGTAAACGTGCCTCTGGATATGTTTTCAGAAGAGATTAAATTCTATGAACTCGGAGCAGAAGCCATGGAAAAATTTCGGGAGGACGAAGGGTTCATCCGAGAAGAAGAGCGACCCTTGCCGGAAAAGGAGTTCCAGCGGCAGATCTGGCTCCTCTTCGAGCACCCAGAGAGCTCCGGACCTGCCCGGGGGATTGCCATAGTCTCTGTTATGGTTATTCTCATTTCAATAGTCATATTTTGTCTGGAGACTCTACCGGAGTTAAAAGAAGATATCAACGAGCGCATCCAGGTGGTGGGGAACACAACCATATATTACAAGCCAAATGTTCTCACAGACCCTTTCTTTGTGGTCGAGACATTGTGCATCATATGGTTTTCCTTTGAGTTAATAGTTCGTTTTTTTGCCTGTCCCAGCAAAGCAGCATTCTTTAAAAACATGATGAACACTATCGACATCGTGGCTATAATTCCCTACTTCATCACGCTCGGTACAGAGCTGGCTGATGACCAAGACAACAAGGAGGGGAAGGGCGGCGGAGAGCAGGCTACTTCTCTGGCTATTCTCAGGGTAATCCGTTTGGTCCGAGTGTTCCGGATCTTTAAATTGTCCCGACACTCAAAGGGCCTCCAGATTCTGGGACAAACTCTGAAGGCGAGCATGAGGGAGCTCGGCCTGCTCATTTTCTTCCTCTTCATTGGCGTGATATTGTTCTCCAGTGCTGTTTACTTTGCCGAAGCAGAGGAGAAGGACTCTTTCTTCACCAGTATCCCCGATGCGTTCTGGTGGGCTGTGGTGTCAATGACTACTGTCGGCTACGGGGACATGTACCCTGTGACCATTGGAGGTAAGATTGTGGGCTCGCTGTGCGCCATCGCTGGTGTGTTGACCATCGCCCTGCCGGTACCTGTCATCGTGTCTAACTTCAACTACTTTTACCACCGAGAGACGGAGGGGGAAGAACAGGCCCTGCTGCTTAACGTCAGCAACCAAAACCTAGCATCGGACACCAACTCCAGCCGCCGGAGCTCCTCGGTCATCAGCAAGTCGGAGTACATGGAGATAGACGAGGACTTGAACAACAGCATCGACAATTTTAGGGAAGCTAACCTTAGAACTGCCAACTGCACGGCTCCCAGCCAGAACTGTGTGAAAAAGGGGAAACTGCTAACTGACGTGTGAGGCAGCTGCGGACGCTCCAGTGTAAATAATGTAGAAATATCTGGATGCTTTACCTCCATTGGTCTATTTTGTTTTCTTTTTTCTATAAATACCTTAAAACATGGTACATTTGTGAGAGGATCTACAACTACAGATTTGGTCGGGAATTGGCCGGAGAACGGCAGGTGTCAGAAGAACATTTTTGATAAATTATTCATTATGTAAACGCCCACTTTAAGCCCATTAATTTATGATTTATTTATTTACTTGAATTGGCATTGGTGTATGCACGGGTTTCAAACAAAGTTCTTTTAAACAGCAACTAAACAGTACCAGACTGACAACAGTTGATGGATGCCTGGATTTTGATCAGCTGTTTGGCTAATTGTGAAACACTGGATAAAAACACTATAAAGCATAAACACGATACTATGGCTGTTATTTTGCCCTCGAAATTCAGGTGCAAATGTTATTCAGTGACACACACACACATGCAGAAATAGGTGTTCTCTACGAATCAGTCCTTCAAAGATTTGCAGTTTAGTCATAGCGGTGTCACACGTCGCATGGTTTTAGCCAAAAAAAAGTAACGTTGCACCATTTAAATCTTGTTATATCCACTGCCATTTCAAGAGTCAAATATCTCTGCACAAGACTTAAGTCTGACCTCAATAGTTTACGAACCCGAGGTGACCCCCAGAAGAAGACGTGAGGTCAAACACAACGTACTGTATTTACAGTGTGTGTCAGTTTGAACGTTATTGTGAAATCTTTGTCAATCAATTTGATCGATCCGGCCTCCTGCTGCCTACGGCTGGGGCCGCCCCCGAGGCTAAATATGACACTAATATATATGTAATACATATAAGCAGTTGTGATGCTAAGGAAACTATTTTAAAAACAAATTAAATAATCTCTAAAGATAGGTAAAGATTTATAATTAGAACTAAATAAACGACTGTAAAAGAGACTATCAACAGTGCACTTAGACGGGTCGCATTTAAAAAAAAGATGTGACGATTTTTTGAATAATTTATCAAAAATATACTCTTTTCATCTACCAGACATCATTCTTGATGAAAAACAAATAATAAAGAAGAACATTTGAAAACGATGGACAGAACAAAAGCCCAACTGAGATTTAAATGTTCCGAGGACCACTGAACTTCACCAAGGAATTCTTCTAAGTGGATTACAGTACTAGTGACATTTTTCAACGGAAAA
>NC_024314.1:16791724-16798646 GCF_000523025.1 Cynoglossus semilaevis
ATTTTTGATAAATTATTCATTATGTAAACGCCCACTTTAAGCCCATTAATTTATGATTTATTTATTTACTTGAATTGGCATTGGTGTATGCGAAAAAAACAAAGTTCTTTTAAATATTTACTTGAATTGGCATTGGTGTATGCACGGGTTTCAAACAAAGTTCTTTTAAACAGCAACTAAACAGTACCAGACTGACAACAGTTGATGGATGCCTGGATTTTGATCAGCTGTTTGGCTAATTGTGAAACACTGGATAAAAACACTATAAAGCATAAACACGATACTATGGCTGTTATTTTGCCCTCGAAATTCAGGTGCAAATGTTATTCAGTGACACACACACACATGCAGAAATAGGTGTTCTCTACGAATCAGTCCTTCAAAGATTTGCAGTTTAGTCATAGCGGTGTCACACGTCGCATGGTTTTAGCCAAAAAAAAAAGTAATTGCACCATTTAAATCTTGTTATACCCACTGCCATTTCAAGAGTCAAATATCTCTGCACAAGACTTAAATCTGACCTCAATAGTTTACGAACCCGAGGTGACCCCCAGAAGAAGACGTGAGGTCAAACACAACGTACTGTATTTACAGTGTGTGTCAGTTTGAACGTTATTGTGAAATCTTTGTCAATCAATTTGATCGATCCGGCCTCCTGCTGCCTACGGCTGGGGCCGCCCCCGAGGCTAAATATGACACTAATATATATGTAATACATATAAGCAGTTGTGACGCTAAGGAAACTATTTTAAAAACGAATTAAATAATCTCTAAAGATAGGTAAAGATTTATAATTAGAAATAAATAAACGACTGTAAAAGAGACTATCAACAGTGCACTTAGACGGGTCGCATTTAAAAAAAAGATGTGACGATTTTTTGAATAATTTATCAAAAATATACTCTTTTCATCTACCAGACATCATTCTTGATGAAAAACAAATAATAAAGAAGAACATTTGAAAACGATGGACAGAACAAAAGCCCAACTGAGATTTAAATGTTCCGAGGACCACTGAACTTCACCAAGGAATTCTTCTAAGTGGATTACAGTACTAGTGACATTTTTCAATGGAAAACAAAAAAAAGTGATGTGGATTATTGATGAGAATTTTTAAGGCACCTTATCAGAAAAATGATTTGAAAAAAATGAAAAAAAGAAGAAGAAGAAGAAGAAGAAGAAGTAGAGTGCGGACCTGGAGGAGAGTGATTTGCACTGCTGCTGCTGCTGCTGCTACATCAGGTTGGCTGGAGGTTCCCTGTATGATGCCATGCAACACTCCTTTATATAAAAGCATGTGGAGACTCTTCTCTCTTATATCGGCATGCACACGGCATTACCTCATTCTTATTTGGACTTTGTTTTCTCTCTCGTTTCCTTCATCTTCCGCTCTTGGATTCTTCTCCCGTCATTTGTTTTTTCACCAAAAGTGCACTGGCTACTTGTTGATGCTACAGTCGTTGAGTTGTATCAAACCATCTAAGTGTGGTGAATGTCTACGGAACAGAAAAAAAAAAAACACTTCTTTTGGAGGATCACGGCATGTCAAAAGAAGAGTTTTGGCCTATACAATACCCATTGGTGCATGGTGTCGCTATCAAATTGCTTGCAGTTGTGGAGGAACTTCAGGAGCCGCAGGACGAAGACGACGGAGCTCCTCCTTGTCTTTGTGGAGCTAACAACGTTGACGTGGTGCATGGACGAACAGCTGGACAAACGGGACAAAAAGGCAGAGAAAAAAATAGATTTAAAGAAGAGACATCATCATCATATAACCTCTGAAAAGACAATGTCCTTCCTCCATTTGGATTAAGCTCTGATCTTTGATGATGAAGTGCATGGGATCATTCTTTGTGACTTGTTAACCCCACCCCCCCAATTTTTAAAAAATTGTTTTCATTCAAAAGGTTTTAACAACAAGGTCAACAGTAACATTTAATTGATGTAATAGATTTTTCCGGAATTAATTTCTAGTGCCTTTGACCCCTTCTCATCATAGAATTTGACTGAAGTGCCTCCAGGTAATGACAGTAAAAGAACAAAGCTAGCTGCAGCTCAACTTCTTCCGCCATAAAGATGCACACACGAAACGAAGACTGGAACGTGTAGATAAATATAGAAAATCAGCTCCTTATTCTGGGTTAAGATTTATTGGGCCAAAATAATCCGATGTTTCCTGGTTGAGGACACATGGCTGTGAGTCCCACAGAACGTGAACGACACCGTCGTACTGCTCGTTTTAACGGATGCTTTTTGTCTACGTCACCTGTTTTTCCAAATAGCTTTTGGGGAGAACGACCGTTGTTCTGCAGAGCTGATGACGCATCGCTGTAAATTCAACATCCACCTCACTTTATTCTCTCTAAACAAAGTAACCACTATTTAACTGCCGGGCTATCTTCCGAAGCTACCGATAAAGATATTTCCTGGAGCCACTTGTTCAGAGTTTAACTTGTTCGGTGGACATTTGCTAGCAGTTTGTGTAGCACTTAGCAATTTAGCAATCATTAGCTAAAAAATGCAGCTAAAAAATTAAGCAAACAAAAACACTGAAGCCGCTCGGAGGATAGCTTCCGATTTCGCAATCCATAGAAAGTAAGTTCTATAGTAAAGTAAGGTTCTTTAAATAAAGATGCTAGTACAATTTAGCATTAGTACTACATCCACCTGAGTATAAGATAGGATAGAGCAGCGGTCCCCAACCTTTTTTGTACCAAGGACTGGTCGACTGGTATCAGCGGTGATACCGCACCTCATTTGAAGGATCATTACATTTTCAAAATTAAACATCTTTCAGACTCTGTTAGCATCGGAGTCTGACTGACCTTTGACCTGTTGTTCCGAAACACTGACAGATTATCTTTGAATGACAAAGTAATGGGAAATGACTGAATTCTTTTGGAATTTTCTCCACTGCAGCCCGGTACCAAATGATCTAGGGACAGACCGTGGGTTGGGGACCCCTGGAATAGATGACTCATCGGTGAAGCTACCTTCCATTGGTTTTTCTTTTAGCATGTCTAGCAGTTAAAAATGTCCTGAAGCTACCTTCCATTGGTTTTTCTTTAGCATGTCTAGCAGTTAAAAATGTTAAAATGATTTTTAACTCTTTAATTATCCATAATTACAGTAGCTGATTGGCTACTGTCAATCTCTGTGTCACAGACTTAGACAGTGATGAATGTATGATCACATACATATCACAGCACATATACGTATAGTACAGTACGGTGTTTATTACTTTTCACGGCAGCACCTGGGCGACTGTGGTTAGCACTGGTTTATTCTGTATTTGTCTCACCAGCAGAGTCCGCGACACAGACCATTCAGCGTTTTGACACTCGTCAAAGTCGTAGCCATCGACAGATTTACACATTGAGGATGCTACTGCCGCCGCCTGACGCATCCGTCAGCTGAGCTCAAGAGCGCCCTCTGTATGAGCGCAGACACTGCCACTGTCTTATCACTATCACTATGGGACCAAACCTTTGTGCTACAAACACTTAGAAAACAAGTCTGTATGCAGTTGTAAAATGTAAAAGTAAATGTGAGCACCGATGCTCGGAAACAAAACATTGCATCCTTGTCTGCTGTTGCTGCTGCTGCTGCTGCTGCTGAGATCTGACCACAGCGGAGGCCGACAAACACTTTTCTCCTCCACAGAGCTGCAGTCATATCTGAACATTACCCACAGGCATTAGTCACTCTGCATGCCTGTAAAATGGCTGCTGCTGCTGCTGCTGCTGCAGTGGTGTTTCAGAAACAAGTGATACATGACAGAGGAGGATGTCTCTTCTGTGTAGATCGCAGACCTGTTAAACACATTTCTGACAGACAGGGGGCGATCCAGTACAATAACAGGTTGACGTACGCTATCATTTCATTGAAACTAGTGCTGGGCAAGGATTCAAATTGAATTTCACTGATGTGTGATGATAACAGCGCCTCCTGTGGTCTGTCTGTTTGTTTATCCAGAGCCAGTGAGCAACAGACTTTTAAAATATTTAAAAAAATAAATGAACCCTGTGATAAATACTTTATAATATTTTTTTTTTCCTTCGGATTTAGACGTCAATCCAGAAAGAACCAGTCGACATGTGTGAGCTGTGCTCAACCTTATACTTGTTTACTGTCTGTGGTTAAACACATGAGGACACTGGGTTGTAGAGCATTGTTTCCCAAAGACTGGGTCGGGACCCTCAGGTGGGTCGCAAGAGATTTTTTTTGGGTCGTCTCGCGTCATGTTTCCCAGGAGTTTATGAATAATGTCTATTGCTGAAGGTTTCTGACTTTTCAAGTGTTTTTTTTAACCCCTAACTGTCAGAATCTAGACTTTAAAGGTTCAATCTGACTAGTTTGAGTCTCTAAAGGAGGAACCAAAAATAATAGAACAAAGCACTGAATTTTTAAAAAATGAACTCCCAAAAGAGTTCTTTCTGTCTCACTCCTCCCACCACTGAATTTTTAAAAAATGAACTCCCAAAAGAGTTCTTTCTGTCGTTACTCCACTCCTCCCGTTTCTGCTCCCGTTGCGATCCTCCCGTGGCCCCCAAACCTCCTTTTGATTTATTGGTCAGGTTTCGCTCTACATCAGATGAAACACGTTTCTCTGAGTTGCTGTACAGTGAGAGGCGTCTGCTACGTCACGTGAACAAGCAGCGGGGTCAGCGGAGGTTTAGAAAGATACATCACATGACGTGCCATTAAAATGAATCATTATATCGACAACGTCGCGGGACAGGACGAACGCAGTCCAGCCCATTTTATTTGTTTAGCCCAAATTCACAAAACACACATTTAGCCTGAGTGGGTTTGACAGCAGAAGAATTTGAAATACATAAAAGCCCGGTGATAATATTACTTCCATAAATACGTTTTGAATTATGTCCTGTAGTTTAATTTACTTTTTTTTTATTTATTTTTTTTTGCCAAATGAGTCTTCATCATTTTCTTTAATTTTATATTTTATTTCATTTTCAGTAAAGACACACAAAAAAACCCCGACTTGTTACTGACATTTCCTGTGAGCGTCAGCTGTGTGTCATCAACCTCATTCAAGGCCCATTCCACGTTTAAAAAATATAGAAAGTCCCTTTAACGACTAATGTTTGAGTCTGATGGAAAATACAATTTTAACTAAAGGTGCTACATGTTAAAACAGCCAGGGGGAGGTAGTGAGCAAAATGAAAATTAAAAAACATTCAAATACTTCTAAAATATGGAATCTCATGAAAAAAAAAATAAAGTTCTATATTTTTTTCTTGACAACAGTTTTAAATCGTTGCTTAGAAACGACCATCAGGGGAGTTAGAAGTTTCCTGGTTTTAATCTCGTTCTGGCGTCAGTACCACAGATCAGTGAAGGGACCAAAGGTTTTAAAGTTGCTTTTCAGAGTTAGGCTCCAACATAGAAAACTGAAATACAAGTATTTTGTTTTTAGTATACAGGAAATAGGACAGCACAAGAAGCTGCTCTTCAAAATAAAAGTCTGGATAAACACTCACTGCTTTTTCAGCTCTTTACTGCCAAGAATCTGATGGATTTTACTTTTACTATTTACTCACAGTGACATGATCTATCCTCGTTAATCTGAATATCACCTGCTGTGACATTTCTGTGTTTGTTAGAGTCAGTTTCATAACAAAATTGTATCGGAAACTAGGGGGCACTAAAAACGTATTTTTTTAAGAAGGTAATTTAAAAAAAACAAAACTTTTTTGCTTTGCTGGACTGGATGATACTTTTGTTCGTATTTATAAACCATTTAAATATTTGGTCACTACAGAAAAAAAAATAGAATAAAAATCAAATGTAAACTCAGCTGATGACATCAACATGTGTTATAAAATAAAATACTTTTTTTTTCGGGTAAAATGTCTAATGAAAAAAAAGTATGTGTTTTATTTTTTTCCTGAAATTTAAATAAAAACAAATGACTCTATGTTAAAAAAGTAAAAATTTATATATTTTTTAAATATGAATGCAAATGAATTCAAAATAAAAGTCAAACATTTTCCATTGCAGGGATTTTTATTGTTATTGTAAATGTAGAATTAATTTGATTAGTAATCATCATTTTTGATTGATTTTTGTAAAATGGACAAAATATAATAAAAAATGAAAAGATTTCAAAAAGTTATTGTTAAGAAATTAAATAAAAAATGAAAAGATTTCAAAAAGTTGTTGTTAAGAAATTTAAAAAAATGCAAATTTAAAAATAGTTATAGAAAGTATTTATAATTCATTGTTTTTTTTCTGTTTTGAGGGTCCTCGTTTGGTTTGTCTGTCTTTTCCATATTAATCTAATTTCCCTTAAAAAGCCAAAGTTTTTGAAAGACCCAGTGACAGAAAGAAGAAAAGAAAATCCATAAAATAAACCAAAATTTAAAAAATGGTCTCCCTCAATCCTGGAGGTGCTCACTCTGCTCTGTTAGCTTTGAATATTGTTTCTGTTTTCTTTTTTACGAAGTCTTTCTCCTCCTGGATTCACGCTGCAGTTTGCAGAGTTTGTCATTTGTTGGTGAAACATCTCTGTCTGTAACCTATGCAAAAGGTTAGTCCACAGTTTATGTCCGTTCTGACTCCATCCTATTACAAGTCTTTCAATAAAGGTTTATTGAAAAGATGCCACTGTGGTGTTTTTTCTTATTACTGCAGTACCTCAAGTTACCACTAAACCATGTTGGTTTGACGCCAGAGCTAACAGTAGCTACAACAGTCCCGAGCCAAAAAAGTCTGAATTATACAAATGTAATTCTACTGGGAGTTTGTACTAATCAGTCAATGAATGTAGCGGAAATAGAACAAAAAACAAACAAATTGATTCATTGATTCAATGAACTATGAATGAAAACTGGATCTAAATAAAAGAAAAACAATTACTGCGTGAAATATATATATGTTATACATACATACATACATA
>NC_024314.1:16799629-16816364 GCF_000523025.1 Cynoglossus semilaevis
GGAAAAAGGTCAGCTTCAACATGTGTGTTCATCTGCATAAGGAAGGAGACGAGGAAATGACGCTGAACACTGGGGACCACGAAGGTCCAGTCTGCAGCTGCACAACGTCAGCGAATGAATGGTAGAGTTGAGTTAACTCATTAACTTTGGTTTTTAACTAGATCTGTCTAGACCTGGGGTTTCAAACATAGACCCGTGGACCAAACCTGGCCCACTAGGGTGTTCAATAAGGCCCATTGGATGAATTTTGAAAATATACTCTGCATTTCACCTGGTAACAAACAAAAATATATATATATATTTTTTGGTGGTTCTCAATTATTTTCAATCATGCCCCCTAGGGGCCAGAATCTTTTTCACACCTTTCCAACCTTGAAATACTATTGAGAACCTGATAATATGTATTTTCTTATCTGTACAAACCACAGTATGAGTTGCTGCCACCTAGTGACTGGAGGCTTGATTATCATTCCAACATTACAGCAGAGGGCACACTTCTGTGTCATATTCCATTGGAAGACTCTCTCATGTCCAACCCCCTGCGATCTCCTCTGGCAGCCCACCGCGCACCCCACAGGGGGCCCGCCCCACTATTTGAGAAGTACTGCACTAGGGAGCGATGAACACTACAACAATCTTGTTCTTTAAATCAACGTTTCCCAAAGACTGGGTCGCGACCCTCAGGTGGGTCACAAGAATGTTTTTTTTGGGTCGTCTCGCATCATGTTTCCCAGGAGTTTATGAATAATGTCTATTGACTTGGGTCGTGAAGATTTGTGACTTTTAAAATATGGGTCCCCAGAAAAAAAAGTTTGGGAAACACTGGTTTATATGAACTAACTCAGTGCGAGTCTGTCTGTCAGGCCGGAGGAGGCGGAGTCTTCTGCCTTCGTCAGGGTGGAGGAAATTTATGAAGAGTTCCAACCAAAGATTTTCTCAAAGACTTTTGAATAAGTGAATGTTGTCCTCGTCCCCCCCTGCCCCCCCCGGCTTCTGCTCTTCTCCATCTCCCTCCTCCATGTGTCCACCCACACTAACCTAACATGCTCTGAGCCTCAGGCGTCCTCACTGACACTTCCACTGTGGAGCTTCAGCATCGTCTGCTGAGTGATTCATGCAAACACCACTAACACACAGATCAACACGGTTTGGATTCAGCAGCAGCAGCAGCAAAGAAAGAGGAGAATTTAACATCGGTTCATCAGGAGCGTCACAGTCCTGACATCGACCGGTGTTTATACAATCAGTGATCAAACTTTGATGGAGCTAAAAAAAAAAAACCCACCACGTCCAATATAGTTTTCTTCGCAAGAAATAAGAAAGAAAAATCCTGACATTCATTTGAATGACCACTAGAAGTGTATGGGGTTTACGCGGCCAGTAGGTGGCACTGTAATGCTGCTCTCCATCCAGCTAGACTAAAAAGGGTTTTAAATCCTTGTTTATATATTAATATAGACTATTTAAAGTTTTGCGGGGAGTGTACGGCTCAACATTTCTGACAGTGCTCAGCTCTACAACAACCGTGGCCTACGTCGCTGTGATGACCCGACTCTTTGATTTATCAACTTCTTGCGTCCTCACAGTTATTGGTAAAACTCGTTAGCGCCACTTGTTGGCAGAACAAAAGAGTTAAGTGACAAGGACACAAACACCCGTGGACAAAGTGTCCTCCAGACACTATCACTGTCTGCGGGCAAAACTGTGTTAATAGTTGGCCCTGACGGTGATGACTCGGAAACAAAGACGTCCTGTCAGACGTCAGCGGACGCCCGGTGTCCACTTCCATCTTGTATCATATGAGGTCATCAAATATTCACAGCTCCACTGTACGCGGCTACGTAAGAGGAGACTTGGTATCAAAAGGTCATGGACTGAGATCTCTGCAGTGACCTGCAAATGACACTGAAGTGTCCTTCAGCATCTGATTCAGATTTCTGACCAACTCTCGGATGTCTCCTCCAGACCACGGTGGAAGATAGGGTTACGGTCAGAGATTTAAAAAAAGAGAGACAGACGTGGTCAAGAAAAAAAAAATTAAAGAAATGTCTCCTCCAGACCACGGTGGAAGATGATGACAAGAAAACAAACAAACAAAAGAAACACGAGCAGAAAAGAAGAAGAATATGTCGGTTTATACTAATACTAATACATACTTCTAAACCTAGCCTTAACTATCATCTGTTAGGTTAGTCCTAGACTTCTGGGGAAACTCCCATGGTGCATTGAACTCTGTCTAATCTCTCTTTCAGGACACAAATACTGTACTTTCCTCCATTCCCTGTTACATGGGTTTCTAAATGTGGACTATACAAACCAATTCAACCTGACTTGACTTTCTTCTCGCTGACCTCTGAGGTCTGATTCTAAAGCCCACGCCACCATCTAGCGGCCAAACATTGTCCCTACAATCAGTGTGAGAAAAATACTCCTGGATTTCAACGTCCTCAAAACCCAACAAACTCCATCGCACCGCTGTGGGAGGGAGGCTGCGTTCACGTGGCGACAGCCCTGGCAACAGGCGATTGCTACGGTGCGTTGCTATGGTAACCGCTGAACTAGTGAGAGGCGAGAGAGGCGGAGATGTCAAAAAGCGAGGGAGTAGGGGGGAAAGGTTGGAAAAATATTATGAGGACTATTTACAATAAAACAGGCAGATAAAATAGACGATATCTGAAGATGTCTCCAGAACAGAGACACACACAGGGGTAATTATATTTTCACATTTTCAATTTGAAACCAACAAATAACCACCCAGAGCTAAAAACTTCACCCAATTGTCAAATTAGCCACAGTCTATTTCAAGTGTGGATCAAAGCAACAAGGTGCTGAAAAGGTTTCCTAAGTTATTGAAGACAAAAAGAACAGGAAGCTAATGTCAGAAGACACGGTCAAGTAAGAATTAGCACGACGAGCTAAGGTTAGCAGAAAGCGCAGCAAAACAGTTGCCGGAAGAAAACCTGAAGTCAGATGTTAATTGTTAGGATTTAGTTAAAACGATTTTAATGAGGAAAAGATTAAGGAGAAGAAATTAACTTTTTTTTTTAAAAATTCACAAAGTTGAACCTTTTAGCTAGGAAACGATGGGCATGGCTAAATAAGCTAAAACAAAGCTAATCTTTAAGCAAGACGTTAACCAAATATACATATATATGTATATGTATACTGTTTATATGTATACTGTATATATGTACACTGTATATATGTATATACATATGGAAATATATATATGCAATTAACTCCACAGCGCCATCTATAGGTCCTTGGAGCTTCTATTATGAGTTTGAAAATGATGGCAGAGTTTGGAGCTGACCACAGATCAGTGACTTGCTCTATATTGTTTACATGATACAGTAGTGTGTGTGTGTGTGTGTGTGTGTGTGTGTGTGTGTGTGTGTGCACTCTCTTAATACCTCACTTCCCCCTAATGCCCTCCACTCCTAATACCGTCGTCTAAGAGAGAGAGAGAGAGAGAGAGACAGGGATGGACGCATCACACACACACACACACTCCTAATGAGGAGGTCAGGACGTGTCTGGGGATTTATCACCATCATCATCATCATCATCACCATCATCATCATCATCATCATCATCACCATCATCATCATCATCATCATCATCACACAGAGAGAGTGATGGGGCAACATCCCTCTGCTCAGAGGCACTCCTGACAACGTGGACGCATACTCTCCTCCTCCTCCACCACCACCTCCCCCTGGATCTCTGTCAGGTCATGCATGAAAGTGTCACAGTGTGTGTGTGTGTGTGTGTGTGTGTTGTAGGCGAACATGGTGAGGCTGCTGTTATTATTTCTCTCGAGGCTGTAATCCTCTCCTGCAGCCTTTGTTGAGTTATTGTGGCTGCATGTGTGTGTGAGTGTGTGTGTGTGTGTGTGTGTGTGAGTGTGTGTGTGTGTGTGTGTGTGTGAGTGTTTATCCTCACAGTGATTTTCTTTGTGTATCTGCTGCTTTTCCTGAGGCAGACACACTAAGAGGTGCTCTGATGGAGGAGGGGGGGAAGCCCTGTTCCAGTGGGTGTGTGTGTGTGTGTGTGTGTGGGCGTGTGTGTTTGTGTGTAATCAAGCTGCATGCAAAAAGCTGGAGGTGTGATTCGTGACCAGTGGAGGACGACAATTGGCCCACAGTTCTTCCAGCCGCAGTTATTTTCCAGTTCAGAGCACATTGAGCACACCCAAAACACACACACACACACATTCCTCAAATGCCACACACACACACACACACACACACACACACACACACACACACACACACACGTGTCACACTACAGTCCTTGTGGCTCCTCTCTCTTCTCACGGACAAAAAATCATTTCCCTCATAAACAGAAAAAGGCGTTTTTGTCTCCTCACTCCTCTTCTCTGACCATCACTGGTGAACAGAGCGCCACCCTGAGGTCAAACCCTTCTGACACTGAGTCACTGAGTTTCCTCTCAATACTTTCACACACTTTAGAATCTCACCCCTGTAAAACAGAAGGACACATTTATGCACAAAGCTAACAGTGTGTGTGTGTGTGTGTGAGAGAGAGAGAGAGAGAGAGAGAGAGAGAGAGAGAGGGGAATATTCCCACTCTATGGTACTCAGTCAGAGAGGGAAACTGTAACCATGACAACAGGTAACCATAACAACCAGCGTCCACAACAAGAGCAGATCAAAGAATTAAATCTGAGTCGTTACAGAGGCCGAGTTCAGAGCTGCTGTCGCTGCTAACTGTCGACATCATCTTCATCATCATCACCATCACCATCATCATCATCATAATCACTGTCATAATCATCATCATCGTCATCGTCATCATCATCATCACCATCGTCTTCATCATCATCATCACCGTCATCATCATCATCACCACCATCATCATCATCATCATCACCATCGTCTTCATCATCATCACCATCATCATCATCATCGTCATCATCATCATTATAATCATCATCATCTTTCGTCATCATATCTATGCGTGTCCTCGTCTCCAAATGCACTCATCCGAGTGTTAAACTTGTGTGTGTGTCCAAGTGTTAACCATATGTGTGTGTGTGTGTGTGTGTGTGTGTGTGTGTTTCTAGCTCAGAGAGTACGAAAAAAGACCCTGGGATTGAGTTAAAGATGTCTTGACAGCAGATGCCTCCATAATAAACAGACAGAAAGAGAGGATGACACGCGCGAGCCACGAAATCAGGGGGAAAAAAAAAAAAAAAATCACATCATGCGTGCCAGTCATTTAGAGTCACACTCTGTCAGCTTAAAAACCTCACACAGAAGCTGCTGAAATAGATGCGAGATGTGGCCTGGGACGGGATTTAAAATGGGAAACCGGGTCGAGGCAGCGTTTCCAGGGAGAGGACATGTCTCTCACCAGTGTGATTGGTGAGATTGTTAGGCAGAGTGTTTTTGAGCAGATGCTTGTGTGTAGGATGAGCAGCAGCAGCAGGAGGAGGAGGAGGAGGAGGAGGAGGAGGAAGAGGAGGAGGAGGAGGAAGCAGAGTTCAGCTTCGGCCCCTCTATGCATGAAAAAAACGAGTGCTCTCCTCTCTGGGGCCACTTCACGTCCTAGCTAAGTTAGCCGTTTAGTCAATATGCCCTCACTAGGGCTTTCAATCAATTAAAATTTTTCATCAGAATAATCACAGGATAGCAGTGGATTGATCATGATTGGTTAATCATGATTGATTGCATATGCTGCTCAGATGTGCTATATATGCTAGCATTACAATGCATTTCAAATTTGGAATCACAATCATCTCTGCAAATTATGTAAAGCAATTAACACACTATTTTCGACAACCCTAGTGGTCACATAGGGATCTGCAGGTTATGAACGAGTGGAAACCAGTGTTGTTAAAGTGCAGACAACCTGCTGGAGCTCAAGTCAAGTCAAATACATAAGGAACAAAAGCTAGCGGTGCCACAGATGCTAGCAGTCACAAGAAGATGCCCCAGTTTAGCTGCTGCAACTAGCTAAAGATGCTAATCATCAACAAACAGCTATGGTGGAGCCCACTAAGCTGAAGTGAACATGTGACCCACACAGACATTGATTGACATCTGGCTAACAGAGGCTAACAGAGGGCTGACAGACATAAACAACAGTGTTAAGGTCAGCGCTAAGTCAGATGCTAAGACAAAGCCAGAGTAGCGACGACGACATTGGTTAGTAAAGCTTTGGTCATGGTGAAACGGTAAGAGAATGTCATGGCTTGAAGCACTTCAGTCTCACGCCTCGATGCCTGTGAACTGAGTGTTTTTGCTGCTGGAGTTTTATTATTATTCAGTCTGAGGACAGAGCGCTAATCCAGAGGTGGTGGGGATGTACATGGTTCTTATCATGATGAGGCTGCAGCGATAGATAAGAAAACACAGGGGATATAAATATAGAGTGTGTGCTTTGTTTACCTAATCCACCCCAGGGCTGAGGAACTAACCTTTTAAATAGGTCACTTTCTCTGCTTTTAGCAACACTGCCCCCTCTTTGTTTATGTGTGCACGTGCATGTAACCTTTCACACGTGTTCCCTTTAAAATGTCCCTCAGTTGACAGCACCGCTTGGTCGTTTGGATTTTGACAAGATTTTATGAGTACTTTTGATGTACAGTTGTACTGCAGTGGGTAAAAATACTACAATAAAAATAATAACCTAAAACATGCAACATGAAAATAGTACTATATGTCACAAATATCACAAGTAAAAGTATGAAAAGTGTGAAAGAACAATCCATTACTAGACATTTGGGGAACAATTGCACAAAAGGAAAATTGTGCGGAACTGATGCAACAAGTGACCACTAGGGCGGCGCCATGATATGTCTCCTATAAAAAAAGTAAATGTGAATGCATTGTTTTTAGGGAGTCAAAAATGTGATTTGGCTCATTCACTTCAGGATGAATGATCCTGGGTTTTTTTAAACCTCAAACTTATAAGTGATTTTTTGAGAAATTTTTTATTAGCTATTGTCTATTTTATGTGTTTTTCTTGAATTCATTTTTTGTACCAGAAGTTTTGTTCTTGCCACAAGAATGAATGTTGATCGACTTTAAAATAAACAACTGACTCTTTAATTACTAATTACTAACTATCTTCTGTTGACAGGTGGTCAAGATATCGTCGATTTACCGGTTAAAGGTCAACGTATGGGTCAAAACCAGTTTCCTTGATTACTTGACTGTATGATCAACACAGCTGAGTCTTTAATTATTGTTAGGAGAGAAAGAGAGACTGAAATCAATGACATAAATCGATACGAAAAAATTCTCCAAACAAGTATTCAACCTGACAGAACCAAGAAAAACATCAAGTTTTGACGAGTTGTTGCCCTGAAGTGGGACAGAGGTGGCGCTGAAAACAACACAAAGACCTGATCTAGGATTCGATAGATAGCGTACAGATACGCTTTGTTTGTTATGTTTTTCTTTCTGAGTCTGTGAGTGAAGAGCAGCTGTGTCCAGAGTGGGACCTCGGGGCTGGACACAGAAGACACAAAGACGAGGAGCGGGGCCCTGAGTGGAGGAGTGCATGGACGTGATGAGATGGAAGTCCAGGTCTTTGTCCAGAGAACAGTCGCAGACAGTGGAGTGTGTCCAACAGAAAAGCACTTAGAGGATGTGACCTTACGTAAGACCCAGAGAGGGGGAGGACGGGGGGGAGGACAGGGGGCACTGTGGAGTTTTTTTTATATATAAACCAGCAACAGATTAACACATATATTCACTGTACTATTTATATTTGGAGGAACCTAGTTTTTCCTCTGTCATGAACTGATCCCAGATCAGCTCGTCTGTTCCTGAAGACTAGACTTCAGCCTTCTCAGGGTCGAGTCGTTACAAAAACAAAAAACCTGTTCCTGAAGACTAGACTTCAGCCTTTTCAGGGTCGAGTCCTTACAAAAAAAAAATATATATATCTCTGATGACAGAGATGGAGATGATCATTCTTCTCCTCCCTGGTTTAACCCCCAGTCCACAGCTCTTCCTCCCTCTCTCTCTCTCTCTCTCTCTGCCCATTCGTCTCTCTCCCTCCCTCATCCGGGTCCTCCAGCTCCTTCTCTTTCTGCTCTCTTTAATATCTACTTCATCCAGATCGTCGTCGGCTTCAGTCGCAACAACATCGTTTCCTTCATCATCGTTTTCATCATCGCGTTTGTTGTCAAATAAAGAGCGCGACAGAACAAACATCGACCTCAAGACGTTGGGTTTTTTTGTTTGTTTTTTTTGGCGTAAATCAAAAAAACTTTCTCCTACATTTTTTTGGACAGCTGGAGAATCTCGGAGGATGTTTGCGCTGCACATCAACAAGTCCGCGTCATTTCTCGCGCACTGACTTTGGATGGCTGCGCCATGGAGATAGCCTTGGTGAGTTTTGAGAACGGCGGTGCCAAAGGGAGCGCAGGTGGCGTCGGAGGAGGAGGAGGAGGAGGAGGAGGAGGAGGCAACAATGCCGAGGGGAGCTGCCGGAACGCGCTGGATGTTCCTCAGCCGGGCTTCGTCCAGGAGTACGGGACTAAAGAGCTGAACACCAAGGGGAGTCCGGCACAGAAGCTCCACGGAGGTGGAGGAGGAGGAGGAGGAGGTTCGTGGAAGATAAACGACATGAACAACACCTTCAGCTGCAGCGAGAACGCCATGGATGCGCTTTTACGCGCGGATCACAGCCCGCACCTGTTCGACGAGGACATGCTGGGCATCGACCTGGACACGGAGAGTAACGAGAGGGTGCTCATCAACATCGCCGGACTCAGGTATGAGACCCAACTGGGCACTTTGAACCAATTCCCAGACACTTTGCTCGGTGATCCAGCCAAGAGAATCAAGTACTTCGACCCGCTCCGCAACGAGTACTTCTTCGACCGCAACAGACCCAGCTTTGACGGGATTTTGTATTTTTACCAGTCAGGGGGGAAAATCAGGAGACCCGTGAACGTGTCCATTGATGTGTTTGCTGATGAGATCAGGTTTTATCAGTTGGGGGAGGAGGCCATGGAGAGGTTCAGGGAGGACGAAGGGTTCATCAAGGAGGAGGAGAAGCCTTTGCCTCAGAACGAGTTCCAGAAGCAGGTCTGGCTTATATTTGAGTATCCGGAGAGCTCCAGTCCTGCGAGAGGCATCGCCATAGTGTCTGTGATCGTCATCACTATATCCATCATCACCTTCTGCCTAGAGACTCTGCCGGAGTTCAGGGACGAGCGGGAGTTGCCGGTGACCATCCGGATGGACAACAATAGCAACAGCACCGTGCCTCGGCCGTCCCTCACCTTCACCGACCCCTTCTTCATCATAGAGACCACCTGTGTGATCTGGTTCACCTTTGAGCTCATCGTGCGCTTCTTCGCCTGTCCCAGCAAGTCAGAGTTCTCCAAGACCATCATGAACATCATCGACATCATGTCCATCATGCCTTACTTCATCACCGTGGGCACGGAGCTGGCGGAGCAGCAGGGTCAGGAGCACCAGAACGGCCAGCAGGCCATGTCCCTGGCCATCCTCAGGGTCATCCGCCTCGTGCGGGTCTTCCGCATCTTCAAGTTATCCAGACACTCCAAGGGTCTGCAGATCCTGGGTCAGACCTTAAAAGCAAGCATGCGGGAGCTGGGTCTCCTCATCTTCTTCCTCTTCATCGGCGTCATCCTCTTCTCCAGCGCCGTTTATTTTGCGGAAGCCGACGACCCAGAATCCCATTTCTCCAGCATCCCAGATGCGTTCTGGTGGGCTGTGGTCACAATGACAACCGTCGGCTACGGAGACATGAGGCCGGTGACGGTGGGCGGTAAAATCGTGGGCTCCCTGTGCGCCATCGCTGGCGTTCTGACTATTGCACTGCCGGTTCCGGTCATAGTATCAAACTTCAACTACTTCTACCACCGGGAGACGGACCAGGACCAGTCTTCTTTGAAGGATGAGCCCAACAGCGGCAGAGCTAGTCCAGAACTGAAGCGCAAGGGCAGCAAGTCCTCCAACAAGTCCCAGGATGTGGAGAACAATGACCCGACTGCAAGCGCAGAGGGCGAGAAGGCAAATCTGAAAGCCAACAGCAACATGGACTTCAAGAAATCCGTGTATGCGTTCTGTTTGGACGCACGAGAAACATACCTGTAGGGGGTGTAAGACTGCCTGGAGTAAAAACCCATGAATGGGCTTTAAAAAACTTTTTTTTTTGCACAAGTTGGCTGCCACGAAGGAGGAGCGACTCGTTAACGGTAACGAGGGTTGGTTTACAAAAAAAAAAAAAAAAGCAAATGATAATCTGCTTCACTCCGGTGAAACACATCCCTAAATCTGGGAGCTCGGAAGGAACAGTAGAACAGAAAGACCCTTTAATCTAGTGGAAAGGCACAAACACAGTATGGAGATGTGGTGAGGCATTAAAGGGGTATTTTGGCTTTTTTTTTTAAAGTGTGATATGCAGTACTGACATAGCAAAGAAATATTACAGAACTGTTTTGATAATCTTACAAATATTATTATTATTATTATTATTATTATAATTATCTACATTTTCCCATGTGGAACCTGAGGTTTGAACCACACCCACTCTCCTAAACCAAAGTCCACAGTGAAATCATCAGCACTTCTAGCTTGCGAAGAGCAAAATATTGTGATTTAATATTGGATAATTTTTTTTTTTTGCTACTTTTTTGGGACATTTAAACCAATTATTTCAAACTAAATTATCACAAAAAATATCAAATTTTCATATGGTAATCGGGGCTTTGAAGGGTTATTAATTTCACTGTGCCAATTTGTAAAATTGCTAATTTCCTAAATGGAGTTTGGTACCAGAGCATTTAATAGTAAAAAATAAAGCAGCAAATATGTCAGTGAGGTTTTACCCTTTTGGTAAAAAGAAAAGAAGAAAATTCCTAATTTTGGTAAGTTTTTTCTTTTTGACCATGTCAGTTTCTTACATAATCACTCTGGAGAAACTCTGAAAGATCCCTTTAAGCACGTACCACACATCCTCACAGACATACCAGTACTGTACTCTCCTGTACATATGAAGTACCCAACAGAACAGTGGTAGAACAAGAGCCTGTACACTGAGTCATGATGTTTACATGTACATACAGCTAGATGACAAAGACATTACTGAAAGAAGAAGAAGAAGACGGAGACGACGACGGAGACGTATATATTTTTAAGACGCAGACGCCTGTGTTCCCTCACTCAGGATCTGTCAAAGACTCAATTGGACTAGTTTTTTCCCCCCCATTTAAACAAGAGTGGATTATTTGCTCTTTGGACCTAGAGAGGAGATTTTCTGAACGACGATGAGCGTCGGGAGCAGCCTTCTTTGTTTTTGGATATACGTGCACATGTGACGGATCGAAAGCCAACACACGAGGACAGAGCAGAGGTCGTACGGAGAGAGAGGGAGGGAGAGAGAGAGAGAGAGAGAGAGAGAAGAAAGGCAGTGGCAGCAGGTCAGTGCTTGAAGTAACTCTAAAGTTTATCAGGAAATAAGGAGCCACTTTTTAGGGTCAGCGGTTCTTAAGAATAAACCTTAATCACTGTGTGAATCTCAACAGAATCAGGAAATAAGGAGCCACTTTTTAGGTTCTTAAGAATAAACCTTATTCACTGTGCGAATCTCAACAGGAGCTACTGTGACCACATTACAATGACACACAATGTCGTTTTTCACAGAAATATATATATATATATTTAACATATATATTTAAATAAAATGGACAATTTGAGATTTAAAAACTCAAAAATGCAAATGAATTAGTCGTGAGACCAATAATTGGTTTAACTCATAAATAGATGGACAGACTAGTGTTAGTGCATTTCTACTTCACTGTATTGTTTCTAACCTGTACTGAGCTCTAACAGCTGGTGCTGAAAGGACAGCTCCTCATGTGCAGACGACCAAACAAAACAGTGTTTGGTCGTGTCTGACATCTTTACTTGGAGGTTGATGGAACACAATCCTCGATAGAACTACAGAGTAATATACGTTATGTTATATATAACTATGTTGCTGTCGATATACACACCCCTGAAGGACTTTATAATCTGTTACAAAGAGGCTGATTTAGAAGCTGAATAATAATAAAAAAAAGAGCTAAGATTTATGGTTGGAAAAGTTGCCAGAAACTAGGAAAAACATGTTTATATAATGTTGCTTTTTAATTATGATAACTGAAAATATCCTCCTATATTGTGTTTACGTTGCCGTGTCACTCCGGCCTTGCCTTTTATAACAAATTAGCATTAAACTAAAGGAGTATTCACCACACACATTCACACCTGGGGTCATTAAAGACGGAACAGTTATTATACAGTTAAATCTCTAAGGTTTTTTTACACGACTGATGGCTATAAATGTTTAGGTTTGGTGAGGATGGAGGCCGTGATAAAAACTGAGGATTTGGTTGTTGAATGTAGCGACAGAGGAAAGATCAGGCAGAACAGAAGAGTTTGGACTTGACCCCTTTAGTGACAAGTTAGGAACCAACGCAGATTACACTGAGCTTTACTGTGTGTGTGTGTGTGTCTGTGTGTGTGTGTGTGTCTACTTCAAAGATCAATGCAGAGTGAAAAATCAGTTTGTTTTTTTCAGGTGTTGATTTAAAATCGAACTCTTTTAATCCCAGAGAAGGTGGTGTCCAACGATGACCTCTACTGAACTGCAGGTGACCAGTCGTGATTATAGATGAAGCTCAAGTGTAGTTCCTTATACAAACACTACGATAATCTGTCCATTTTATTCTCCCTGAAAAAACGTCTGTTTCCCTCTTTGCAGAAAAAAATTGGCCAAACCAAAATGTGACAAGCAAATGGGAAATAAATGTCATCCAACCAATTAGTTGATCAACCAAGTAATCACTATATATAAACGTACTGATTAATAAGACACCTTGATGTGACATCACAGTTTGGTCCGGAAAGAAATGTCACAAAACAGTTCGTCATTTTTTAACAAATGACAAAACGACACTTTATTGAAGTTCATAACATATATATGACATATATGTGATTTTATATGTCTATCTAAGAATATATATAAAGATATATATGTGAGTATATCTGTATATGTATGTATATATTTATAGACATTCATACATATATACATGAATACAAACATGTATATACACATATGTCATATAAACATGTACTGTATATATATATAAATACATACACACAGACACACAAATATATATATGTACTTTTTTTCTGTGTAAGAACACAAGTGCATGGACATGGGCTGGGTGTTAGCTTGTGCTAACTGCTAATTAATGTAAAATATCTTGAGGCGACTGAGCGACCCGAGCAGACAGTGATTGGGTCCGAACACAATTGCGTTCCAGCAGAAGTTGAACTTTGTTCCACTCTGCGTTTCCAGTTAAAAAATATATGGTTCGGCACCTGTTCAAAAAATGAGCCTAGTACACGTGTGTATTGGTACACAAATACAGGTACTGTAACGGCCCTGATACAGCATAGAGTATATGTGGTGGACGCTGCAGGACGACACTGCTCCACAGCCATTACCTCACACTGATGAATGACCATCTGGGTGCAGTGGACTGAGAGCTGACGGAGCCCCAACAGACTGAGTCTTTGATTTGTTTCAGCTGATTTCACCACGTAATTACAGCCTCCATCACCCTCTCTTCCTGTTTGCATCACGGAGAAAGATTTTTTAGAGCTAATGCCATCCATTAAATTTAATGAAACAACCTAGTACTGGAGCAGCAGCAGCGCTGGGCTTTATTAATATATTATTAGACAACAGATAAACAAACAAACAAACAAAACAACAGGTTCTCTTATTGAGTTGGCCGTAATCTTTAACTTTACCATTGGATGCTACTGTATATGCTAGCATATCGTACATCCCGGTTCTCAAACTGACAGTCTATGTTACATCTCTACACGTAAACGTTTAGCGTTTAGTCTAAATCAGCTACTGGGTGTTCAAGGTCTGACTCGAGGGCCAAAGGTGTCCATGGAAAAGGTTTCCTACGGCCCTCAGAGTAGAGGTTTGGATCTCTACTTTGATAAAGAGACTAAATGATTTGACAGCCTGGATGATCATCTGGTTTCACTGATTGGAGAAAAACAACAAAACAAAACAAAAGAATTACCCATCATGCCCTGGGCTCCTAGTCTCTGGCAGAAATCTGCAGTGAAGTGCCTGCTAGAAACCAATTAGAGGAGGCCGTCTGTCGTTGCCAGCAGATGGCCTCAGTGTTTGTCGAAGGTCAGATGTTAATTGTGCAGATTCATAAACTGAGGTTATTGTTGTTGTTGTAAACAGTCCAGAGAACCGGACGTTTAGACGCACTATCTGAGCTGAGCACAGATAAATACGAAGGAAATTCGTGTGTAAGCAGCGACAGACTGCCCCCTGCAGGTGACAAGTGTGTGGTTCCTCTAGGAATTGAACCCAGGACTAACTAATTTGTGTCCAGGTGATTATTTAACATGTATCTCTAAAAATAATGAACGAAAAAAGCTCAACATGTGACCATTACAGTAGATTTTTTTTAAAATATCAGTATTTCAAAATCAAAATAATTTCATGAAAACTACTTTTTGATTTATCAAATTGCAGACCTTTGAGCCAGCTCACAGCATGACTTAGCCTGGAGAAACTTGGCCCACGTGGAATAAAACCAAGTTTGCATGCGACGGGTGCTGCTGGATTCACACTGATTGACATCATTTTTTTTTTTTTTTTACAGCGAGAGCTGTTGGTGTATATCCATGACTAATCCAAACTGCTCTGTAATCTGGGGCCTCGTGCGGCCACGGCCAACATTCACAGAAATAAACACTCATGGATAAGATGCATCGTATTTACAGGCATTACCAGGCTTCTATTTTTACACCCCTCGTCAGAGTCTTTAATTTCAGGGGCGTCTTTTGTGCCGGGCGTAACATGGGAGCAACTCGGGAAATATAAGATCATGTAGAGTAGGAGCTGCTGCTGCTGCTGCTGCTGCTGATGATGATGATGATGAAGATGCTGGGCTAATTACGTTAGCGTCACCACACACTGCCGTCGACCATGATTACGACACTATTACAAAAGGACTGTCAGGAGCAAAAAGAAAACGAGGCAGGAAACACCTGATAATGTAGGGTTGCTGTTGTAGAATGCGAAACATTTCTCTGTTTTTTTTCAGCAAACCCCGAGGAGACAAAGAGAGGAAGTCAAACTCCTGTCTAAGGTTTCGACAAATGAAATAACCTGTACTGTGAAAGAGCAGGAGAAAAAGCCAAAAGCCATGGTGAAGTTACATAACTAACACTCACACAGTGTCATTCTCCTCAGCAACTCTCACTGACGATCTTGAATATTTGCTTAAAGCACGGCCGAGCGTGAAAAAAAACTGGAAGAGCGCAGCTGCGAAAGAATTTAATGACTGATTATAACGTAACTTCGTTCAAGGATCCAAAATGGTGTCGTAATATATATACATATGTATGTACATGCATATATATTTACACATACGTATATACATACATATATGTATATATATATATATACATATATGTATGTATATATGTATGTATATATATATATATAAACAAAATATATATAAGATAAAAAGCTTGCATGTAATTTTCTAGCCTGGAATCAATATAGTACATCTAAAAAACTGTCATAATATATATACATATGTATGTACATGCATATATATTTACACATACGTATATACATACATATATGTATATATATTATGACAGTTTTTTAGATGTACTATATTGATTCCAGGCTAGAAAATTACATGCAAGCTTTTTATTTTTTTGTATCTTTATATTTTAGATATATTATTAATATATATTTATATATGTATATATATATATATATATATATATATATATATATATATATATATATATATATATATATATATATATATATATATATATATATATATATATATATATATATGTGGCATAAATTTATAATAATTATATGGAATAACCTAAAAGTCTACTGTAATGGTCACGTGAAGATATGTTTTGGTAAATATATTTACCAGGGATCTGGGTTTTGGTAACCCCGCAGCATGTGTAAATAACCTGTGTATTGGATGTGTATCAGAGCAACACCAAGTGGACGGACAGTGGATTTATCAGATATACAGTGTGTGTCGTTTTGACCATGCGTTAATTTCAGTTGCCTATAACTACACCTAATGGTCTGGTGCTATTCTTAGCTGAGCGTCAAGGCAGTGATGTGTGATGTGTGGTAATGAAAGGATTTTAATGACGTGCTCCTCTGGCCCTGAGGTCGCTGACATGTGAACTGATGTAACCTGATGGTTCAGTCTGTGAGAAAAACAAACACTCATTCACTGAAGGGCTGTTAATACGAGTGTAAAGTTAATGAATCCTGTGATGGTTGAACCTCACTGACTCCAAACAGACATCCACCCCAGTGCTTGATGAAGAGAAGAAACGTACAAGGGCGCCGAGAAGCTCAGAAGATGATGAACTGGTCAGAATAAGGAACAGGAAGTAACGCAGATGACAGTTTATAGATGGATAAGGTGTCGAAAAGTAGCAGCAAAATGATGTTGGGTTTGAATACAGAGGCTGTGTCTAAGAGATAGAAGGCTGAGCTAGAGGTGATGGAGGTGGAGGTGGAGATATCCAAAACGATAGAAGGCTGAGCTAGAGGTGATGGAGATACCCAAAACGGACATAATCAGAGTGTGTTTTTTTTTTTTTTTTTTTTTCTTTAAATTTTTAATCACGCCTTA
>NC_024314.1:16816502-16829319 GCF_000523025.1 Cynoglossus semilaevis
TAGACTCGCTGTGTGTGTGTGTGTGTGTGTGTGTGTGTGTGTGTGTGTGTGTGTGTGTGTGTGTGTGTCTGTTTGTAATAATTAGAGCAGACACAGGGGGTGAGCAGGTCACTTGCCTCTGGCTGACCGTCAGAGTCGGCGTCACATGATTGAATGTCAATAGTCGGCCCATAGCAAAACTACACATTTCAACAACTACAAGCCGCACCTGTGGTCTCACACGTGTCCACCAGGGGCCACGGAGAGTAGAGTGAATATGAACGCAGCAGAAATACTTCAGACTACTGCACAAATTGTACTACAGTAATACAGTATTGATGGAAATTAAATCTGTTAAACTGATATATATATACAAATACATAATACATATATGTATATATATAAATATATACGTATATATGTATACACATATATAGACACATACATAACAGCAGTTTGTCATCTAATCTAATGGAGATAGTGTATGTTGATGGTGATTAGTCACTGAGGAATACATCTATATGTGTATGTGTGTTATATATATATATACATATATAGAAATATAAACATTAAATGAAGAAATTCTATTATTGTGTCAAATATTGACATTTGACAATAAAAAAAAAGATTATTTAAAAAACTGCAGTAAAAATCTGAAGGGGTCAGTTTTGGGTTTGTTCCATTTTTTTTTTTTTAACACCGTTTTTGGTTGTAAATCCAAAGGCTGGCTGACAGTTGATCTGGAGCTCTGATGATCAGATGTCACACTCGCTGGGGGGTGGGAGAGGGGATTAAAATCACTGACCAGCAGATCAACGACATCGTCTGCTCTATGTGAAACACGTAAACAAAAAAAAGGAAGGAGAAGAAGCTATTTACATTTTGTATCAAAGCTGCAGCACCATGTGTTAGGTCTGTAGCAGGCGCTAGTATTTCTGTAGACGTATGAATGCAGTGTATCTGAGACACAGTGACAGCTTTAAGCTGAGCGAGGCCCGTCACTGTCACAGTTCCCTTCAGTCCTCACATGCCAGACCTTCCGAGGGATTACGTAGGTGGGGTGTGAAAACACATTTGGGCGAGAAAACGCGGTCAGATTTTAGAAGTGCTTATCTGCGTAATTGTCCCATGAAATAGTTGGAGGTTTAATCTGTTTTAGGGATAGGTGACGTTTGCTGCAGATTCTGCCTTAGGCTCGAACCTGCGCGGATTTACAGCGTCTGTTGTTAAGTACATATCGCTGAGGCCTGGCATTTGATCCGCTGCCCACGGTCAGCGAGGGTCATCAACAGACCAGACAGTCGACACCTCCCAGTGATTGTTGTATCACAAATCTGTGTGAGGAAACTGGAAGACCTGGAGAACCCTCTGCCCTCTAGGGGAGAGGACGAAGCAAGTCTGTCGTAAGAGCTGCTGAATTAGCTGAGCCAAAAATTAAAAATAAAAATGAAAAGACAAAGAAAAGGGTAGACTGTGAAAGAAATTGCTAATAATCAAAATATATAATAAATATATATAAAATATATAATATAAATATGTTTTTAATGATACTGTACTATATGATCTGATCACGTGACCAACAGAAGAAAAATCAATACATGATGAAAATAAATACATAAATATATAAAAACCCTTCACGTCACACAGTGAGACCGATCTGAGAGAATGCTGCGGCTCCACCTAGTGGTGAAATAGAGTCTAGGCATGTTGTACAAATATGTTGACGCGTTAAAGCAATAGAGCAGTTTAAAAAATATATGAATCATTCTGTATTTGAAATTCTCTTAATGCAGTTTTACACAGGTGTTAATGACGTGTGATCACTGAAGTACTATATATGCAGTACTATATATGAAGTACTATATATGCAGTACTATATTCAGAAGTGAAGCAGGGATCAGACCTGCACACATCACTTTCACATTCTTTTCCATTCACTCTCTTATTCTGAGCTGAGGGGCTTGGACACTTAGCTTAGCTTAGCTTAGCTGGATCGCTATGACAACAGGAAGTGAGCGTGGTCCATTCAGCTGACAAACTGCGGCATCTGTGGCATTGACTAAAAGACTTAGAAAGTATGACTGTTTAATCTGACTGGAGGTCAACGTCATAAAGAGCCCATGTGATTGGTGGACGGAGCGGAGTCCATCTCCACAGGTGGCTTTCACGGGGAGGATCGTGTCATTGCGACATGACAGCGTTGGATGTAACTTGACTCAAAACGGCGTCTCTCAGTATTAGCATTAAGGTATTGATCCGGCTGTCACAGCGCCCCCCTGTGTTCTTCTTGAAGAACACTTGGTGAGAAAACCGGAGGAGGGAACGTTCTCATGCATGCCTGCTGGATTTGGCCCAGCGTTCTGCAACTGCATATGCTGGGATGGATTACACTGATCCAACTTAATGCCTAAGACCATGCAATCATTCATAACTACAGGAGCCATTGGGGGCACGGACGTGGATGGTCTGAGCGCCATCTGCCACTAAGTGGAGGATTAGGTTTGAGGGAGATGTTGGAAAATGGTTGGGGCGGGGGGTGAACTGTTGACCACAGGTGGTGAAGAACGCATATAGATAAAAAAAATTTGGACTGAGAAAGTCCTGAGTACTTTGAGTGTGATCCGATACCAACCCTAGGCTAGCTCCTGATTCAGTTTGTCAAATAAAGACCGCTCTGACGTCTGCACATCTAGAAAGACTTCAAGGCTTCTGCAGTGTTCCGCACATTCACAACAATACCACACACCACAATTGTTCTCTTTTACTGATGATGCAAACGTAACCACAAGTTTCCGAAAGGTTTACGTTCATCTCGCTACTAGCCACTGCTAGCTTCTTCTGAGCTTCCAGGGCGCTAACAGAGCTAACAGACAGTGCAGCATCACTGACCTGTAACTGATATGAGGTATGCGCATAACAACAGAAATGTATACAATCAGTGACAGCTAATCCGTGCACCTCCACCAGAAGGGGTCACTGGGGTAACAGTCAATGCTAAACGTGATACTGTTTACGTTTTTGAGTAAGTCTTTGTGGCTTAATATGGCACAGCGCCACCTAGAATACTTTTCACAAGCTGTCGTTAATATAGACAATATTGAAACAAAAGCACTGCTGCACCAACGTTGCTAAGACAATATTGAAACAAAAGCACTGCTGCTCCTCCAACGTTGCTAGCCACGAGGCTAAGGTATCTCGTGAATATTTTCTTATTATCTTTGTAGCTGCTACAGGATCTTAGCTCAAATCTTAGCTCGTCCGAAGGACGTCTTTGCTTTTCAAACTGACAGCATCACATGTTTACACTAACCTTCTGTTTTTTCTTGTCTCCACGCAGCCCGCTGTGACGCCTGGCCCTCCGATCATTAGGAACCGCCCAGACCGCGGGAAGAAAAAAACCCTCTAGCTGAAAAAAAGAAGAAAAACATTTTAAAATTAGCTGCCGATGAAAACAAACAAAACAACAACATTTCTACAACCCTTTTGTTGAACTTGTGCCTTCGACCCACTTCACCGGTGTTACTTCAGAAAACCTTTGTCGATTTTTTTGGATTTGCTTTGCTTCATGTTCAGGACTTTCTGAGATTCTTTTAGGTCTACCCACAGGACGAAAAAAAAAGCAAAAGCTTGGTGGTTTTTGTTTTTTTTAATCATATTTTGTCCCAATTTTTTAAAACAAAAAATTTCTGACATTTATTTACAGAGGAAACCCAGTACTGTGCAGTATCATTCCATCTTTATGTAAAGATATCATGTGTACACCGACTTTGGATACACTTTTTGGTTTATTTTTGTAACAATGTTTCCTGATTTCTATTTTTCTAAAATAACAACTCAGATCCAGAGATGAAGAAAGTCATTTAGGGGAGAAAAAAAAAAGAACTTGTGATAAAGTTTGTTAACATTTCCCTTCGACTGATATCTTTACACACCTCTAACAGTGATGTGCTGAACAGCTGCTTACTGTGCCTTTACCTTTAAAACAGGGGTGTCTGATTTGTTTGTGAATTATTTCATTTTCAGAAATGTATCAAGCGGGCCGCATTGATCCCGTTAGTGGGCCGGTTGTGGCCAGCGGGCCATAATTTTGACACCCCTGCTTTAAAAGGTAATGGGCCAGTGCAAGCTCTGAGCAGATTTTGCAGATTGGGAACCTGAAGGCCGCTTCTCGTAACCACGGCAACGGCACAGACTGAGACAGAAATGGCTGCTGGACAACAAAGATAATATGACTGAGCTGCAAACAGAGCCAGAAGAAGAAGAAGAAGAAAGTGCAGAGTCAAGGATGAACCTGGATGTTTATCAGTGGTTAGCGCCTAAGCTAACACTTCAACATTACTTTGGTGTTAATATGTGGACTAACCAAAGTGGCACGACCTCTCTGGCCAGCTCCCCGGTGTTGTTACTGATGAAAACACACTTCTAGTGCCTCAGGTGTTCACAGTATAAAAACGGCTGTTCATTTAGCGCTGTGCTAAATGAACAGCCGTGTTTAGCTTTTGTGTGCGATACGATCGGCTAAAACGGAGGATCCTCACACAACTCGGGTTGAGTACTTAGTTGTCGAAACTGCACCGTAAGGAGTAGACTAAGACTCCCCAGATCCAACTACGTGCACGTCGACCGTGACATGGTCACTTTGAAAAAAATATGTCCCCTTTAAAATAGCATGAAAAAAATACAGTAGTAAACTCTTATCACGAAGCTGCCGTCCTTGGACTGCGTAGACCGTGGATGTCCAACGTCAGCCCCTTTAGCCTTGCCATGGCTCCACACCAACCTTCCCGATACCTCACTGTAGAACACATCTACACTCACTGTCGTCAGACCTGATCAGGTATCTCCATATCTGTTAATGCATCAGTGGTACAAATGAGTTTGTGCCTTTATGAGGATCACTACTACATTATCAGTCAAGTCATTGCCCTCAACCACTCATTCTTCTGTTGAACTCAAAACAGCATGGATTATAGATCGCCGGTCAAATCGGAAAACCAACGCATGGTCCACAGGGAGATGCAAATACGGGACAGAAGAGGATCTGCCGTTCCAACACAAGGGACACAGCTGATTGGCTGGGAGTGTGAAGGTACAGAGGTTAGAAAAGATGAAGAAACTGTTCTAGGCTTTTCTAAATCTCTGTATCTTGAGACAAAAACGGAAAAGTTCTCCACCTCTAAACCGTCCTAAGATGGAAACGGACCGATTCAAAACCACAAACCTCGACTAAGCCTGATTCCAACACAGCATTGTTTTCTAACTGCTCTTCAGTTGATAACGGTCGGTCGGTCGTCCTCACGTCAGAACTGCGTTTCTACCATCTTCTTTTATCCCAAACATTGACAGACATTATTATATAATATTATTATATAAGAAATCATTTTATTTTTGCTCTCTTTCAACAACAACATTAGAAAAAAAAATCATTTTCTACCTAGTTCTTGTTTGTACTGCATGGTATCAAGTGACTTGACCCCTATAGTAGTGGTGATGTGTTTCCTCCTCCTGTGTGGAGACGTCAGTCTTTTCTGCCTGTGAGTGTGAATCAGCCATGGAGCAGTCCGTCCAGGACCTTCAACCCCCGCCGTTTCCCCCCAAAACAGAGCTGCCAAATGTATCTGAGGTCTTTTATTTTTCAGACGTTTTCTCTGTGTATAGTTGGTTTTTAAGTGTATCACATGTTAAAACGTCACCCTGTCAGTGTTACATTGTGTTTCCGATTACATTTGAACAAATGCTGTTTGTTAAAATGTTTAAGAAATTATAACAATATGCAGAAGAAGTATGAAATAAAAGGAAACCAACTTGACTCTCGTCTGTTTTACCACGAGTGTTCGCTGTCGAAAGTACAGGGCTGTTTATCGTTTCATAGTTTGACCACTTGATGGCGACATCAGCTCACATACAGCAGTCCTTAGTCAGCGTCGCTTGTAGTGACCCGGAAAAGAAACGGATTTTCTCATCCGGTTACCGGATGCTACATTAGCATTCTTTTCTAAGCAAATAACCTCCAATTCTGAGTACATTTTATTTTATTTAAATTAAGTATTATGACTAAAACATTTGTATTGTTGCTTTTTGTTTTAAAATGTATTTTATGTATATATATTCTATATATTTAATATGTATATTATCTACAGTTGTTTACAGTCCAAAGCTAAAATACTGTAAAGCTAAGCTAGTTAGGTTAGTTAACGTAGCAAGATAAACAACGTTCTCATTTGCATGAGGCCAAATATGTATTGATGTATCATTTAGCAAGGAGATGGACTGTTCTAACATGAATAGTCGCTGGTAAAACACAGATGTATCATTTAGCAAGGAGATGGACTCTGTCCTAACGTGAATAGTCACTCGGTAAAACACGAATATATGAGTGGGTTCAACTTTTTTGAAGGGGTTGGGGGGGATGTGGACACACTGACTAACACAGGGTGTTTGGTTCCCGGTGGGATTATAGACAGGATTGGATCATTGTGAACACAAATAGAGGCAGAGCACCTGTTAGACATGGACATACTTACATATAATATGGGCTGACGTGGGTCGGTCGAGGACAAAAGAGTCCACCCAGGCGAAATACTGAGTGGGTCATTTAGCAAAACAAACGAACAGAGCGCGCACGCGCGTCTGTTTTTCGCAGAATCACAATTGTTGTGTTAATATGGGCTAACGATAAATACACGGAGAACTTCGTTCGTTTAGTGTGAGGCCTTTTCCCTCCACGTCTCATTCAAAAGAATTTAAATTTCCCTCCTTTTCCAAGTCGACTGACTATTGGCTCGCGGCCGTAACACGTTACCTCTGACGCACATCGCCACCAGCAAATAGAAATGTAGCAACGGCGCAGCTATATTTGCATGTCATAGCTTTAAATATAGCAAAAGGCGTGGCGTCAAAGTATAATTGTGTTATAAACAACTTATCACCATGCCTGAAGCGTCTGCTGCGAAGACCGCGCCTAAGAAGGGCTCCAAGAAAGCCGTGACCAAGGCGGTCAGCAAGACTGGCAAGAAGAAGAGAAAGACCAGGAAGGAGAGTTATGCCATCTACGTGTACAAGGTCCTGAAACAGGTCCACCCTGACACCGGTATCTCCTCTAAGGCCATGAGCATCATGAATTCCTTCGTCAATGACATCTTTGAACGCATCGCATCTGAGGCTTCCCGCTTGGCTCACTATAACAAGCGTTCTACCATCACGTCACGGGAGATCCAGACCGCTGTGCGTCTGCTTCTGCCGGGTGAGCTGGCCAAACACGCCGTGTCTGAGGGAACCAAGGCTGTCACCAAGTACACGAGCTCCAAGTAAACTGGTCTCCTGTCACCGTTACAACCAACGGCTCTTATAAGAGCCACCACTTCTACCGTGAAAGACAAACTCCTGTACTGTTCAGCGGCTTGTATGAATCTTACAATAAATTCCCCTAACAAAACGACTGTTGTTGGGAATATTTATTAAAAGGTCTCTTTGATTTACATAGGAAGCATTATGATGAATCCGCTTTATAACGTGGAGCTTGGTTATAACATATGACAGTAGTGTTAAACAGCTGTAGAGGCCGACTGTATAAAGTACACCACAATGACGAAGAACTTTACTTTGCAAACGTAAATATCTGAAATATAACCGTGAAGGACGGGTTTAAAAAGCTTGCGCCTTTGTAACACTATGACGGTAATAGTGTTACAAATAAATCCTACTTGTACAAACAATCTTTTTTAAACAGGTCTTACTTAAAGTATGTCTGTTTCTGAAACGTGTTCAGTGGCGTTAACAGTGAATGCGGAAGTAGTGACGTCAAGACCACAACAGATACAATCTTTAAAAAAATGATAAAAAGACGTTTAAACAACAAAACGGTTATTTACACATGTTAACTACTATTAATTTTACACCGGGTTAATACCGCCTACATTCTTCTATGAGTTCACGTCATAACGGAAATGTATGCGCGCCGAAACAGGACTCTTGCTTTCTCTCACGTCCGCTGAAGATCTTTAAATACAGCGGTTGGCTTCCTGTAGACTCATTCTGTATCTTACAGCGACTTCAACTCACCAAGCCGGCTATCCGCCGTCTGGCTCGCCGTGGCGGAGTGAAGCGTATCTCCGGCCTGATCTACGAGGAGACCCGCGGTGTCCTCAAGGTCTTCCTGGAGAACGTGATCCGTGACGCCGTCACCTACACCGAGCACGCTAAGAGGAAGACAGTGACCGCTATGGATGTGGTTTATGCTCTGAAGAGACAGGGCCGCACTCTGTACGGTTTCGGAGGTTAAACTCGGTACCTGAACGCACCAAGACCCAACGGCTCTTTTAAGAGCCACCCACAACAACAAAGAACATGTCTCTGTTATAAGTCTCATTAACTTAATAATAATAATAGCTTAATTTTAACTGTGCAAGATGATTATTAGGTTAAAGAAAGTAAAAAAAAACCAAACATGACAAGTGTTTGTTGACGAGAGTTGGTTATTCACAATTACTTCTTTACAGCTACGTTGATGTACAACTCTGCATTTGATTACTCTTATATTATGTTAATTTTTATTTTTATACTTTATTACTATACTATGCATACAACATATACATACATTGATGTGTGCGAACTACACGTAATAATATAAATCAAAATGTTATGCGAGATTATTTAATTTTTATGGTTTCAACTCAAAATAAACTAGTTTTATGAAAAACTAAAACAAAACCAAAAGCCTCCATATTCGGATATTTTTTTACTAAGCACAGATTCAAGTGCGCTAAAAATTTATTTGGCAAACAATGCACCGGCAAAATCCACCAGCACGTTGTGGATCAGGATCAATTGGAATCTTGGGAGTAATTTTCTACGACCTTAGTTCAGAATTGAGTGAGAATGATTTTTATTTTTGTCTAAGTCTAGTCTCATAAAACTTTTTCATACTCGCAATTTTAATGAGTGCCAAGGTTTTAGAGCATATCAGACACCACGTGTTTAGTTCTCACACTGAGAGGATGAACAGAAACGAATAAATACTTGATTGTTTCCCCTCTTCTTTTCGCCCTCTTTTTTTCTTCTACCACTTTTTCTCGTTTCCTTTGGTTTTCTGTAATTTGTTTTTACGTGTAGAGTCGCTCCGTTTACCGCTTGGCACGTACACACTCACTTGGCTGAGCTATGTGACGTAAATCATCAAACCAATACCGTAAAGACCATAAAAGCTGCGCCAATTGTAATAGAAGCGCAACCTACATTTTGTATTTATGAGTTTATCTGTAGCCACTGGGTTCCGACGTTAGTGCATGCGCATATAGTACATACGGATTGTGTTTGCACATATATTTGAGTAATAAATGAAAAATATAATTAATGTTTTTGATGACAAAAATGACACTAATCATGATTTAATATTTTACTCTAATTTAGTGTTTCTGAATTATTTTCCCCATCCAATTGAAATACTATAAACTAGCGCCTGGTATATATTTATTATTTATCTTCACTATAAGTTACTGGATGAGTTCCTGGCACCAGCATTCTGCATACAATCCCGATTATCACAATAGATCAATAATGCGTGCTCTGCTGCCATCTAGTGACTGGAGGCTTTAATATGGTTCAAGCATGAATAAAGACAGTAAACTGAAAGTCCCCTCTCGCGCACCGTGTGACATCTAACCGGGACGCAGCCCACTACTTTAGAAGCATCACTCTAACTGCAACAGTCACAGCTCCTTTACCAGAATTACACCCAGTTTGTGCGTTAAATAAGAATCCATATGTATGTTGAAAGTAACTTTTTTTTTTATTGAGTCATAAATTTTGGCCCAACATCGTTGGGTGGAATGCAAAACCACAAAGTAGACAAAACTCACAGAATACAATATTTACAATCTTTAGACATTTTCACTACAACGGATAGAGTGCATTTGGTAAATAAAGTAAAAATAAACTTCACAATTTAAAACATTTCAAACACAACACGGACATTTAAGAAAATAAGGTCGAAAATAAGTCGACGGTTAAGAGTCTTTTGGTTGTGTTTGGCAGATAGAAAAACAAAAGCTGTAGAGTCTTTTACTTCTTGGCTGGTTTCTTAGCTGCCGCCTTCTTCCCTTTGGGACTCTTTGCTTTCAACACTTTCTTTGGAGCTTTCTTTGGTGTCGCCGTCTTCTTCGCGACCTTCTTCGGGCTCTTTGTCGCCTTTTTGGGGGCTTTCTTGGCAGCTGGAGCCTTCTTCGCGGTCTTCTTCGGTGTGGACTTGGCGGGCTTGGGCTTCTTGACCGTTGTTACTTTCTTAGCGGACACTTTCTTAGGTGTCGCCGTCTTCTTGACACTGGCTGCGGACACCTTCCCCTTCTTCTCCTGCCCGGGCTTCTTTGGCTTCACGGCAGCAGAACTCTTGGACTTGAAAGAACCTGAAGCTCCGTTTCCCTTCACCTGAACCAGGTCTCCTTTGGCGACCAGTTTCTTGACCGCGCGTTTAATCAGAGCGGACTTGTGCTCCACATCGAAGCCCTGAGAGCCGAGTGTCTTCTTCAGGGCCGCGTAGGAAATGCCCTTCTTTTCCTGGGACGCAGCCACAGCCTTCAGGATCAGCTCGGCGGCTCCAGGACCGGACTTCTTGGCGGGTTTGGCGGACTTCTTCTTGGTTGCCTTGGCCGCGGCGGGAGCAGCGGGTGCAGCGGGAGCCACTTCTGCCATTTTAGTCAGGGTTGTTGTTGTTTTACTATTCAAAGTAGCGTCGTAACGTTGCCGTTGACAGCGAGTGTTTTTTTCCTGCTTCACAGTAAGACACTTAAACACACCATGAGAACCGTGGAGACTCAGTCTGCCCTCTGCTGCTCTCTGCTGCACAAACACGTCGCACGTTTGTGTTTTCTCTCCGCACAAAAATCACAAAAACACAAAAAATGGCAACGTTTTTCACCGCGAATTCTTCTTATACTGACTCACGTGAAGTCTCCCCTCACGCAAACGTTAAACAAAGCCTGAAACACGTTTGTGTTTTCATCAAAAGACCCTAAAATCTCCTCTACCGACCGCTTCGCGAGGCTCGACACTCGGACTTTTTACTAGAAATTATCTCCAAAAAACTCCACAAAGCAGCAAATGGGTGACTAAACCACCGAAATGTTGAGAAACGATCCTCGTTTATGAATAGCACTTGAAATTATTTGAATTCGTAGCGGTATTTTTATATAATAACGGGTTAATGAAAGAGCTGCAAACACAGTCTGAATACGAGGTCGAACAACGAAGAGATGACAACCGAGGGTAAAAGACCGACAACTGCTCACTCATGTAATATAAAGTACCGAACTAATCTTCATCTATACTTGCCAGTTTTAAGTTTACCGACTGAAGATCTCATCTAATATTACCTAAAGCTTTGTTCCTGCCTTTAAAGTTGTTTCAATTCTTTGTTCCTTTTTTTTCCTCTGACTTTTGTCCTTTTAGTGTTAAGAATTATTATTATTATTATTATTATTGATCCATCACTTTTCAAGATTCCATCACTACGTCTGTCAAAATGCAAGGGTGTCAAACTCAAATTCACACTGGGCCTAAAATAAAAACTGGGACAATGTCGCCGGCCAAACTTAGTATTTATTGAAACATTGACAGCCATTCTGCGTGTTTTCCCTTCTGTCCAGATTTGGAAACAAAACTAGTTTTACGCAAACATTGAATATGGAACAACCAAAGCTTAATATGATAAACATTCATTATTATTATGAAATTGAATATGAAATAAAACACATCAGTGGTATTTGTTTCTTATTATGTCTCTTTATCTGTAGCCTTTTGACTTCCTTTTTAATGTGAAGATTTTTGCACAGGCCAACAATGAAAAAAACAAATTGTATGTGCTGTAACATTGCGCACACCCCCCTAATACTACAAATCCTGCCAGTATATAAGGGCTATACACTGGTGGGCCAACTGTAGTTCACATTTGATATGATCTCACAGGCCAAATATAATTACACTGCGGCCCAGATTTGGCCCCCGGGCCTAAGTTTGACATATAATGTTAACAACTTATGACATGAATTTTTGCAATTTTTTTTGTTTGCAATTTTCTTATGTCCAATGTCTTTTACTATAAAACATCTTAGAATCTTCTTATGCATTTTGCAGCTTTGTGGCGATTTATAAATGTTTTTGTTTCCTTCTATTACCTGAACAACATCAAAGTTGCTCAAAACTAGGAAAAATTGATTGAAAACTGATTTGAGTGCATTGGTGTTTTTCTGTAGCATCAGATTAAAATTAGACAACAACACACAATCCACACAGTCTTCATATATACTCATATTCTCTTTTTTTTTCAATTTTGCTTGAACCTTTTATCACCTTCTGCCATCATCAAATGAACAAAAATGTAATAATTTTCTTGATTTTACAGGTTTAGCTATTTGAAATATGAAATTCTTTTAAATTACATATTTTCCCATATCAGTGGTATCTAGTCTTTAATAGTTCAAGAAATGTACCGCAACATTAATTCAATTACTTATTACTATTATTAATGTATTTAAAAATACCTTTTAAAAATGGCATTTGAAGGATTAAATTTGAATATAGCTTTGAACATAATGGACGTTGTTTATGTCCCCAACCTCCGGTTCAGGGAGCAATGCCGGTCCGCAGGTCATTTGGTACCGGGTCGCAGTGGGACACAGTGAAAAAATGTATTTCGGTTTTACTAATTTATTTCATTCAAAAGTTATCCAGTCATATCTCTTCACTTTTTTCATTCAAAGATAACCCATCAATGTTCCAAAACAACAGGTCAAAGGTCATTCAGACTCTGATACTAACAGAATAAAGTCTGAAAGATGTTTTATTT
>NC_024314.1:16830648-16845680 GCF_000523025.1 Cynoglossus semilaevis
GTGAAGCCAAAGAAGGCCGTGCAGAAGAAGAAGGTGTCCGCAGCCAGTGTCAAGAAGACGGCGACACCTAAGAAAGTGTCCGCTAAGAAAGTAACAACGGTCAAGAAGCCCAAGCCCGCCAAGTCCACACCGAAGAAGACCGCGAAGAAGGCTCCAGCTGCCAAGAAAGCCCCCAAAAAGGCGACAAAGAGCCCGAAGAAGGTCGCGAAGAAGACGGCGACACCAAAGAAAGCTCCAAAGAAGGTGTTGAAAGCAAAAAGTCCCAAAGTGAAGAAGGCGGCAGCTAAGAAACCAGCCAAGAAGTGAAGAGTGCGGCGTGCCAACCAAACAAACGGCTCTTTTCAGAGCCACTCACAGACCACAGTGAAGAACACAAACTTCTCACAGTCCGAATATATTTATCAGAAATATTTCCAATTACAGATCTGATGAAATATTAACTTTTAATTGAAGTTTAAGAATAAAAGTACACAGAATACAGAGTAGGTGGTTTTCTCAAACATGGAGATGAAAGTTAGCTGTGTCCCTGTTCCGTGCACTTGTGTTTGTTGGAAGGGGTTATTGATGTGTTGTATCTAAATATGCATAAATGTTACTTTTTTATAATGTTATTTTGTATTGAAACCCATTAGTGTCAGTGATATTGCTTTTTAAACTGTAACGTATCAGGTTGTGGTGAAACTGAATGGGATCAATAAAAGCCGTCTATCCATACATTCACTGTGGTACATGAATTAATTTTGACTCTAATGCACCATCTAGTGGTCATTTTAGGTAAGCGGTTTTTGCTTTGGTTTTCTATCACGTCCTCCGTCGTTCCTTATTTAGGAGCGCTCTCCGCCAGTGCAGCATTCTTTATCATTGTCATAGCCTACAGCTAGCAGCAAGTGATAAACATGAGTGGACGAGGAAAAGGAGGCAAAGGTCCGGGCAAGGGAGGCGCCAAGCGTCACCGTAAAGTGCTCCGTGATAACATCCAGGGAATCACCAAGCCGGCTATCCTCCGTCTGGCTCGCCGTGGCGGAGTGAAGCGTATCTCCGGCCTGATCTACGAGGAGACCCGCGGTGTCCTCAAGGTCTTCCTGGAGAACGTGATCCGTGCCGCCGTCACCTACACCGAGCACGCCAAGAGGAAGACAGTGACCGCTATGGATGTGGTGTATGCTCTGAAGAGGCAGGGCCGCACTCTGTACGGCTTCGGAGGTTAAACTCGGTACCTGAACGCACCAAGACCCAACGGCTCTTTTAAGAGCCACCCACAACAACAAAGAACATGTCTCTGTTATAAGTCTCATTAACTTAGTAATAATAATAGCTTAATTTTAACTGTACAAGATGATTATTAGGTTAAAACAAAGTAAAAAAAACAAACAAACATGACAAGTGTTTTAATAGCTTAATTTTAACTGTGCAAGATGTGTGTGTTTGTTGACGTGAGTTGGTTATTTACTATTACTTCCTTACAGCTACGTTGATGTACAACTCTGCCACCCACAACAACAAAGATTTTTTGTTTTATAAGTATTTACTTTAATTTCCACTGCATTATATAAACAGTAGCTCTTCGTTTAAATATGACACACTTCATTGTAGATGAATCATGCTTTGTTGACCGTTCGTTAGTTACTACAAGAATTCTTGGAGTTGAACTTAACGTATAACAACGTTAATGTTATAATACTATACTGCGTGTTCTTAAATATATAGCGTCAACATAACGTGGAATAGGGTGCTGCAATGGGTGTAAGCAATACAATACAAATATTTTCATCTGTTATCGGTTTTTATATATTTTCATCTGTATGTATTTTCTGTGCTATTGTTTAGGCTTCTATTCAATATATGAAACACTGTTATAAAAGCGCACGTCTTTTAAGGAGCCGTTCGTGTGGTAGTCTGTGGTAAATCTTTCCATGCCGATGTGCTCTTACACGTGGGGGAAAAGGGCTCTTGGAGCCGCCTCGTGTCTGTGAGACGGCACAGCAAAATCAATGTTCGATTATATCTAAACTAATTGTGTTGTGTCTAAGTGCTTTGTCATGGCTTCCAGAGTGAGTAATCAATCACATTTACTATTATTTTAAATTGATTGATAAACAGATTTTCGCACTGGATATTTGTGTTCACTTTGTTACACATCAGATAGTGAGTGTGGTTGTTCCTCGACCAGAGTTGTGTGGCTCTTAAAAGAGCCGTTGTGTTTACAGTAGTCTCGGTCAGTTTATGCTCTCTCTCCGCGGATACGACGAGCAAGCTGGATGTCTTTGGGCATGATGGTTACTCTCTTGGCGTGGATGGCGCACAGGTTGGTGTCCTCGAACAGACCCACCAGATATGCTTCGCTGGCCTCCTGGAGAGCCATGACGGCGGAGCTTTGGAAGCGCAGGTCGGTCTTGAAGTCCTGGGCGATTTCTCTGACCAGACGCTGGAAGGGCAGCTTACGGATGAGCAGCTCGGTGGAGTTCTCGTAAAGACGGATTTCACGGAGAGCCACGGTCCCGGGCCTGTAACGATGAGGCTTCTTGACGCCACCGGTGGCCGGAGCGCTTTTACGGGCAGCCTTTGTGGCGAGCTGCTTCCTGGGAGCCTTTCCTCCTGTGGACTTACGGGCAGTCTGCTTAGTACGAGCCATTTCAGAGAAGAATCACTAACCTTGTAGCAAAGGAAGAGATGTGAAGTCTGGGAGTTGGCACTCGTGCATTTATACGCAACGCCGGAAACCCACTGCGTTCTGATTGGTCTAGAGGAGGCATTTGAATCCGTGCTGGCCAATGACGTTTGTTCAATTTGAAACTTCAAACTGAGCTGCCCTCAATGCGCGGGGAAAACGCGGAAACAGTTATTGTGAGATATTACGTTACAGCACAAACAAAAGGAGATTCTAAAAACAAAATGAAACATTTATTTTGTTTGTAGAATCCTTTTCTGCATCTATGGTGCGATTAAAAGACCAAAACGAGAGGTTTTTAAAGGGTTGGTGCAAATATTATACGAATAAAACTGTATTTTGGACAACTTTGTCAAATCCTCACCATAAAAATGTCTTTAAAACAGTTAATATGCTATATGTATCTACACATATGAAATAACAGATATATTAATTACACTGAGACAAGTGAGGCTCCAATTGTTATACTGTATGACTGTAATAATCAGCGTTGCAACTTCAGATTTCTAAATTACTTAATAATAAATTATTTTTTCAATCACTTTTTTTCTCATCAGGCTTCCTTCATACACACCTGACAGGATGTATGTCCTCACACATGTTCAACCTGTCATTCTCCACCTTTCACTTTTATCAGCTGTCCAGTCTGCAGCACTGTATGCAGGTAAACCAAGTCTTAGCTTCTTCAGAAATAAAAAAAAAACAATAACTAGTTAGTAGAACTCGACTTCATTGTGTCTAAGTATTCATAGGCAGAGAGTGGCCACCAGAGAGTGATTTACTCTATCTCTTTCTGTGTCCAGAGTAAACTCGCAAGGGTAGTTGAACAAACAGCGCCTCTCTGTGGTTTCACGGGGTATGGAACTTGATACAAAAGCTTATCGTCACAAAGTGAAAGAATGAATGTTACCGGCTGGGTATGTCAACAGTATATCTAAAGAGACACTTTTTAAAAACTTTAAACCACTTTTTTTTAACATGGTGGGTTATAACATTAACTTTCAGTGAGTGAGAGAGAGAGTGAAAGCGAGAGAGTAGTATTAGTAGTACAAATCAGATAAATGCAAAGTTAGAAAAGAATGGTAAACCTTTATTTCTCAAGTTCTAAGCACAAAACCGATCCATAAAATAAATCCAATTTTTGTTTGTTTTTTAACTGGTTGTGCAGCAAGGAAAACATTTTTTTCCCCATTGTTGTATATAAAGTGTCAGCTGTGCATCATTGTCTGTGATTTGAATTATGACACGTTGAATTCAGTCTTTATAATGTTATTAGAATGATAAACTTTTGTGTAAGTCCTAGTTGGAAAACTGTAGTAGTAGTTTTGAAAACTGTTTAAAAAAACTACTCTTTTTTGAGTCCTACAGAACAGCAGTACACATTGTGTACTACCACTGAAAATAATTGGCCTTATAAATACCCTAAGTACAGACAAAAGATAGTAAATATAACAGTATAAACCTATTTATCCATCAATGCCTCTCCATACAATAAGGTTACATTACAACACTTCAGTCCTGAAACATACAGACTGGAGCCATTACTGTGGTGTTTTGGACTTCTTCATTTAATGTACCGTCATTATTTTTTTTTTATAGCTTCCTGTCCTAGAAATACATTTAATCAGATAGTAGCCCAAAGTCGCTAATCCATTTTTAGTGTCTTGGTATTGATCCAGACTTCGCAATAAAAGTTTGTTTTTTTTAATTTCAGTTTAGTCATATATTGTTTTAATGTGACCGACTACTATTTAAGCCTCAAAAACTAGGAATTGTTGTTGATGTTTGGGCTCTCTTCGTTTTTGCCGTTGACTCTCCTCTCAGCGTCCTCGGTCTCTGCCGTGCCATGGAAACTGTGTTCATACTCAAGGTCAGGAAGCTGCAGCGTGTCAGTCGTTTGACCCGGAGATGGTTTGGATTTGAAACGAGCCAGTCCTAGTTTACGCCTCCCAAGCCCCTTGGGGCTGGGTAGGCTGCATACCGACACCTTTGACACCTGCCTGGAAAACTGAAGAGAGAACTGGCGCCGCCGTGGTTTAAATGGCGGATACTTGTTGGTGCCAAATGTTGTCCAGCGGAATTTCTTTGGTCCTAATTGAGTTGGGGAGCAGCAAACTGAAGAGTTACTTCTGGGGACATAAAAGAGTGAGAAAAATGACCACAGCATTTAGGACATGTCCACACAGGAATGTTATTAGGTCGAAACAGTAGAGTACGTTATCGTCATGGCCTGTCAGCTGTAGGCGGTAACAACAACAATGAATGGCCAGTACAGAGTTATGGTTGTGCTGCAGGTGCTGCTAGGCTAATTAGCAGCATTGCAACACAACCTCATCAGCCTTTGTTATGTACAATAGCATCTGAGACACATGCAAAATTGTGTCTGTTTACAGCACCACATATAGGTGTGGCATATGTATTACATCGGTTTCGCCAAGTTCCACTTGGAGAACACTATTTATTAGTGATGTCCAATATTAACTTTTTTTCAATATTCAATATTCAATATATCAATATTGTCCAAACATTTAATTTCCGATTCCGATATCAACCAATACTGATGTAAGCGGGGAAGTGGCGAATTTCCGATTCCGATATCAACCAATACTAATGTAAGCGGGGCAGTGGCGGAAGTTAAGTGTTAGCTGCTCACTAAGGTGATGGGTTAAAACAGTGGTTCTCAATTATTTTCTGCCCCCTAGGGGACGGAATTGAAATACTATGGAGTGCCTGGTAATATTTATTTATTTATCTGTGTTTCAATAAAAGTTCTTCACGGCACTGAGGTATTTGACTGATCTGTTGATAATATCTGATAATATCCAATAATATCGGCCGGCCGATGGGTATTTGACTGATCTGTTGATAATATCCGATAATATCGGCCGGCCAATATTATTGGACATCCCTACAATTTATCAATCCGACACGTGTGTGGACAGTGTTCCCGTGTGGACAAAGCCTTAAAGTTTGCTCAGAAAGCCACATGTTAATCACCTTGGAGTCTTCAATCCCGGAATTTTCTCAGTAATGGGAGAATGTCCCAGTCCATTGTAAGGCTTGGATAGTCCATCGCTGTCAAAAAAGGGCCCTTTGTGACAGGCGTCACTAAACAAAGGTGGGCTAACAACAACCTGGGGGAAAACATCAAAGGGTGACTGTTCAGGGGACGGTGGGTTGCTGCTGACCTCCCTCAAGGTGGATAAGGTATCGATGGTAGGAGAAGGGATGATAAAAGAGGAGGGAGCTCCTGGTCCTGAATTCACCCTGTGCGGAACAAAATATGAGTAAATTTAAAAATGTCTTAATCTGCACGAGAACAGCCTCTTTACTCTTTAGATAAAGTACTTCTCTGTACCTAACATCTGAGAAGAAGCTACCCGTTGCATCACTGCTGTGCCGTTTAAAGACAGGTCGTGGAGGACGAAGGTCAGGGGGTTCTTGAACACTGAGAAGACGTCTAACTCGGCCAAAAACCTGCAATGGTAATAAACATATTTGTCTCCTCTAGGGGACAAAGTTGACCTCACAAGGTACAACAAGTTCAGCTTTTACCGACTCTTGGCGTTGACCTAGCGTAGACTGGTCTTGCTGCGGACAACTGTCGTGAATGTCAGCCTCTTCCAACTGCAGAATGTCTGAGAGTCTGAAAGAAATTGAAGTTCATTTTGCTAAATTACTTTGGGGAAAAAAATATATATTTGATGCGTAATAAAGGCTTAACGCGGACAGAGTCAGAGGTAAAAATCATCTTGTAGAACTGTGAGTGTAATGACCCCATGTCACTGGTGGAGCCGAGGAAGGAGGGGATGCAGTAGTCAGCAGCAGCCAGGGTGTAGGGTGGACGAGCGTCACAGTCGTTCCAGTACATGTCTTTATTCAACGGAGGCAGGTTCATGTGCATCTCATCCACAGCCAACAGCGACACCTGGAGACGTCAACAAGAAGACGAAGAACCGTGAGAGAACGGTGTGTTATGGCCGTCAAGAACGACTGTGGCATGGGTTAGGAAATGGACGACATGTAGGTCAGAGAAAAAAAAAAAAAAAGATAATTTGTTTCTTCTAGCTGAAAGGTACCTCAACTAATCCACAAGATGGTGCCAAAATTAATACGAATTCAGATTAACAGAAAAAAACTGCATTACTGTTATATTTAATGAATTGAATGTATATATTTTTAAGTCCAATTAATTTTTAAAAAATAGAAAAAAAGCACACTGCTTAGACCAGGGGTGTCAAACATACAGTCTGGGGACCAAAACCGGTCCGCCAAGCAGTTCAATTTGGCCCACTTGACGAATTTGAAAATAAAAAAATACACAAACACTTCATGTTCAGGATTTTTTTTTTATAAAATTATATTTTCATTAAAACATAACAACTTGTTAATTATAGTTCATTATGTTGTGACTGTACTGGTCCGGGTTAGGGTTAGGGTTAGGGTCCTGACAGCCTGACCTCGATGTCTGCTCACCTGTAGGTTCCTATCTATGATCCAGTTAGCTTCAAAGTCATCATCATCCTCTCCAAACGGGTTGATCAGCTGCTCTGCCACCTAGTGGTGGGTAGATAAAGAGGGCATAATCAGTAGCAAAAACCTTGACCTGTAGCTCTGGTACTGTTTTTACACAAAGCACAACCCAGTTCAGGGAGCGGAGCTAACCTTGAGCCAGCCAGCATAGAAGAAAAACTGGAGCAGGGTGAAGACGGGAACGTAGAGATCCAACTCGGGGCTGTTTTGACTACGCGCTGGGTCAAGAAACTGTCGACCAATCAGAGAAGCAAAGAAAAAAGTGTAGACAGCGAGAGTGACAACCTAATGAAAAAGAGACAAAGTGTTTTGATATTTGGTCACAGATACGTCGAGTATCTACAACAAACCAAATTATAATATGTGGGGAAACCCTAACCTCATTACTAAACAAAAAATATATATAGATGAGTTAGAAATATATGTACAAAATACAGGAGATGTGTTTTTTTTTTTTACATTCTTTGATTAAGTTACAGTAATGGTAGAGGTTGATGACCATGTCGACTTAATGTGATTACAGCTGCTGCTGCATCTGCTCCAGACCTGATAGAAGACAGACCTGTGTGTAGACCAGCGGCACACCGACCCAGTCGTAGCCGAACAGAGTTGCACACCAGGTCCTGAACACGTTCATCTCCTGGGCAGAATTAAAAAAAAAGAAAAAAAAAAAGAGAAGAAGGAACGTTAGGAAGCTGGGCAGCTCGGCACCAGCTGCCTAATTTAGATTGATGGAGCTGAACAGGCGGCTGATTGGAAAGAAGCATCTCATTTGCCCTTTTGGGAGCCAGCTGGGTGTTACATTACCCACATGTCTGCTCTGTGCGGTCACAAACATCAGTAAGCTGGCTCTTAATAGGCTTCACAGGATTCTCTGTGATTTTTTTTTTCCGTAAGTGCATGAGAGCAGTTTTCCTTTCTAAGAAAATATATATATTTGTTTTCCACTTCCACCTATAAGACTCCTAGGTATTTCCTGTTCCTTGACTATTTACTTTGAGAATGAAAATCTTAAAATGATCCAGGCTGTATTCAGATGGAAAACCCAATTTTTCCTGATACTTTTTTTGCCTACATCGTATGCGTTTTTAATGAAATTTCACTTGAAAAAACATCACAGACATATAAAGTGTTTGTGCATTTTTTTTCACTTTCAAAATTCTTCAAGCGGGCCGGATTGAACCCCCCTATCGCATTGTTTCCCAAAGACTGTGTCGTGACCCTCAGGTGGGTCGCAAGAGATTTTTTTTAGGTCGTCTCGCATCATGTTTCCCAGGTGTTTATGAATAATGTCTATTGACTTGGGTCGTGAAGGTTTGTGACTTTTAAAATATAGGTCCCCAGAACAAAAACTGGGGAAAGAAATACTGCCCTAGCGGGCTGATTTTGGCCTGCAGGCCAAATGTTTGACACCCTTGGTTTGGTCCAATAAAAACCATGACATTTATATTGTGAACTTTTCACCACTAACTTCTACAGATAAATGTTTGGCTGTAGTCACATTGAGAATGGTCTGCAGGTCAATGCTGTCTTGGATGCGTCCCTCCTGTCGAGCCTTAGATGCAAGGTTGGAAAACCACACCACGGGAATCCAGTACTTCAGGTGAGGAGAACGGATGTTGTCAAACATCTTCCTCTCTTCTGGAGTCATGAATCCTGTTAGTGCGAGGAAAAACAGGAAGAAAAACAAAGTCCTTATGCAACTGAAGTCCCTTTATTCTGTCCTAGCAAACTAACACAGTCTGCCACAGGAGGCGCTATTCCTCTGGGACTCGAACCCAGGGCCTTCCACCTGTAAGGCAGATGTGTAAGCGTGATAACCGCTACACTGCCGCTACAAAATATGGAATATGATGTGATGACAACAATATTTTTGTCGCTAGCAACCACCTTTAAAAAGTCAAAGTTTGTGGTTGAAACCTCACGTTTCACGACCTCCACAGCCTTTAGAGATTAATTAGGCCTCGAGTATCTGATCCTCATCCACAATTTACAGAAAGGATTATACAGCACGTCCTCTCTGTTCCAGGAAGGTTCCAGAAGAGGCTTAGAAGTTTGAATATGAACAGCTGGACCTCTCTAATTAACCTGCTGCAGCACACACAGCCCACTGGGGTATAGACAAAAACAAGAGAATCAACCGACAGACATGATGCATAACTAAGCTACTGTCAATGTTTAGAAACCGAGAAGGATTTTTTTTTTTAATTTTGCAAAGATTAATCAAGTTTATCACAAACTTCCTGCAGCTCTAGTCAGCAAATCTCAGAGGAAACATCAGACTTTAGAGGACGGAAGAGAATCAGTCAGGAGGCAGCTGACCTTAGTCTGACTGTTCAGTGAGCATGAGTCAAGCAGACATATAGTCCAAACTGGTTTCTAGTACCACGTGTAACCCTCCTCCTGTGAGTCGCTATGGTCGAAAAATGCCTGAAAAATGTATTCGGACATCACTCTGACACACAGCGCTCACCATTCTGGATGTATAATCTATGACGATAACTACAAAATATTTAAAAAGTGCATATTTTAGTCAAAAAGGTTTTTTAAAAAAACATAATGGCCACATTATCAACAATTTCCTTGCGATCTGTTACAATCTCCTAGCAGCGTGGGCTTCTGATGTTAGCCATATAGACAGTCACCTAAGGTCGCCACCTGCTGGAGAAGCCCAGCTGTAAGACGGCAAAAAAAAAGAATCTAATGTCATATATCATCTTGAATTTATAGTTAATTAAATTAGACTAAATACAGTCCATCACTGGGTTACCTTTAGTCAAACCAGTTAATGGTAATATTTATAATAACTCATCATCAATATTTGTAGTATTTAACATTAATATATAATAATAATAATAATAATAATAATAATAATAATAATAATAATAATAATAATAATAATAATAATGCAGAAAGACAAGGGTTCTCTCACCTGCCTCCACCACATGGTCCATGGTGGGAAATCGTTTGCAGACAGCGGTGCTGACAGAGCGGAAGATAAGCAGCGACGTCAGGTTAACATAACGCACCAAGGTCCTGCGCAGCAGACGCCCGTATTCATCTTTACCATGAACACAGCTAGTGGAAACAGAGAAACGTGAAACTTTTCATTGTTGTATTTAAACTGATTGTGGCTGCACTCACTCAGTAGATGGTCAGTTAACGTACCTGGAGATGAGGAACATGAGTCGATCCAACCATGGCAGGTTCACGAACTGGTTCCACCATCGATTCACCACCAGGGTGACGTAGAAACCTGAGGGGAAAATGTCTCTGTTAAGAATCTCAGATTATATATTAGGGATGTCTGATATTAACTTTTTGCCGATATTGTCCAAACATTTGATTTCCGATGTCAACTGATACTAATATATGCAACTGTTTGCCCGCAAAACTGGGGTTAACGTCTTAGGACCCTACGTGCGATTCCAGCAAATCTGGCAAAACCCAGGCATTGTTTTATCAGGTTTTCATCATCGGAGGAAAAACCAACAACGGTTCTTACTGATATTACATAATTATGCTAATATTGGGCTGATAATATTAGCCAACCAATATTATCGGACATCCCTAATCTCTCAGATTATTTCATCCTACGTTGTTAAAATAGTATGTGATTTTATTCTGAAGATCTAAAAGAACTTATTATTTTTGATTTTTTTTTTGTGATTTTATTCTGAAGATCTAAAAGATAACTCATTAACTTATTATTTTTGATTTTTTTTTAAATATTTAAATACCCCCAAAATACAAAGACTTATGTACAACTACTAGAAAAATTCAAAATTACAATGGAACACAAACCACCCACAACAGTATACAAATCAAAGTAAGTGAGACAAGGAAGGGATAGGAGACACACACACACACACACACACACACACGCATCTCCAGCTTTTAGCCTTTTCCTGTTGGTTAATGATCAGTTTCCATTAGCTAATGAAAGTACCAAACTCTCCACTTGTCTGAGTCAGGCACAAAAGCACAGTTTCAGATGCGTTTCCATGTGATTTAACCTAACAGCGCCCTCCTCCTGTGAGGCAGCAACAGTCACCAACAGTCAGACAGATATTAAAACCTACCCAAGACGAAGGTGACCGGGATCTGCTCGGCATATTTGTCACAGTAACGTGAAAGTTTCTCGAAGAGTATTTTCTGCTGGTCAGAGAGGGCAAACCTGGAGGGGCACGAGACACAGAGAGTTCCCAACCGACATCAACAGAGTTTCTATGACGGCTGCTACATGATTCGCTAATGAAATGTTACATCAATTTAGAAATTGTAGAAACAAAATAAAGACCTAGAACAATGGTGTTCTTCCAACAAAACAATAAAAAATAATAATCAATAAATGACTGTACTATTTAAAAGTCTATAGTACTTTATTACTTTTCATGCTTTTTACGTCAGATTTACTGAAGATACAAAATAAACAAAGGAGAAAATAAAAGACAAGAAGCTCTGCATCCATTCTCCAACCAATTTTTTTTTTTTTTGTATGGCAAATATTTTGAAGCCAATTTCTCCTGATAATAAGTTACATTCAACTGGTCCTTGCACACACTCCACCTGTAAATAACGCTGAGGAGGGTGTAGAGCACGACGAACAGGGCGAACTCTCGATACAGCAGCTTGTAAATGCTCCCTTTCCAGCGCAGCAGCAAGCGGTGAAAACTGAAGAAGGAGGCGTTGGCAACTTTGCTGGAATAGGTGACGGTCATTCTGACAACAGCTGACAAGGAAGAAGAACATCAGGTTTGATCAGTGATGGAGCAAAATCACAACAGCAAAAATGACTTACCCCAGCTGGTTTCCTGGCGGATGTTATTTTCGTCAGGGTTCTTTTTCTTCTGGTTGTTTCCTCATGTTTTCTGCCAAATGAAGTCAACAAATGCTCTCCTCTCACTCGGTGTGTCGGTCTGTCTCTCCCACTAATGCTGTCGCACTTAGTGCTGCCCAGTGATGCCAGGCAACTCTCTCTCTTTATCTCTCTCTCTCTCTCTCTCCCACACACACAGACACACACCACAGTGTCCGTGTGTCTCTGTGGCAAAGACAAAAGTAGAGGTAAACACACTATAAACAGAAACGATGTTGGTCACAACATGATGTCATACCATTAAATGTCTGTGATGTCTGACCACCAATAAATCACATCAGCATCTAACATCTATATTTGTTGCCCTTTGTTACAAACGGTGGCTCATCAATCAAATTTCCGATTGACTTATGAGGAAGAGATACTTTTGGTCTGACGTATTACAGCATGGAAAATGCCTTCTGCATCTAACCTGTTAACCTGAACACTTAACCCTCCAAACACGATGACATTTCTGTAACCATTAGGCCAAACTACCCAAAACCATTGACCTTTGACATGGGCAATTCATTTATTTTTATTTTAATGTATACAAGTTGTTTAGTTACTTTTGTTCTACATGTGTTCATATGTTATTTTTTATTTTATATGTTCTTACATTATTATTTATGTGATTTATTTATTTTCTATGTTAATGGAATTCTCACGGTTTGGCCTCCAGACCTGGGGGTGACGCTACTGAGACCTTTTCTTATCAGGAAGAAGCGTCAGCAGGAGCTGGAGCATTGACGTCTCATCTGCTCTCGCGTTGTTACAGCACTGCTGTTCTATGGTCAGTTCTGTTCTCTATTCGCCTACTCGTAATGCAACGGCCCTTGATTTCACCTGATCTCAGATCAGTATTCTCATCCGCCCCCGGAAATACTGTGTGTGGCGGTAAAGTCAAGTGTGACGCAGTAAGAAAAGGCAAAACAATTCAAAATAGAGGTAAAATTTTCATCTATTTTGACTTTTTTTTATTACTGTTTGCTCTGACGATAGGGATACATTTATTGTTATAACCGACGGATTTTACGACATACACTTGATAAAATGAGTTTGAGCGTGGACGTAACCCTAAAGTGTACGCAAATATCTTGTTATAAAATATAACGTGTTCAGTGCCAGAGGTAAAATAGTAATAGAAATATTTTTTTTAAATTCATGTCAAAACGAGTACATTTTATCTAAATTATCAGTAGCAGTTTAAACCTTTGTCTGTACAACAGTGATTGATATACCTTACCACATCGAATGAAACGTAAGAATTAATGTTTTCAACTACAGGTGTTGGACAATGAAACTGAAACGCCTGGTGACCAAAGGTTTGACTATAGCAGCTCGGCCGTGTACATTGACGCTGTGGAGCTCCCGACGGACAGTTTTGGTGGAAACAGGAGAGTTGAGGTGCACATTTAATTCTGCAGTGAGTTCGGCACCTGTGGTTCTATGTTTTTTGGGGTACAATCCGGCTTCCTCTTTCGTCCACAGCTACTCCTGTTGGATGTGGCTCGTCCTTCTTGGTGGTTTGCTGACATGACCCTGGATACCGTGGCTTTTGATACATCACGTAGACTTGCTGTCTTGGTCACAGATGCGCCAGCAAGACGTGCACCAACAATGTGTCCTCTTTTGAACTCTGACATGTCACCCATAATGATGTGTGAATTGCAATATTTTAAGCAAAACTGTGTTATTATTCTGCTACTTCAACCTTCACACTCTGCTCTTACTGGTGCAATGTGCAATCAATGGATTTTGGCCACCAGGCTGGTCAAATGTAGCCATGAAACCTCCAACACTAAATTGGCCAGTGTTGCAGTTTCATTGTCCAACCCCTGTATATCTGGTAAGCATGCTATGCTATGCTATTAGTTTAAACAGAAGGTTGTTTAATGATAGTGATGTTTTTCCACAGACAGTTAATAACCTCCGTTGTGGACTGGTGCAGTACAGCCATGCCATCTAACGTGGAGATCAAGGCCAGAGTGAGTGATTTTTCACAGTTTGCAGAGAAGGCAGCCGTGCTCAGCCAGTCAGAGTCTGTCCACATCAGGCAGCACGACACCTTTTTCAACTGCATCAACGGACGACTGAAGCTAAGAGACTTTATGGTACATGCAGCCGTGTATGCCAATGAAATTATTTTGGAAATGTCAGGTACATAATGTTGTGTATTATGTTTTATTGTTAGAATGGATCAGGTCAGCTAATCTTCTATGAGCGTCCAGATACTGATGGACCCAAACTGTCTAATTACTCCATCAGTCCAACCAACGACCCACAGAGTCTCAAGGTAAAACACATGTTCGTACACTCACTGATATCACCTAGACAAATGTTGGCTCTTCACCCACACACCCTCTCTGTGTCTTCATATTTTCGTTTCATGTGTGCAGAAGGTGCTGTCAGATGCACTTGGGGTCAAAGGTGAGGTGAGGAAAGACAGGCAGTTGTTTATGATTGGTCAGACCAGGGTGCACCTTGACACAGTGGGGGGGCTGGGACACTTTATGGAGTTGGAGGGACAAACACACACACACACACACAATGTCTTACTGGTGAAATTTCCTCAAACCTACATTTAACTCTTTCCTCATTGGCAGACTGTTACTGTTACTATTGATTTGCCTTTTTTTTTCTCTTTTACTAAACACCACACTGGTCATCATCACCTGTCCTTCTGTCTGACTCACCATCATTCTAATGCCAAACCATTACACTGACAGAACGCTGGATCATTTCCTGTCATCTCAAGTGTTCTCTCCAATGAGTGAGCCCAAGTAAAACAGTGACTCTCATGACCTTTCTTTTCCTAATGAACCATTCAAGTGGTGGCCTGATTTGTATTAATACGCATTTGCAGTTTGTTTGTTGTTTTTTTTGCATTATAATAACACCGTCTCACTGTTGCGTTGGCTACGCTTGTATGCAAGTGTAGCCGGCACTGACATTTCACCATCCGCATCTGCA
>NC_024314.1:16845894-16900746 GCF_000523025.1 Cynoglossus semilaevis
AAAGTATTCTCTTCCTCACACTGTATCACCAAGGCCATTCATTGTTCAGTGGTATTTTAGGTAGAGGCAAGAACTGCTTACATTTTACTGTTGGTGCTGCCTAGTCGTTGCTTTAGCCTTATTTGTTTGCACAGGTGGCTGAGGATCTGATGCACCAGTTGGACGTGTCCCAGGATAGTCTGGTAACGGGAGCCTACATGGATCTGATCCTGAAGAAACAAACTGAGTCCTAGCACCAACCCTCACCAAAACTAAGGACATGAGGGATTTTTTTTTTTTTTTTAAATCAGTAAACTGACCGAACTGACTGTTAAGAACAGTAATAATGTGTATTGTCATTGTTTGACATCTGCTGCTGTAGAACGTATTGTTTTTTTTTAATAAACATGTAAAAGTTCAGATTAGTTTCGAGTGTCCTGACATTTCAGCATACATTGTCAGAATTGCATATTGGTCACTTAGATTGATTGTTGCTGTATATTTTGTAGTTAAGGTTGCATCATAAGACTACTATACCTAGTACCTATATAGATTTGATCGTTTTAGTTCTTGCTTTAAACACGAGTGCATACTCTAAAAGAAAAGCACATTTAAAACAGAACAGGCCTGCAAACAAACAAACAAACAAACAACAAAAATGAACTGTCTCTGACCACAGCAAAAAGATATTAAGAAAACACAGCAAGAAGCAGCAAAAACAGACCTGGTGTTCAACAGGGACCCAAAACTAAGGACATGAGGGATTTTTTTTTTTTTTTTAAATCAGTAAACTGACCGAACTGACTGTTAAGAACAGTAATAATGTGTATTGTCATTGTTTGACATCTGCTGCTGTAGAACGTGTTGGTTTTTTTTAATAAACATGTAAAAGTTCAGATTAGTTTCGAGTGTCCTGACATTTCAGCATACATTGTCAGAATTGCATATTGGTCACTTAGATTGATTGTTGCTGTATATTTTGTAGTTAAGGTTGCATCATAAGACTACTATACCTAGTACCTATATAGATTTGATCGTTTTAGTTCTTGCTTTAAACACGAGTGCATACTCTAAAAGAAAAGCACATTTAAAACAGAACAGGCCTGCAAACAAACAAACAAACAAACAACAAAAATGAACTGTCTCTGACCACAGCAAAAAGATATTAAGAAAACACAGCAAGAAGCAGCAAAAACAGACCTGGTGTTCAACAGGGACCAGCGACAACTACGACCCAACAAACACACAGTGAGAGAGAAAGGAATATATGTACCAAGGGCACCAGGTGAGATGAATGAGGCTAATCAGAGAAGCACTGGACACAGGTAAGTGTGCCCAAGAGGACAGATCAGGAACTGCATTGTGCAGTAGTTCATTTATTATAGTAAACCATGAATTCATTTCAATTTAAATCACACATCCTAGACAGATGAGTTCAAAATATGTCAAATGTTTAACTTTGGTTACATTTTTTCCAACTTTTATCATCATTAAGCTCCATGGGAAAAACACAGTTTTAAGTAAAATTCAAAAACGATTACCTTTAGTTCACAAACACCTACTGAAACAATTAAAAACACTGACATTTGAATATTTAATTTACAAAATTAATTAATTAATTAATCACTTCTGATATATAGTGATTTTTTTTATTCCTAGAACTGTATGTGTATGTTCTTCTACCATCCAGCAGAAGGTGCTATAACGCAGTTTCTCTGCTCGCAAAAGTTGGCTGCAAAATGTCTCAGAAATAATGGAAAGGAACATAAATGTCTACAAAGGCATTTCGATTTTTTTTTTTAAAAAACAAAACGTTTTTTTAATTAAAATATTACGTTTTTTTTTTTTTAAAAACGTTTTTTTAATTAAAATATTACCTGCCCTGAAATATAGCTAAATTTAAATATATTAATCATAATTCCATTAAATTGCTTAAAAAATAATGACAACAGAAAACATTTTAAATTAAACATTGAAGGAATTTGGATGAATTTGTGTGATTTATTGGTGTTTAAAATGAGGGAATTGTTTAGATGAGCCAATGATTATTTGTGCAAATATTCACTGATCACAGAACAGCAGGTTCTGTTGGATTTTGTTTTTTCTACATAAAACTAACAGTTTCATGATGACTGTGTTGTTTTTCCCCTGAAATTGTGTGGAGCGTTCACAGCTGAGTTGACAATGGGATAAAACAGGGCAGATGGCAGGACCAGATTTTGGCATCTCCACAATGTCACAGTCCAGCCAGGCGGTGGCACTATAAGGAGTTAGATTAACAATTTAGAAGCCCAGTGTTGTGACAGACACACTCCTTTCCAACACTAGACTGAAATGTATGTACCACACATTCAGTGTCAATCAAAAAAATCAGGGACTTTAGTTCACAGGGAAACAGGAGCTGCTGGTCCACTGCTGCCTCCTGTGGTCAGTGAAGTGATAAAATGACACATTTGAACCTAGTGATGGGGCAACAGTGGAATGAAAACTATCGTGATCTCAAATCTGATTTACTTTACGGACAAGAATAATAAACTTCCCGTCAGTCAAATGTTAGGGATCTTCAATAGTAGCTTTTATATACGATATTGTCCAAATACTAAATTTCCGATTCTGATATTAGGCAACGATATATGTACGTTGTTTGGGTTAAAGGCAGAGGCATTGTATCACAATGATAATAATTAACTTTCACCTTTACTTTCACTTTTACTTCAATGCTATCTTTAGGCCACACCATCTGGACGAAACCCAGTCATTGTGTTATCAGGTTTTCATTATCGAAGGAAAAACCAAAAACGGTTCTTACCGATAATACATAATTATGCTAGTATTGCTTTGTTGACGATATTATCTCACATTCACAGTCAATTTTTAAAAAGACATTTATTCTAGTGTATGTCTCAATGAACTGTACTATTGTGTCTTGGCAAAAAGATCAATGGTACGTCTTAGTACTGACCCTAGACAGTGGTAGTACTTTGGGAGTGGACGAGCTACATACAGTATCTTGATACTATACGCAGTGCCAGGTGCTAGTTTCCGTCGCATAAACAACCATAGTTGATGGTATTTCCTTTGGGTCCTGGTACTACTACTACTACTACTACTACTACTACTACTACTACTACTACTACTACTACTACGTCTGATTCTGACCATATTTGCTGGTTTGAATTCTTGCGTCTCCTCCTTGATCCAGTACCACTTACATTAGTACCATTTTACTGACTATTTTCCTGGACTAGATTTTGAGAAGTACCATACATGTAGTTCTTAGTACTCTACTTGGTTCCTGGTCCTGGTTCTAGTAGTTGTGGAGAAATACTTCCAGCTTCTTTACCCACTTTGTGTCACTAGTGATAGAAGAACAAAAGTACTGTAGTTTCCGGCACGTACAGTACTACGATTTGTTCGCGTGTACCATCGTCGTTAGAATGTACGAACTCTTTGACGACATCGCTTGACGACGTGACCCCACGCCACGGCCAAAGACCCACGGCCACTCGGAGACACACGCGTGCACGTGAGTGAAATCCCTTGACTGAGTCACGTGACTCAGCCGCTGCGTGCTCTCTGATTGGTCGACTCCATACAAAGCGAATGTCCGTGAGCCACCGTCCAGACATCGGGCCGCTGCGATCTGTGGACGTCGACGACAACGACAATAAAGACGCCGATGATGTGTAGTTGTCAAATCCCCACTTTTCCTCTCTTCGCGCCGTTGCCATGGTTACAGGGCCGCTCCTCCACTCCCACGCTCCCTCCTCCTCCCTCCTCTCTCTCACCCTGTCCGTATCTACCTCTCTTGCTCATATGTGAGGGACAAGGAAGGAGAGAGGTGTGTTCTCTAACCCACGCATTGGAGTGGGAGACAACACACACACACACACACACACACACACACACACTGATACACTTGTACATACACGTTATGTTAGCAGTGTGTGGGCTGAAAGCGACCAGCCTTCCACTCATACTGCCTCCCTCTCTCTCTCTCTCTCTCTCTCTCCCCCTCTGTCTCTGCTACACCTCCTTCTCTTTCTCTCCCTCCTCCTCTTCTTTTTTCCTTCTCTCCATCCTCCATCGTCTCTTCCTCTCCTTTTTCTTTCACCATCAGTCCTCTCCATCAGTTCTTTTTATTTCACTTCATCATCATCATGGAGAACAAGTCGCTGATCTCCCTGGGTGAGTCTCTGCACCCTTCACGCTCTCGCTCTCTCTCTCTCTGTGTGTGTGTGTGTGTGTGTGTGCGGGTTGCCTTTTTTGGAATCTTCCTCCGGGTAAGGTGTAGTTGTCCGCTGACGATCCGAGTGAGGCAGAACATTAAAGTTAGGGTCGACGTGAGCCGTGGTCAAATCAACACATTTGCAGTTATTTGTCTGGTTGTGTGTGTGTGTGTTTGGGTGTGTGTGTGTGTTTGGGTGTGTGTGTGTGTTTGTGTGTGTGTGTGTTTGGGTGTGTGTGTGTGTTTGTGTGTGTGTGTGTTTGTGTGTGTGTGTGTTTGTGTGTGTGTGTGTTTGGGTGTGTGTGTGTGTTAAACCTCCTAACTTTATTCCTCTATGCTCCCATTTTTTTTCATTTTCCTCTTCCTTCCATGTCCATCCTAATCGTACGTCTGCTTCCGTCCCGACCCTTGTCTCCGTGTCTCCCCCTGAATTACTTTCCATTTTTTATCCTCCTTTTTTTCCTTTCCCTCCCCTTCCCCACCCTTCCAAAGCCCTGTAATCCTTCTCGTTTCTTGCCTCTTGCCTCCTTGACATCCTTTGCTTCTCACTTCCCTCTTCTTCTTTGCCCCCTCCTCCTTTTTTATCCCTTGCATGAAATTTTTCCACTCCTGTGGTTTGAACTTTTTCCCTTTTATCGTTTCTCCTCCTCTCCCTTTTCTCTCCCGTTTGTAAGATTTCTTTTTGTTCCATTTCCCCGTTCACTGTATCATCTCCAAACCGTTTCATTAATGTTTCTATTGTATTTCCTCCTCTTCCTCACTTCCCTCTCCTCTCTTATATTCTAACGCTCTTCTCTCCTATTTTAGTCTTTTGACCTCATTTTGACCAAAAAACACGAATGTATCGATACATTTCCCACACTCCTCCTCTTCTTTTGCTATCCCTCTCTCTGCATTATACACACACACACACATATATATATATATTCAATATCTATTCTGAACTTATTTTCCTCGTATCCTCCCATCCTTATCTTGCCTCCTTTCCTTATTTCCTGTTCGTCTCCTCCAGCATCTCTCACCTGCCGTCCTCTGTGTAACATAAGAGCAGCAGCAGCAGCAGCAGCAGTGTGTGTGTGTGTGTGTGTGTTTGTGTGTGTGTGTCATAAAAAAAACTCTGATCTGTTTCCTCCTCTGTCCTCAGCACAGAAACCAAAATAAAAGTTAATCCAAACTGTAACAACACAGATACTGAAACACATGAACCAAATCCACCGTTTTCGACACCGAGCAGGTTTTTACCGTGTACGATACGTTACGAGCAGGTTTTTACCGTGTACGATACGTTAAGCGTTAGCCGCCTAAGTTTGCGTTCATTCCGACCTCGTTCGTTCATGAAAACTCTATTCTAATCTCTGTTTGCTCTAACCTTACGTCTTGTTTGTTCATACCTGTGACACAGTGACCTTGGCCGTTGTTCGATCGAACACTGCCAAGGTCTGGGTCGTTCGTGTTAGCTTCAGCTCGTGTTAGCACCGGGCTACAGAAATGCACATACTGTACACCGTGTACAGGTGTTTTCAAACACTGCAACGAACGGTTGACGTTTTTGCGACCATGTTGTAAACAACTGATCGTGACTATCCCTTCTTTGTACTTCCTGTTTTACGTTCGTGGCAGAGTGCACATTTTACCTGGATCATGCTACGCTAGTCCTTTAGTTATCGCAGCCTCATTCATTCAAACTCAGCATCGTGTTTCACGCAAAACTCGTCTCTCTCTAAATTCAACCTTAGCATTAGCTCGTTTGTACCTCATTTTTACAGCTAATTTGTCTAAACTAAATGATCAAACTTGAACATTCTCGATTGGTAGATTCTAAAAAAAATTTCAAACCTGGTGACGGCTCTTGACTCTCATTGGCTATAACATTGTCCATTGTGATTTTTAAGGCCTCCTGTCCTCGTTGCACCAAACAAAAATCGTGCAAAATTACAATTCCAAATTAATGAACTAACACCAAGCAACATCATAGTTTATAAAATTACAAAAAATAAAAATCAAACTGCAGTTGTGCCATCATCACTTTGAACCTTGACAATGTCAAACCTCCTGTTTGTCTCCTCCCACCTGTCCCCACCTGTCAAAACGTCCCACACCTTGAGAAGCACTGTTCTGGCCTTTGATGTCATCCATTGTTGCCATGTCTTTCTTCAGTTCGTCACTCAAACATGTTAACCTTGTAGCATCTAACCTTCACGTAAACACAACGTATCGCTCCGTCTCAGCGCAGTCGTTGTTTTTAAATGTGAAGAGAAGAAGTTTGAACAGTGACAATTCCATTTAGTCGGCTTATCCGTCCTAGAGATGTGAGAAAGTTGACAACATTTTCAAGGGGTTCGCGTGTGTGTGTGTGTGTGTGTGTTCGAAAGAAGGAAAGCCACAGTGTGTATTATCAGATCCTGCCATTGGTTACCATGGTAATGGCCGAGCGAGCTGTTTTTCCAGGACACTTTCTTTCTCTCTCATCGTGTTCACACCTAACATTGAAATGTACCTTCTGAGCTCTGACCACCGTTGCCACGTTCTGGAGGCGGATTAATGTGTGTCTATTTTGTTGTTGTTTATAAATAAAAGCTTATACAAGACACGGGAGAACACTCGACTTCACAACTAGAACTAAATCTTTTGCCGAAAGATTTTAATCCTGTGGTATTTTGTCCCTGTCCATTAGGGGGCGGTACCCCTCTACTTTGCTTTACGCATGCAACCGAAGTTTATGAAGACTTACGGGTGACGTTACATACAGAAATAGCGATCTGTAAATGGAGTCCAATAACATTAGAAAACGGCGTTCCACACGGTTCTTTCCCAGGACCCTTAATATTGAAGTCATATGATTGAGAATGCACTGAAATTCAATTTTACTTTACCTAAAAATGTCACCGACCCTTTAAATCAAGTTAAAACTAGTTTAATTTAAGTCTAAAACTCATAGGCTACAATTGTTAAAACCTTTCAATGTTTCATTTCAAACCCGAACAAAATAAAACAATGTTTTGCTTCCAGGGAAATTAAATTACGCAACAAAAACCACGACGACTCCACCAACTTCCACAGCCTCGATGGTTAGACTGCAAGAAGCAAGAAATGTACACAGCTTGAAGTATGCGCACGTATGTGCGTTTGCGCACGCATGTGCTCGTTATCAGCGCTTCTCAGCTTTTTCCTGCCAAACATCCATTTCCTTGGCAACCTAGACTGGAAACAGGAAGTGCGAGTGACAGGAAGTGCTTTCAATCCTTGTCAAATCTTCTTGAATAGTCTCCCTACTGTCTTCTGTGTTGCCATGGGAATGTACCACACATATATATACATATATATATATATATATATGTATATTTAGTGTTCATTTCATTAGCAGCCTGTCCTGACTTGAAGTAGCCAGAGGTGCTAATCAGCGACACAGAGGTCCAGGAGCAGAACCACAGAGTCTCCGTGGTAGTTAAAAGTAAATTGGTTTGCTCGGTTGCATAAGAATCACTTCCATCTCACTCTCTTCTTCAGGAATCACCATGGCAGTAATCTGCGTAGTGATACTGCCACTGTTATTGCACCAGTTGCTTTTTCTGATGCAACGTTCCCCCCGTGTCCGTGCTTTTGGGTTGAGAACGAGAGAGAATGATGGGCAACTTTCAACCAATTTCACAGAGACACGAGGAACTGCAGCTGCGTTCAAAGACAAGGCTCCTGCGTGGAATCTTAACTTCTCACTTCGTTAAACGCTAAACAATAGTGAAGGATTACGTTTTAAGACTTGTTATTGGTCTTTTAAAATTGACAGTTCCCCTTGAAGGGCCGGTTGTAACTGGAAGACTGTAGAGCTGTGAGTACTCCATGAAGTATTAATGAAAGTATTTACCAGGTTAAGAAACTCTGCTGCATGGACTTTATTAAATTCTTCCTAAGTTCCCACGAGCCTTACTAAAGGACTTGGCGGGCCACATTTGGCCCCCGGTCCTTGAGTTTGACCCATGTGCATCAGGTGGTCGTTGCTGCTTAAAATGGAAATGAAAAAACAAACCTGCCACTGTTTGTTAGCCTGTTTTAGCCCGATTCACCTACAACCAATCCTGATTTATCGAGTTTCCAGGATTCGACTGTGGGTGAGTGTCGACGGCTGATAGAAGAGCAGACTGATGATTGTTGTGCTTGGAAACAAATTAAGCAGGATTATGTTGTCGCCTTCTGAAACCCGATAATCTGACGTTGACACAGCTCTATCTCTCCGAACCTGCAGCTGCTGCTAAATCTCAACATCTGCCAGGTGATGATTCCAAACAGTTTAGCACGGCTCTACGTTAGCTGCTAGATCGGGGGGGGGGGGTTCAGGGGCCACATACAGCCTGATTAGATCTCAAGTGGGCTGGACCAGTACAATCATAACAGAATTACTTATAAATAACAATAGGTCCATGTTTGTTTATATTGTACATTAGAAAATATTCATATTTAATGAAATATACATTCACAAAACATCATAAACATGGAGTGTTTGTGCATTTTTTTACTTTCAAAGTTCATCAAGTGGGCCAGATTGAACCTCCCAGCGGGCCGATTTTGGCCCACGGACTGTATGTTCGACACCCCTGAACTAGATGGCAAAGCTATTGAAAACAGCCAGGCTAGAAAGGTGCAAACGACGGACCAAATCTTCTTCCGTCAGCTCCTCCCTACAGGCGCTCGTCTGCCTCCATCTTGATCGGCTCATCTCTAATCTTGTCCATCCTGGTCACTACTAGTGAGAATCTCAGCGTCTTCAGTTCTGCCATCTCCGGCTCAGCCTCCTGTTCCTCAGGCAGTGCCAGGGTCTGGACACCAGGCACCAGAGCAGGTCTCACTACTGTCTTACAAACTTTCTCTCCCAATTTCCTGCCGTCCTGCTGTCTCCTCTCCGTCCACTCCACCCTGCCTGTAAAACTGCACTGTTTGATCAGGAGTGTCAAACATACGACCCGCGGGCCAAAACAGGCCCACTGGTGGGTTTGATCCGGCCCACTTTATGAATTTTGAAATTGTAGAACTTCATGTTCGTGATGTTTTGTTAAATTCTATTTCATTAAATATGAATATTTTCACACTTGAATGAAAACAACAACTGTTTTAAAGAACTCCACAGTCCTCATTAAAAAGTCTGTTCGCAGCAGAATAAACCTTTAAACGCGTCTTAAGTCAAGGTAGAAGCAGAAGCAGATCTCCACGACTCTGTGCCGTGCTACGATCCAGAGCTCTCGTCCCCTTTCTCTCCAGAAAAAGAACTTGCACAACCCTTTTAAACCTAGAATAAACTCAGCCGTTTTAGCTGATTTAGCAGATCCAACCACGTTCTCTCCTCCGTCTAAGATACTGTACAAGAAAATACCCAGTACGGTGGTAGAAGTGCGAGCTGGTCAAACTAAACGTCTGACGCTGTCAGTGACATTTGTGACAGGTCACCTTCGGTCACAGTCGTCTCACTGACAGACGCCACGGCTGCAAATTGAGCAACAAGAGCTGAACCTGAAAATGGGCTCCAAAAAAAACAACATCTGCGTCTGACCCACTTTTAGCGAAAACACTTCATTATCTCCGTAAACCTTCCTATCTTTTTAAATTGTAGTTTTGTGTTTTTTTCTTTTCTCCTCTCCTCCTGTACATCCTGGCCTCCCTCCCACCTTTTCCTCCTCCTCCTCCCGCTGCTCCCCTATCTTCCTCTTCCTCCCTCTTTTCCTCCTTCTCTACAGGATGGGCAGGGCAGCTCCCAGAATACAATCTGAACCTTTAAGACCTTTTACTCTTCTGCAGGATTAACTCCATCAGGTTCAGCCGCTTCCTGCTGGAGAAACAACTTGGATTCGGTTCTACGTCTCGAGGATCTACTTTAACTAACTCACTAAAACACCTGAATCTCCTACGGAAACTTCTACCAACTCCCCCACAGGATTACAAGAGTTTACGCAAAATAAACAACAACCCTGCCTTCAGAGAGCAGCGGCACGAGGCTGGAACTTCAAACTGGACCACAACCAGAAGACGCTAGCCAAGACCAGGAGGACGGCAGGAAGGTCCGGAGGCTCAGACAGACGTTCAGAGTCCTGCAGAAATCAGTACAAGGCTGTTGGAAAAGTTTGATGGGAGTGCAGACAAAAGGTAAGAGCGTCCTGTCTGAACCTCTGCCGTCAGACGAGTGGAGTTCGGTGGTAATCATTAACACGACAGTTAAAAATTAAACAGTTCCAGAACCAGAGGAGTCATTCCCACAGACATTTACTGATGGTGTCACTGTTAGAAACAAAGAGCGTCTCATGTTCACGAGGTCACTGCTGTGTTGATTTAAGACCTTTGGAATTTCTGATCTGAGCTTAGGTATCATTTTGTGTTTTTTTAAAAATGTGGAATGAATGAGGCTCCTCAGTGAAAAACCTGTCAAAACAGCCGATGTAGCATTACACTCTCGCTCCACGGCACCAGTTTCTAACAGGAAACTAAATAACTGTAAGTAAATCACTCACACTCTCACATCAGTCTCCACGCAGGAGCCGGTGATGCCTTATCAAAATGCTGCCCCAAGTGGTCAGATCATGTCACTGACATAAATCAGGATTTAAAAAAAAAAGAAAATGCAAAACACACGATAAAAACGACACAGATCGCAACGTTCCTGATCCTAATCACAAAATACGTTGTAACTCTGTGAACACAGATATTTACCTCGTCTTAAAAATACTTTCACCTTCAAATATTTCTTCTGTGCCCGATTTGAAATTTGCAGTGATCAGTAGGGTCGTTTCTGAACGACAATCTGAAGATTCTTGAAGATCTTTAACTGTTACTGGCTGCATCACTTCTTTTTTAAGGAATTTAAGGCAAGCTCTTCCTCCTCCCTCTCCTCCCCGTCGTCCTCTTGTTTCGTCCTTCAGTGTGTCCCAGACTTATTTAAAGCCCCTGAAATCTTTTTATATCCCAGTGTTTGACTAACGCAGACACCACAACATGCGAACCTTGAATCAGTCGGGAGGAGCCGTTTAATCAGGTCCTCGGTCGACAGTACATTCTTCAGCTCTTAACATCCTGTACTGCAGTCAAGGTGTCACAGCAGCGTCAGGATCCTGAGAACGTGGCGTCAACATTTGTGATTTCAGCCATGTTATTTCATGTTACGTGTGACTGTTTAAAGATGACGTGCCTCTACAAAGAGCTTGATGTTGTAGACTCTAAAATAGATGAAATAAAATCGATTCATAAATAATAAAATAGAGGCCAAAAAGCTTTTAGCTGGTTTTTAGCCCCATACTAATATAAAATAGTTAAATATGTTAAAAGATCAAAGCTTCAAAACTCTTTAATCCATTAAAAAATATATCGTATGAAAAATTGCTTTTGTAACAAAAATTCAAAAACTAGCCGTATGAGTCAAAAAAAGCTAAATCGGATCAAATCTCGAACCTGATGAATTCCTACAGCGCAACCTAACTCGATTCCCGTAAGTCAAAACTCACCTACTGCACATCAGTACCTACAGTATGTCACTCAGCTACGCTAACACAGTGGTAACATCGTAAAGTAGAACATAAAAACATCAGAAGAGTCTGACTCACGTCTAGGAGCCATAACGAAGGACAAAAAAAAAAAAACACAAATGAAAGAAAGTGAATGTAACACGATCCAATGTACGACATCGAACCGGCGAATGTAAACAAAGACGTCTTCCGAATCTGGCATTCAGCTCACTCTAAGTCAGCGTTTCCAATTATTTTTCTGCCACGCCCCCTGGGGGACAGATCTAGAATCTAAAGGCTTGTTTATCGTTCAAGCATGAATATGGACGTGACCGTCACCGCGTCGCTCCACTGTTTGAGAAGCACTGCTTTAAGTCCAAACATTAGGCGTCCTTCTCGTGGAAAGGTCCTCTCATGTGGTCCTGCTGATGCTGAGAGATAAAGGTCAGTGGGTCTCCGTTCACTGGGTGGCATGAAGAACAGGTCTGAGCGCCTCACACAGCTTGTTTTTCTTCCTTCCTTCTTCTCTGCCCAGAGATGTGTTACATAACACCTCCTTCAGGACCTGTCTGATCCAGGATGTTTAGAGATGCTACCATGTAGGGGATTTTTATTTATTTTTTGTCTCCCTTTGTCATCTTCTGCAACGGTAAAATTCTTATCTTGGGGAGGTTTCATCCTGAAATACTTTTTTTGGATGGCGTAGAAAGGTGGGTGAGTGGGGTGGGGGTGTTCGGTGTTTCAATCACTTCGGGTTTTTTTTTTTTTTGTTCTGGGTTAAATCCTCCCACACAGCCTCACAAACACCACTGTTCAAACTGGAAATAAGACGAAATTTCAAAAGGAAAAAGACGGAATCGCCCACACGGCTCCAAGGAACAGTGGGAGGTAGTTTAGGCTTTAAATCATTGATGAGCCACTTTTACTGATGAAGATTTATAAATACCTGCCTTTAAAATAAAACTCATTTGGTGATGATTCTGTACGGTTTAGTTTGATGCAGATATTTAGAAAAAAGACGTTCTTGAATCTAAACCTAAACTGTCTTTGTATTTAGAAAAAAGACGTTCTTGAATCTTGAAAAACAACAGCAGTGGTACCTAAACTGTCTCTCCTGGGCCTCCCTTTGGTTCATTAGAATTTTTTTTCAAAAAAAAAAACAGGTTACACACACTGTTTAGTGTCTGTTTTATGCTAGCATGCTAGCATTGCTACTTGCTTACATCATTGGACAATTTGCTGCCTTACGTTTCACTCATTCATGCCATGCCACTTGCTGAAATGGCACTTCGTCCCACCTATAGGGCTCGCCCCCCATGTTGAGAACCTCTGCCTTATATAAAAGAAGCAGAGCTGGGAGGAGGGAGATCAATGTTTTCAAAAAGTAAGTAATAACTGTCAAGTGGTTTCCACTCATTCCATCTGCGCCACGTAGGTGGGGCGCACCCCCCACTTTGGGAACCCCTGCCTTAGGGACAGGTTGTGTTTGATTCAGTGCTTGACAGCACTTTTCCGTAGCCAGTACTGACGCCTTATTTTCTTGTCTCTAGTAAATAGTACTTTGTATGAATGTATTTCATTCATGCGCTCCGTTCAAAACACATTTTGAGTTCAAATAGCTAAACCCAAATAACAGCTAAACCTCAATTAGCTAGCAACAAGTTACGCTGTAAACGTATCACGTCATGTCGTAACAACAACAACATCATTTGTCCTGAACTTGTAAAGTTCGGAATCGCATCTCAGCAGACACTTCCCTCGACTATAAACGTGAAGAATTCTTTTTTCTTTTTTTGTCTACACTTAATTGTGATGGAAGTTCTGCCTACACACACGTCTCATATCGTTCCTACAGACGGGACGCCGCTCTCTGCTGAGCAGAGCGTCTGTGTCACCAGCTGACAATAACCACAGCCTCAACACTGTAGTGGAGATGGAGTGAAGAGTCTGTGATTGGTGCACAGCAAGTGAGAGAATGGATTTCACATCCCAGAAGGGAGGAAGAGGAGGGACACTTAGACACAAAGGAGACAAAAGAGACGGATTCTGGAAACCATTGTGTAGAGTTTGCTGTTGTTCATATCTGGCAGAAATTATGGTGTGTAGAGAAAAACAGTAATGCAGAGGGGTTTTTGGAGTGAGGGGGGGGGGGGGGGGGGGGGGGGGGTGGATTACTGTCAGATGAAATTATATTCTATACTTTGGTGTGAATTATTATTTTTAAATTGTATTCTTTATTTGAATTTAAGAACATAAATATGATTATTTTCTACTTTCCCTCGGGACCTGAAACCAGCTAGCGGCTAGTGTAGCTAGCAGTTATCGTAGCTAAGGGTCATGTTATCAGTGTTTGGTGTAAACATCTACACTTCTAATATTAACGACTACTGTGAGATGCTGTGCCAAAAGTGTTTAATGTAAGCGGCTAACAATGTCTTAGCATTAGCCTTAGCATAGCTTTTTTTGTTGTTAGCGTCTACGATAGCAGTGTCCCAAACTTTTAACGTCAACAGACATTATTTGTGAACTCCTGGGAAACATGACGCAAGACGACCCCCCCCCAAAAAAAACTCTTGCGTCCCACCTGAGGGTTGCGACCCAGTCTTTGGGAAACAATGTACCATAGCCAAGTGGGGCATCAACATTTGTGCTAATATCTGAGGGATGAATCCAGCTTCTTGTCTCTGACCTCAATAGCTGCTGCTGCCGTGTTTACCTTCTGTTTCCTCACAAGAAAATAAACATATTTAGCAAGTCAAAGCAAGCATAAATTATACTAAATTATTCTTTTTATGTTTTTAACAAACTAACTTTTAGATGTTTGTTCTACTTCAAAAATCTACAAAGGACATGGGTGTGTCCATGGACCCCTATGTTGAGCACATATAGACTGTGTCTCATTGAAGATTAATTCATCCCTCCGACACAAAAGGAATCTGAATATGTTTTTGTTTTTCCTGCCACTTATTTCCACAATGAAACATAGCGTCAGTTTCAAAAACTGTCAGTTGAAACGAATCCTCCATTAAAAAGACAGAACTCGTCGGAGTCTCCAGCAGTGAGAGCAGCTATTTCCAGTCATTGATTGAGCTTCAGGGAAACCAGCTGTTTGGACCAATCAAGGCTAGCGAAAACATAACCATACAGTTTTGATGGTTTTGTTGTCTCTCTCTCTCTCTCTCTCTCTCTCTTTTCTTTTTTTCTGTGGCTCTGACCCTCTGCACAGGAAAAGGGTTTTGTGTAAGAGACACTTTAAAAAGCAGGAAGATGATTCAGAGTTTCTGATTGGTGGAGCCAAAGCTCAGGAGAATGAAAACAAATCGGACTATTAGGACCGGATGAGAGAATTCCAAATAGGAAGTGAATCATTTAGCCATAATAAAGAGATGAAGTGCTGTTTCGTAATCCGACCTTCGATGTCACGAGTTCTTTTTGTTGTTCGACCAAACGCCGCGGCAAAGTCTCAGTGTCTGAACGCTGTTTAGTCGCAGAACTTTTGAAAGAAATGCACCTACGATGCAAACAAGGTCAGAACAAACCAAGTGATTACAAAAATGTTAAGAATCTCAGCTAGATACTAGGCAGGTACTGTAGCTGGTCCCAAAAAGAACCAAAAAAAAACAAATAACTTTAGTAAAACAGATCAATAAAGTTGAAAAGAAATCCCACATAGAGCTACAATTTAGACAGAAAAAAAAGACTAAAGTTGCACCAGGAAGATTAAACCTCCCGCAAAAATGGTGGAAGGAAATCCAGGGAGAGCCACTCAGGTGTAGAGGAAAATCTAACTGTGTATAAAACCTTTTTAACTTCTTTGAACACAAACGATCTCTCTCTCAAAATGAGGTGACGTGATGTTTGAAAAAAAAAAAAAAAGTTCTTGTCCGCCTAACTGTGTCAGACACATGACAGCGGTCTGAACACGTCCCACACCTCAGCACAGGTTGTCTGTAATACAGCTGATCAGAGGCAGTTACCCACAATCATTACGAGGGCCGAGTTAGGTTAACATTGACAGAGAGAGAGAGAGAGAGAGAGAGAGTCAGCAGGTACAGTGGAGTAGGTTGGTTCTTCTAAATCAGGAGCTGCAAAAACTGTTCGACTATGTTGCCATAGAAACTGTGAGGATGTAGATCAGGGGGCTTTTTTACCACACACACACACACACACACACACACAGTGTGACACACTGAGGTTAGCACAGGATTCCCTGTGATTCCAGTTTCTATGACAACTCACAACTTATCGTCCTCTCTCTGTCGGTTTAAATCTGCATCTGAAATAGAAAGAAAAAGAAGGAAGGTGTAATCAGCCTTTAAGTTCTGACTTCAGCCCCTTTAAATGAGCCAATGCTGATCAAGTGCTAATTGACAACAACGATAACGTTAACGTAAAAGCGACGATTTTCACTTTGTTTGTACAGTAGAGTTCCGAACAGTAACGAAAACATTCAAAGCAAAAGAAAGAGAAGTTCCAAGGAATGGATGTTTTGGTTCAGTGCTAAAATGTAGTGTTAGGTTTACACTTGTGCTCCCCAGCACCTCCTAGTGCACGCAGCAATAATGACAACTAGATAGTGACTGCAACTGTCCTAAAATTGAACAGGGGTCAGGAGCAGATCGACGGAGCGTTTGTAAGAACTAAAACAAATGACATGTAAAAGTCATGAATAAAGGATAAAATGCTTTTATCATTTTCTACGCCCTCTAATGGAGAAACGTGGGTATTGCAGGGAAAACACAGAGGTATTATGATAATATATAAATAAATTATATAATTTGGAAATGTTTGGCGGTCCGGAATAAAAAGCGAGACGGGCCGCATCCGGGCCCTGGGCCTTAGTTTGCCCATACCAGGCAGACAAACCTATCACACAATTTAAAGGACCCTAACCCTAACCCTAACCCCTAACCCTAACCCTAACCCCTAACCCTAACCCTCTTAAGTTGTTTTTCCAAGTGTAGTTTGCCCATACCAGGCAGACAAACCTTAAAATTAAATTCTTAAGTTGTTGCAACTATGACAACCAATTTTCCAAGTGCTCTTTTAGGGAATGAAACTCAGATACGATGTACAGCAGCACATGATCTCACGAATCAAGAATGTTGTTTATTGATGGTTAATATAAAATGATTAAAACATGATATAATGAAATGTTTTATTTCCAAATGTAGTCTCAAAGTTTTTAAAACGCTTCATCCAGCCGATTTGGGAAGAAGTGTGATACAGTGTGTGTGTGTGCGTGTGTGTGTGTGAAGCTTTGTGGATTTTGAGTTGAAAAACAGGAAGTGATGCAACACCCTGTAGCCATTATTAGCAGCGCAGAAGGTGGAGGTCAAAGCAGAGTGAGCAGACGATGTGGACGAGGAGGCGTCGTCTAATCTTCGTAGAATTTATGAGAAATCTGTGAGCGGTCTGCAGTGTGACATGTCATTAGTCTGATCATCAAATGAGGATGAAGATCAATGACACTGTCTGGTGTGGCTTTTAATATAATATAATATTTTAATTTAACAGAACAAAATATGTTGCCAAAATATGTGCTAATCATGGCAATACACATTTAGATTAAATCAATTTCTAACTCTCTGTTGATTGTTTTAATTGTTTTTATCAAGAAACGACCTTTACCTTATTTTGGATATTTTTTAAAAAGTTTTTGGAGTTTTATTTTTTAGCCCATATTGATCATTTTTTCTAGCTAATTTTGCTAACTCACTCTCTTTTATTCTACTTTCAGTTTTCTTACTCACTGTGAAATCTGGGCCTGTTTAGTTGAACACAACGCTGATATAATTGTAGGAATTGAAGAAAGATCTTCAACAGCAGAATGTCTCGTTTTTTGTTTTTTTAGTTTTTATAGCCACCTGTTGCCACCTAGTGGAAGAGTATTCAATTGTTCCGCCAGTCACTTGCAGAGATGAACAAAGACAAATTATTTGCAGTAAATAAATACTAGTTTTCAGACTAATTAAGTGGAACAGTGGCTGGGAATCCATTTTAATTTACATCAGTTTGGGTTTAAACTTCTTGTATTCATTCATTTTTTTACTTAATACCTTTCAAGTTTGCAGGGCAGAGGGGCTGAAGATAATCAAATTCCCAAAAAATTGGGAAAAAAAAATTTTGGGAATCAAACAGCGACCATTTTTTTGCTGTAAGGCAAACGCGCGGACCACTCCTTCCCCGTGTGACCCTGGTGTTTGTGCCAATTTCCATTAACATCCATCTGTGTGTCCTTCTAGCCACATGCCTCTGAGTCCGGCCGCTGACACCAAACATGATCGCCCGCGGCAACAGGCGGTTACTAACGGCAACCCGACAGGCTCTGCTGTTGCCAGGGATGACGACGGGGATGACACACCCCCTGGAAACAGCATTGTGGTCCGCATTGGTATCCCAGACCTGCAGCAGACGGTAACACACACACACACACACACACATAGTAAAGTGTTAAAGTTGCGAATCTGGAGAAGCTCAGCACAACGTCCCCTGAACATCTAATATTTACCCCTTGAAGATTCCTTTGATGAGGCCTTTAATATCACTGTAGTAGTTACTCTTCTGCTCAGGCTGCAGTAACACCACGATAAATGTCTTTTTTCATTCTTCGAAAACTTGACAAAAAGGATTATAAATTGACCGAACAGGTGAGTTGCTCCGCATGTTTGTCTACTAATAAGTTCGAGAAACACAGTGGAACCTCGAGATACGAGCGTCCCGACATGCGAGAATTCCGAGATACGAGCTAGCCTTCGAGCAAATTTTTGCTTTGAGATACGACTAAAGATTCGAGATACGAGCACGCTAGCAGACGCGTATCTCAAGGTTCCACTGTATTGACAAAAGTAGTCCTCGATTGGTAACCAAAAATGCTAGCATACCCACAAAAAGCTGAAGGCGATTCTTACCCATAACAACCTAAAATATTAAAGTCAGCGCTAGTGGAACTTCAGCTTCACTTTCCTTCATTTCTATTTATCTTAAAGTAAACCTGAGTTACAGACGATTTTTTTTTTCTCATTTTTGTCTCACCTTCAGAAGTGTTTGCGATTTGACCCAGAGTTACCGGTCTGGACCAGTAAACAGAGGGTCCTGGTGACACTGACTCAGTCTCTATCAGATGTTCTGAACTACGGTCTCTTCCAGCCGGCATTCAATGGCCGAGCTGGGAAGTTCCTGGACGAGGAGCGCCTGCTGAAAGAGTATCCACTTCCCCCCATCACTCCCATCCCCTACCTGGAGGTCAGTTCTCAAAGAGAAAACCCTCACGTCACTAACAGTCACCGCCTCAGTACAAATCGACTTCACTGCTCGATGTCTCTGTTTTCAGTTTCGTTACAAGAGAAGAGTGTACACGCAGAGCTATGTGGACGATAAACAGTTGGCCAAGTTACACACCAAGGTAGAAATGTGCAACCAAAACAAAGTACAAACTCAATTTTCAAACTCAAAATTCGTCACAACTTCACCTCATTCACTGCACTGAGAAAGTTGTTGTCATGTTTTTCAGGCCAACCTCAAGCGTTTTATGGAACATGTTCACCAGAAAAATGTGGAGAAGGTTTCCAAATGGCTGGAGAAAGGCCTCGACCCAAACTTCCATGACTCGGACACTGGTGGTGCGGACCAAAGAACGTTTCTTACACTATAGGATACAGAATGAATATTTGTATTGAAGTGTATGAGATGTGTCTCTCTCTCTCTCTCTGTGTCCACGTGTCTCAGAGTGTCCTCTGACTCTGGCTGTCCAGCTGGAGGAGAGCTGTGAACTCATCAAAGTCCTGCGTTGCGGTGGCGCTCATCTGGACTTCAGGACCAGGGACGGCATCACGGCTCTGCACCGAGCGGTTCTCTGCAGGAACAGCGCTTCACTCACTGTGAGGATACAATGTTGTCTTCTGCGGTTTAAACTGACCACAGGGGGGCAGCAGCCGACAAGCAGCCCCCGTGTCCCTGTGAGAGAGAAATCGCACATTACTTTGGTGAAGATTGAATTGGAAAACGGTCTTGCAATAAAATAAAACAGCGAACACACACTTTAGATAAAGGTAAAACAGCGAACACACACTTTAGATAAGGGTTGCCCAATAGGTGGATCGGGATCTACTAGTAGATCGCAAACAATTACTGGTAGATCATGGAAAAATAAAATAAAAAAATAATTAATACAAATAAAATGTACGAATGTACGAATTATTGTGCTTAGATCGTGGAAAATTAGAATTAAAAAAAAATATATATATTAATACAAATAAAATTTACGAATGTACAAATTAATCAGATTGTGCCGTACAGCTACATAAATAATCCAGAGGTTCCCAAAGTAGGGGGTGCGCCCCCTGGGACACAAAATCTGTTTATATGTCTTGTTTTTTTGGGGGGTGGGTGGTGCGAATTTTGTTATGAACCAAAGGGGGCCCCAGCAGAGAAAGGTTGGGAACCACGAAATTTAGTATGTTCAGTTCATTTAAGTAAATATATATTTATGTATTTACTGTGTTAAATGTCAAGTTTTAAATATTGTAGAATTAATCGCACTCATTCTTATGTCACCAGTGACTCAAGTTTAACTGCAACAACTTTTTTTTCCTTAGACCTTGTTGGACCTCGGAGCTTCTCCAGACTACAAGGACAGTCGTGGCCTAACTCCTCTCTACCACTCTGCCATGGTGGGTGGTGCCCCCTACTGCTGCGAGCTGCTACTACAGGACCACGCCACCATTGGTATGGAGGCCCACACTAATCAATCCTGTTAAATATATATATATATGTTTTAGATGGACTTTGAATACATTTACTCAAATACTGAAATCAGGGTTTGGGTTTTTTTGCAGTGATTTTTTTAACATATAAGATATAAAATCAGCCTAGAAATAGCTAGTAGTTAACACACGGTGAGAGCAAAAAAAAAACAAACAAACATATATTTTATTTTAATTTATACTCACCATAGCTATGTCTAGGCTGGTTTTATATCTTTTGTGGGGGAAAATCTGCTTTTGCCATCATTAATTTGAAACCTCAAATATATCTATATAAATATCTGCAAATATAACACTATTCATTTTTTTGTTGTGTTTTTTTTCAGAAATAAAAAAAACTCTAATGATATAATTGCCTTTTTATGATTACAGGGATGACTGATGAAAATGGATGGCAAGAAATTCATCAGGTGACACACACAGACGCACACACACATTTTTGTAATCATCATCATCATCATCATCATCATCGTAATCATCATCATCATCATCATCATCAGTGTAATGACTCGCACTAATGTCATGTCAAAGATCCTCGCAGTTATGATTGTGTGTGTGTGTGTGTGTGTTCAGGCATGTCGCTATGGCAACGTTCAGCACTTGGAGCACTTGCTCTTTTATGGCGCCGACATGGGTTCCCAGAATGCTTCAGGAAACACCGCACTTCACCTGTGTGCACTTTACAATCAGGTACTAAAGCAACACCAGCCGATGATAACAGCACATCTCAAACTCATTAATCACGACATGACTAAAGAACAGGGGGCGACTGTTTTTGCAGGATAGCTGTGCTCGAGTGCTGCTGTTCAGAGGAGCCAACAAGGACGTCAAGAACTACAACAACCAGACTGCCTTTCAGGTGAATGAAAAGTAAAGCAGGTCTGAGGGCAGCTCTTCTTTCACCTGCAGGGAACTTTCCACTACGGCTGTGGCAGCATCTAATTCTTCCAAGTTTTAATCTTAGCTCACTTGATTGGAGGTCCTTTAAATTGTGTGATACTGTTGCGTAAAAACTTATGCTAGCAGCCAGACATGCGCGTTGGCTAAAGCTATTAACAACTTCATGACGAAAAGCTAAATTGTTGTATTGCTGATTGAACGGTTGGGCTTTTGGGGGCTGAAGCCTGAATGTCCCGCCCGTCCCCTGTCCACTAGCCCGCACTCACATTACCCCAGAGGCAAGCGAGCTAAAGCCCAGTTGCCGCCAACACACATGTCCATCCATCCATCCATCTTTGTCCACTTACTGGGTCGCGGGGGAGCAGTCTCCACGACTGCCCCACAAATCACACCACACCGTACCAGTCCCTCGTAAACCTTCCTGCGGGTGGTGAGTCCACCGGAAGGCGCCAAACACGATAACCGGGATTCGATCTTGCCCAGGAGGTGAACCCTGGGGTTCCACACCAATGACAGAGACGTTGCCTCTGAGTCAAAGCGCCACGACACATACGTCAGTGACTGTTATTATATGTGGTTAAAGCACCGCGATCAAGAGCAAGTTCCACAACAACGGCTGCTTTTTGAATATCTTCAAAATAGTCGGCCCTCGCCGGTGTCTTAACTGATTCGCTGTGCAAGGCGGTTGGTTGAAGTCAATCGTGCTGCACACATACAGCAGTAATAATATTTAAGCACATTTGTGGAGCTCTATCATCTGGTCTCTAGAGTATTTTCCCTGTCACCGTCTCTCTGCACTGCTGCCACCTCACAGCCTGGAGTAAGTTATTTATACTGGAATTAATTCATCAAAATGAAACTGTTAAAGTCCTAGACCAATACTGTAATTAACACGTGGGTGTGTGTGTGTGTGAACAGGTGGCGATTATTGCTGGAAACTTCGATCTGGCAGAAATCATTAAGATTCATAAACATTCTGATGTTGGTGAGTTTTAACACGTCGTGGTCACAGGCCTGTGTTTTTACCTGTAACCAGTAGCTGGTTAACTCTGTCTCTGTGTGCGTGTGTGGGTGTGTGTGTGCATGTGTGTGTGTTTGTGTGTTTGTGTGTGTGTGTCTGCATTTGTGTCTAAGTAGTTCCCTTCAGAGAAACTCCCTCCTACACCAAACGTCGTAGAATGGGCATGACCCGGACACCGGCAGGAAACGGTCTGTCATCTCCTCGTTCCCTGATTCGTTCGGCCAGCGACAACGCTCTGGAGAGTCCGGCCTCCTCCCCCGGTCCTTCGCTCCAAAGCTTGGAAACACACCTGGATACACACACACACTCACTGCGTCGTCACACACGTCGACTCAGGTATGAACTTGTTCTTGAAGAAGCAGGAAGTCTAACACCGAACGATTTCTGACTTCTCTCTGTCTCCTGTTATCTAACCTTTGACCCTTTCCAGCCCCAGCGGTGGGGGTCATGTAGAGACCAGTCCCCCCTCCTCTCCTCCTCTGACACCTCAGATGCGAAAGAGGAGGCTCTACAGTGCTGTCCCGGGGCGCACCTTCATCGCCACCCGCTCCCACGTCCCTCAGGGTCCAGGAGAGATCCAGCTGCACCGTGGAGAGAGGGTCAAAGGTCGGTCCACTGTGTGGTTGTTAAAAGCGCCGTTAGGTCGTTTACTCACAAAGCGTTTTGTTCGCAGTGTTGTCCATCGGCGAGGGGGGGTTCTGGGAAGGAAGCGTCAAAGGAAGAACAGGCTGGTTTCCTGCAGACTGTGTAGAAGAAGTTCAGATGAGACAGTACGACCCCACTGCTTAATTGCAGTTTAAACTGCACCTTGTCCTGAACACATCACACACACACATCACACACATACGCACACACACATCACACACATCACACACACACGCTGTCATAATCACTGATTATGTGAGCGAGTTTTAACCATAAATGTGATGCGTTTCAGAAACACGGGAGGACCGCACCAAGAGACTGTTCAGACACTACACCGTTGGATCCTATGACAACTACACCTCTTACAGGTTGAGTGCTGTCATTACACCGCCTGTTCTCACGCCTGTGATTGACCTTTTTATTCATCAGTCGTTCTCTGTATCGCAGCGATTATGTGATTGAGGAGAAGACAGCGGTGCTGCAGAAGAGAGACAGCGAGGGGTTCGGCTTCGTCCTGAGAGGAGCCAAAGGTAAAAAAGAGGAAAAGGAAGATATTGGAATCACTGACGTACGTGACTAGTGAACAGTAAACCCATCTATTAACATCATTATTATTCCAGCTGAGACACCTATAGAGGAGTTTGCACCAACGCCCGCGTTTCCTGCTCTTCAGTACCTGGAGTCTGTTGACCAGGGGGGCGTGGCCTGGAGAGCAGGGCTCAGGACAGGAGACTTTCTTATAGAGGTTCGTCACCTGCACCATTACTACATACATGAAAACTGTTTGAGTATATTTATATATACCTGTGTGTGTGTGCGGCTCAGGTGAACGGTAATGATGTGGTGAAGGTGGGTCACCGTCAGGTGGTGGCTCTGATTCGTCAGGGAGGAAGTCGGCTGTTGATGAAAGTCGTGTCCGTCTCCAGGAAGTCCGAGTCTAACCTCATCAGGAAGAAAGGTGCCACCTTCACTGTCCACTGCACCAGTCTGTTCTATTCATCTGAGCTTCCCAGCAACGACTTGTTTCTGATCTATAATAATCATAATAATAATAATGACTTAGATTTGGTTCTCAAATATATGATGTTATGAAATATATGATGTTATGTTAAACCGCTTAGAGGAAAATAACATAACATATATATACACACATATATACACAGTATATATATACACATATATATATATACACATACATACAAATATATGTATACACACATATATATATACAGTATATATATACACATATATATGTGTATACATATATGTGTATATATACTGTGTATATATATATATACACACACATTTGGGAAGATATATATCGGCCCAAATGTATACACATATATGTATATACATATATATGTGTATATATATACTGTGTATATATATGTGTGTGTGTATGTATATATATATATACATATAGAGATGTCCGATATATCTCCGATATATCTGCCCAAATGTTAGCATATTTTGTAATATCTGTAAGAATCGGTTTTTCCTCCGATAGTGAAAAGCCGATAACACAATACCTAGATCATGCTAACAACAAATGCTAACAACATGACCATGTAAAATACCAGGAATCCCCTCCTTTTCAAACATCTGTGAACCAGCAACCAAAGCAAAAATGTCCCCTTCAGTGTGGGGAATGTCTGCAGTAATGCTGTCTCACTGCATTATCGTTTCAAGAGTATTGACATACCAATCCAATATTAGACTTTCAGCAAATCTGGAGGACCATTTTTTAAATTAAATACAATATTTTTGACTGTAAAAGTAATTCAATATCTGAGAGAACGAAGACACTTTATTACTTCCACTGTCGACTGTTAATATGACCCTCTGTGACTTTTCTCTAACTGTATCCTGATTGGCTCTCACCTCTTAGCTCCACCCCCTCCAAAAAGAGCCCCTAGCACCTCGCTGACACTCAGATCCAAGTCCATGACCGCTGACCTGGAGGAGATAGGTAAAACAAACACACACATTTACACAAACAAACACAGAGTGTGGAGTCACACAGCAGCAGCACATGTTGTTGATCTCTGCTCTTTCTGCAGCCAGGAGGAGGCGCTTTGGTGAGTCACGTGGACTCGGTGGTGCATCTCTTGTTGTGTTTTTAGTTTTTTGGTCTTGCAATGTCGGACAGTGATTGTGACGTTAGAAGTTTTGGATGTAAATGGTTAAGTTTTGGCATGAAATCGGTCTTTTGTCTCACTGTTGTTGTGGCTTGAAACATTGGTTGTAAATCATGGCCGAAAAAACCTGGACACAATGTTCAAGGTCATCAAGGTTGCAAAAGCAAACATAATGCACATAAACCAAGCTTCCTGACATTACTGTTCAGACCCAGCACCCCTTTGTTAATACTCAATTTCTTGATGTAGGTCACTCACAGCTATCTTTTCGGGGTCTAACTTTTGGTGTTGTTTTCAAACTATTTTCCAATTGTCGCAAGAAAAGACATTTTGTGCATGTAGACATTCAAAATTAAGACTTTACCAAAAAAAAAAAAAAACAAACAAACACAATTGATGTGGAACTTATTGGGAAATGCGGCACCTCAGACTAGCCTTGGATCAATCCGTCACCAAAATTCTCTTGATAGTGTCCGAACACCGAGCAAAACATTAGACATTTATTGCATGGAAACGCCAGGCAATATTTTACTATAAAAAAAATAAATAAAGGTTTAGCTGACTGTGCAGAAGAGGAAGATGTTTTGAATCCACAAGGGCGACAAAAAAGTCGACCTCTTGTTAGCTTCAGAGGATGGCTTTGAAGTTTATTTATCTGATAGTCCTACAAAGTCCTGTAACTTCCAAATTAGGTATATTTATGACAGTGGTCATTCTTAGGACTGACCTTGGACATTCCCAACCATCTGTGATTGAAAAAAACCCTATACTCTACTCTCGCCAAGTGGACAACTCTCAACTACTCAAGATATAGCAAAATGTAGCTGTTACTCTAACAAAAATATTCAAAAGGTAGTACTGTGGTACTTCCTTAGGCCCCACCTTCTCTTATTTGTAAGAACTGTGCATCCCCGGATATACACAGTTTGCATCTCTTTACTTTTTACAGACTGTGTGTGTAATCATTGATTTTCTAGCTGAAACTCCCAGGGTTCATTAAGATGTTGTGGTCATGTTGTGATGTCATGAGTATTTATTCCTGGTTCAAGTTTCTATTTTTGGTTTTGTCCATGCCTTGTTTTTGTGTCTTTTGCTTTCAGAGAAGCTTGATGAGATGTTAGCTAGCGGTCAACCAGAAGTCGTCCTAAGGGCTCGTCCATCGGATGATTTTAGAGCTGCAACAGTCAAACAGCGACCAACCAGTCGACGAATCACGCAGGCTGAGATTAATGTAAGAGGTGTTTCCTAAATGTAGTTACGACAGGCCCATCAGTTTCGAGCATGATGGCAATAATTAGTCTGCTCTGTTATGTTTAGTCGCTGTTCGAGCGTCAGGGTCTGGTCCCACCTTCGGTCCCAGAGAAGAACACCATGCCTTTACCTAGAGGAATGTCCAGAACCAAGAGCTTTGGTGAGATACACAACATACATGGGTACTCTAGGAAGGAGATCTAGGTAATGGGGCTTGCCCCAATTTTCTAGATGTTCCACCTCTTTTGAAGAACACTTAAGTCACTTTCCTAGACCTACAGTCCTCAGCAATCAGAAAATATCTGTGTATCTTCTCAATCAACCAAGTCGTGGTTTCTTTACAACTGCAGCTCTACGCTAACTACCATATTAGCGTTCTAAATCTCAAAGTTGTCTCAGTTGTCTCTTGGATTTCTTGGCCTCATTTCTGACATTTGTCCATGTTACTTTGACAGGCACACCTGAGGATGACAGGATCACAGCTCTGATCAACGAGAGTCGATTTCCACGGAGCTCGTCACTGACCGACAGTTTCATCCCTCCTCCTCCTCAAACAGCTCCGCCTCCTCCACCCTCTGCCTCCTCCATGTCCTCGCTCTACCTCCTTGATTCTGGACCTCCTCCTTCATTCCTTCCCCCTCCTCCGCCAGCTAGAGGTGAGGGACTAACCCGCTCTAGCTTTAAACCAGGAGCGGAGCCAAGGTTGCAAGAGCTTACCGATTCTCCAACAAGAAGTCACAGTCACGCCGAGAGGCAAAGGAAGGCAAGGTCAATGATCATCCTGCAGGACACGCCTCCGCCACTGCAGCCTGACATCCACGCTGCTACTGCCATTACACACACCACTCTGCACACTGCTACACACACTGCCACGCACACACTTCACACCACCACCCACACCTCCAGCCTGTCTCTCCACAGCACCAGCCCTGCCCTTGGCCACTCACCACTGTCACGCCGCCGAGCTAGACCAATAGAAAACCCATATGCTAATGTGGGACAGCAGGCTCCACCCACCAAACCGCAGAGGAGGAAGTCACCTTTGCTGAAACAACTTCCCGTTGAGGAGCAGGGTCAGCTTTTATGTCTTGGAATGTTTTGAGCATGGTTTAAATATTACATAAATTATGATGATTTTTTTAAAGTAGACGCCTCTTCTCTATTGTCCTGCTTCATGCTTGTGATTAAGAATAATATACCACTACACAGTCTTACTCTTCATCATTTATTTTCTTACAGGACTTGGGATCAAAGATCATGATCTTTCCAAGTCAGATGGACTCACACCTAGCAGCCCGAGCAGAGCAGAATTGTACCAGCAGCAGGTTCTTTCGGAACGTGCTAGAGTCCAGGGTCGTAGATCATCGCTCTTTTTGTCTGTTGAGGGGGCAGGGTCAGAAAATCAGACAACACCACTTCTAACTCAGAGCCATTCCATGGATGACCTTGGTGAGCTTCCTCCACCTGCACCTGTCCTATCGCCTTCACCAACGCCTCACACCTTCCTCCATCCGCTTACTGGTAAACCTCTTGGTAAGTCTGAAACCTAACTCTTTGATATCTTCTTTCAAGGCAAAGTCTTGGATAGTACCTTAAAGTACCTTTACAAAACAGGACACCCCATTAGTAGGACACCCATTACTTGAATCAGTTCACCAATTGCAATCGACAAATGGAAACACCACAATGAAGGACCTATCGTTATCGTTATTCTTTTTTTTTCAGATCCCGCCTCTCCACTTGCCTTGGCTCTTGCTGCACGAGAAAGAGCACTAACCGCGCGTACTCCAAGTCCAGAACCTCGAACTAAACACACATCTGCTTCCACAACACCAATTCCCACCCCAGCCGCTAGCCCCGAGGGGAGACACAAACGCACCCCTCTCCCAACACCTCACAGCAGCCCTGAGCCGAGATCAAAGCGCACCACACCACAAACCAGCCCAGAGCCACGGACCAAGCGAACAACTCCTCAAACCAGCCCCGAACTGCGACATAAACGCATAACCCCACCTCTGTTTCCTGACGGACAGGTGGAACGTCCAGAGACAGAGGGAGGTGTGACATCACCTGCTGCCCCTTCCCCTGAACGCTGGAGACCAACCCCCCTGCCACCGTTGTCCAATGAAAGCCACTCTACTCTGATTGACAGGCGGAGGAGCCTCACAGTAGGCAGCTCTGAAGAGGAGGGTGCAGCTTACACTGTAACACTTCCACCAGCATTGCTTTCATCCAGTGACGAGGAAACCAGGGAAGAACTGCGCAGAATTGGTCTTGTGACGCCTCCTCTTGCCTTTTCTAATTCTCCTGCTCCTGCTCCCCCATCTTCACTCACCCTCTTGCCACGACGAGGTGGGGAGGGTGGAATAGAAAGTGGTCCCGATTCCATTGGAAGAAGGGAAGAGGAGGAGACAGTTGATGAAAGGCTTCATGACACTGCCTCTTCTCCTAGCTCACTCCCTCCTTCCATCACCTTAGCTTCTCCTCCTGGTCCTTCCTCCCCTTCCTCCCCTCCTGCCAGTCACCCAACCTCTTCCTCTGCTGCTACATCTCCCTCAGCCCTAAAACCCCGCCTTCGTTCACCGATCGGCCGAGGTCGATCAGCACTTCGAGACCCACTGCTGAAACAATCATCAGACAGTGAACTCCTCCCCTCTGCTGCATCATCCTCCCCTTCCTCTCCTCTCTGTTCCTCACCCACCGGTGTTAGTGGAGCTGGACGGCAGCCACGTTACTTATTTCAGAGGAGGTCCAAGTTATGGGGGGGTGGAGACGACCGTATTGAGGAGCGCCGTGGTCTGAGTCCAGATGAAGGAATTGGGCGCCCGGCAGCATTGGGAGGTCAGGGGCCGAGTTCAGGTTCAGTTGTAGATCTGACCAGTCGGTCAGCATCGGCATTGGAGCTTAGTGGCAGGGCAGGGTCCGGATTGGATTTGGCTAATCGGCTACACCTGCTAAACAAAGATAGCCATTCTCTTGGCGAGGAGCCAAGTCCCTTAGACCCTGGTCGCAGGTCTCCCGTAGGAGGTGCCAGGTAAATAGACTCCCTCATATTTTAAACAAGTTAGTTTTATTACTTCTCGGAAAGTATGTGTGTGTGCATGTATGAGTGTAACAGAATATGTTGTTTGTGTTGTTCCAGATGTGTGGACAGAGGAGAGAGTAAATCGTAGGTTTTTAACTCTGGTAAACATTTCTGAATCTTATTATCGCCAAGCTATGATTTTCATCAGCTAACAGCTAACAAAAGTCTCGCCGCCAAGCTATGATTTTCATCAGCTAACAAAAGCTAACAAAAGTCTCGCCTATTATTCTTTTCGATGACTAACTGCTCAAACTCAGTGCAATGCAATTATTTACTTATCGTTTGTAATTGTCTCTCACTAACTTTAGCAAGAGTTTGGCTGCCGAAGATTAGTTGTATTGTCTTTAATTGTTGTACTCAATAAAACCTTTTTTTGGCCAGGAATTATGTGCATTTCCACACAGGATCAAGGAACTTCAAGGTAGTAATGGCACTGGGTTTTAGCCCCCAATATGGTCCATGCTAAAGAGAAAGTTCTATCAGGTAGTAGAGGTGCTAATAATTTGGAGCTTGGAAGTTCTATCAGGTAGTAGAGGTGCTAAGAATTTGGAGCTCTGCAGCCTTTCCTAAATGATAAAGACCTTAATGCTTTTAATTTCACACCGCCTTTGCCTGAGAGCAAAATCCAAATTACTTTTGCCAATAAACAAATGACAAAATACTATTTAGCATTTGTTTATGGGTCTAACCACAATGGAAGTGCAGTACATTGTAAATAAAATGCAACTTCAATGTTTTAATGACCAGAAATATTGCTGGCCTAATACATGGTAAAACCTGGGTTTTGCGACATGAAACCCCTCAGATGGTCTGTTACCACTTGTCTTTGTCTTTCAGGTTGTTTTCCAGTCTCGGTGAACTCCATACAATTTCACAGCGAGGATACGGCGCTAGCTACACTGTTCGACCAGGAAGTCGTTATCCTGTCACCCGCCGGAGCCCCTCCCCCTCTCCTTCACCTGCCGAAAGGTCAGTGGCACTCGCCTCCTCTCCCACCACCTGCCCTGAAAGGCCAGACCTGAGCTCAGGTCGGGGTTTAACCATCCTGAAGTCGTCTAGTCTTAGTCTCCCCTCTGAACCAAAGGAGGTTCGGTTTGTAATGCGAAGTGCCAGTGCACGGACCAGGTCCCGCTCACCATCACCTTCGCCACATGCCTCCCCCTGCCCTTCCCCAGTTCTCAGCGGTCCTCTGCTGGCTCTTCGGCCATGGAGGCAGCGACCCCTTAATCTGTGGAACAAGTACGATGTGGGCGACTGGTTGGAGAGTATAGGTTTGGCCGAACACCGCCAACGCTTCCAGGATCATGAGATCGAAGGTTCCCACTTGCCCGCCCTCACCAAGGAGGACTACGTAGAGCTGGGTGTCACCAGACTTGGGCACAGGATCAACATAGAGAGGGCACTGAGACAGCTGCTGGATGGTTCCACTTGACCCTTCATCTCTGACAATTGACCTTTAGGCACCCAGAACTGTGACCTCATAATCCCTGACCACTGGTCAGACTTTAGGCCACCTCTTTGATTAGAAAATATAAGCAATGTCTGATTTTGAAGTTGTCAAAATCATTCAGAACCTAGCTCTCTGTGACATTTTGGCTCATCAGCTGTTTCATCAACAAGTTTGCAGATCTGTGTCCAGCATTTAGCTTTATGTGTCCACTAAATATACCATAAGATCCATCCTTAGATTAATATTTTCTGTGTAAAAAACGGATTAAAATACACAAAAGGAAGGTTTGACTCTTCAAATTTACTACTGCATATAATTTTAAATCAGATATATCCTAGAGGTTGGAACGTAAAACACCTTGTGACTATGTGCAATTGTCTTACAAGGTTAAATAGCATTTTCTCCAGTTCGAATAATTTGCTTTTCTCCAAAATCTACATCAGTTACATTTGTATTTATAACAGCCAATAACAGATTGAGATATTCTTTTGCTGGACACAGAACCCTGAAATGTACCACCAAGTTAGGGTCCCTGAGTCAAACAGCTGATTGGACAAACTGACCACTGATAAGATGACGAAGGCAGACGCTCTCAGACTAGGATAGTTAGCAACAGATCTTAGACAAAGACTCTTAACTCTTCCTTTCTTAATAAATTCTTGTGTCTCAGCATTTTTATTTTCATTGTTATCACTCACAAAGACTTTGTGTTAATTTTAGGTTGATATCTTAACACTGATTATTTAGAACCTAGGAATAACAAGTAATAATAATATGGTGATGATTTAAAAGAGTTTAATTGTTTGGGATTTTTTTTTTGACTTCCTTATGATTTGACAATGAGTTGAATTTTCCGGTGGCGACGTTTTGGAATTCATGATGATTTGTCAATGAGTGTGATGTCGTGCTGACGTGCTGTGTGTTTTCAGCTGAGCTCAAACTGTAAAACCTCTCTGGTTTCTAAACCTGCCTATTGAGGGCTTTACTGTACATGGTGCTATTTGTTTAAAGCCATTTGTACAGACTTTTCACTCCTCCTCAACCTCCTCCCTCTATACCTTCTTTAATCTGATTTTTCCAAAACTCTTGGGTTAAATACCTTAATTTAAGAGAAAGAAAACTGAACTAAAGTAAACAAATCTTCACTCACCACCACCAGAAACAGGCCATAAATGGAGTTTTCTCCCTGCCATATTAGGGAATTCTTCCCTGCCATGAGGAGTTTCCTCCTAAACCTAATTTTTCTCAAAGGCTATAAGTGGAGTTAACTCTTTAACGTATTAATAATTGATTTAATTTTTATAGTTTTACTATCGATTAAGTCACAATGGTAAAATAAACTCTAGGAACTCTAGGAAAATCATTTATTGAAAACCTGGAATTTTTGTTGGTTTTATTTTGATGAATGATTCAGTTTCAAACCAAAAGATTAGTATAGTGGAATGTTCTGCCTAGCTTAGCACTAAGACTGGTAGCAAGGTAAACCTGATAGATTAGCCTAATCAGCGTCTGAAGCGAAATTACATATTGTTACAAGGAATATGTTCAACTGTCTGATAATTGGCTAAAATGATAAGCTAAGCTAATGCTGAAAGGACAGTGATTGCAAAAAAAGAACGTCTACCCGGGCCTCCTGTCGTAGCACATAGACAGAACGCAAAATCGAGAACGAGAAATTGGTCTGATCTGGAGCTTTTGATGCATCTTGGCAAACAAAGTTACAAATATCACTTAATATAAATCATTTAAACAAGTAAATACATTTTTCTTAATTTAAACAGCATCTCTATATTACAAAGCTACAATTTTATTCCCACAATTGTCCAAATTATCTTATCAGAGCTTTTTTTTAAATACTACAGACATAAACCAGATTCTCCTTTTCACGCCTCACTGAAGCACAATCAATATCACAGTGCCTGTTTCCAAACAAACTGTACTTTTGTCCTTTCTAACAGAAGAACCAGAACATGTGCCAATGACAGTTACCTTTTATACAGTAGCTCTAACACCTGCCAAATAGTAGAGCAGAGGCAGATAATGTACCATAGTCCATGTATAGAACATTACTCTAGACTTTATAGACTCTAGTATATAGCATACATTAAGCTAGGATAATAATGTAGCTATAAAGCCACAAATACATATATAAAGTATAGTAGAAGATTTATACAGTAATATTTTGTTAGTCTTTGAGGTCTCTATCGATGTGTTATATTCAGACTCTATAAACATTTTAAATCTATTAGCTGTTAATCTGCTGCTAACTTCACACTTACATTATCACACTTGAAAAAAATAAAAATAAAAAAAATCAATTGAGTGACAATCTCATATTTCTGACTAAACACCACTTTATTCCTAACATTTATATGTTTAAACAGCATTAAACAATGCTAGTGTGCCACTGTGGTCAACTCTGGAACTACATCATTGACCACAAATAAATATATATAAATATATATATGTTTATAAATCTTTTCCCAGAATCCAAACAAGATATTTTTGTGTGAGATTCTAGCATGGACAAGCACAGGCGAAAAACAGGAAAAAAGGAAGCGATATCCAACAACAAAGGCCAATGAACATGGGAATAAGCCATGTTTTTAAAAGTGTGAGGTTTTTGAAAGTGATTTTAGTCAATGATAGTTGTAAGAATATATAACATGGCATCACAGTTTTGAAAATCCAATATTAGATTTTGGTCATTTCAGAACAGTTAAAAAAGCCATAAAATAGCTTTAGATCATTTTCTAAAAGGTCTACAGTTTTTAAACTGCCACCCAACGGAGGATGTTGTTTTGTAAGTTGTCGAGTCCAAAAATATTAAACTGCATTTGTTTGTGCTACCAAATACTAATCACAAAGACTACACAACAAAATACTTAGATTCTGAATATAGGACACAGAAAATTCACACTAAAAGACAGTTTTAGTTCCCCTAAAGTGGATACTATTTGTGGTTAAATTTGGGCCACATCTCCTGGGCTGTTATTAACAAAATTTGTATTTCTTTATATAAGTTTAGAATTTTTTTTTTCATTTTGTTCAGGATTTTTCAGCATCCAATGGTGCTTTGAAATGGTTAAATGTCTACAAGATGAAATTGTGTTGTATTTGTAACATTGACACTGGAAAATATCTAAAAGCACTGGGTGACTTTCTAAAGAGGAGTAGTTTAAGTAGGGCCATAGAGTTTGTAAATGGTTAACGCCCCCTGACCATTTTTTTTCTTCTGTCTTCATTCAATGAAATACTTTAGCATTGTTTCCACCTTGGGCCAACACTCATGTGGGAATAAAAACATCTGCAAAGTCCTGAAAATATTGTAAGAACAGAACCAGCCTTTTCTTCTTACGAAACAAGAAACGTTCATTGTTCTGCGAATGTTTATACTAAGTAAATATCACTTTTTTCACAGGATTTAGAGACAAACATTTTTTCTCCACCAATGATATTTGATCAATTCTCAAAACACAGCAGATGTCGTACTGTGAAAACAGTTGTTACACACTTGGACACAAATACAGTACAACAGTAATTCATACTCCGGTGTCCGGTGCTAATGAAATCTGGTGAAACCAGATGATTCTTTGTCAGATTTAGCTATCATTCTGTCAAATTCTGGCGACCAGTTCTTGTTTGTTGAAACATTTTTAAAATCCCAGGTCTGGTTCTTCAAATCCAGACATTGCAGAACACATCTGTACTCAGAGGCAGATGTTTGTACTGTGTGTAAATCTTTTTTTCCTCACAGTCTGGCACTTGTTAAAGTTTTTTTTATTTATTTTTTTAACATTGAACATGAAAACATGACCCAACATCAGAGCTTAATATTAGTTTTAGTTCAATAATGTCAAATTTCACCCAAAAGAGAAAGAAAAAAATGGCACATTGAACAGAAACACAAAAAGCCTGTAAAAACATCTTACCTTTTCTGATTGGCTGAGAATCGTGTCTTTCTTCACCTTTCCTCCTGAAACGTCCCTCCTCCTGATTTTCACTTGGTCCTGATGATTTTACGGTCACTTCCTTTTTCTCCGTCCCACTTCCTCTTCCTCTCTGGCTTCCTCTTTTTACACTACATTTCTAGTTTCTTCTGGAGTGAGTGTTGTGTGTGTTGTATTGACTTTTTTTTTCTTCTTTTTTCTAAAAAAGAAAAATATATGAGAGCACACTATGACAACTGATAAGCTCTGCAATGGAACAAGACTTTAATCTTTATAATAAACTGTCATTTATTACAAATCTAACAGGTGATTACTTTCTTTCTGCTTCGTTACTGACCAGTTTCATTTTGACTGACATGTCTATTCTGTATTTCCTCCACTGCCAAAAAACATAGTAAAAACAAAAAAAACGTTTGTGGCGATAACAATTATCTTGATTTTATTTTTTGTAATTTTAATTGTATATATAAGAAAATTACTAAAAAGTATACAAAGTATAAAGTATTGCAGCATGAATACAATTTCGACAAAATATTTAATTTCTTGTGGCGTATGTAGTTTACAGGTGTGTGTATTGGCCAGAATCTAGCTAAATGATACATATCACGATATGGGTCAACGATACAATATATTAGAATATACTGGGATACTATAGGCATATTTCTGTATTATTTCTAATACATATTTATACAGCTTGTTGTGCGTACTAATCCGGCGGTCAAACACTGGCATAAAGTTGTTCTTTTTATGGTGAAGACTAATTCGCATTTGTCTTTTTCCAGGATTAAAATGCGTCAATATTACCACTGGATAACAACATACATAATTTACCCTCAATGGAGAATGTAATCTCTCTCATTTAGAAACGTACAATAAATGGCTATTTCGTAGTATTCCAGAAGCTTCTTTTAACCCTGCTACATATTTCCAGCCAATTGCGTAAGACAAGGATGACGTTTTTTTCTCAAAACAACGACGACCATTGGCTAAATTGTCAGCTGCGCCCGCCCAACCCCACGCGAAGACCTGTGCGGAAGTCGAGTTGGATTTAAAACAAAATGCGACAAAAACGTGGAGGAAAAAGTGAGAGTGTTGATATAACATTATTATGTACACACTATTTTAAGCCACCACATGGTAGCCGGTACTTTTAAGTAAAAAAAAACATACGTTATTTTCGACCATTCATTCGGTTAGCGTCATATTTGAAGACAGAGAAATAAAGTACTGCAAAATAAATGTCACAAATTGTAGAACGATTTTCGTTTTTTTGTTTAATCCTAAAACTATCTAAATGCGGAAAATACCAACTAAATTTTGTTCTTATGCTGGAAACAAACAAAAAAAGCCTTGTGTGTGATAATTCTGAAACCCACCTGACAAAGCTAGTCTTTAGCATCTGGATAGCCTCGGTGTCTTCTCGGAATTGAATTACGCCTTCATAAAAGTATGCCGTGTCTACTGAGCATGCGCATTAAAAACCATTACGCTTGCGCCTGTTCAAAAGTCATAAAATCAGAATACACCTGGAATAAAGGGGAAAAAATAATAAGTAATATATTTAATACGTTTTAAGTATTGCATCAAATGTAAAGTTTGAAGGGAAAAAAATTAAAAGAGCTTTTTTTTTTTACTGGCGCACGGAAAGAAGATTTATTTTGACCGGATTCTCAATTGAAAATTCTGTACAGAGTGAAAAAAAAGGCTTACTAAATAAACCTAGTGTGATCAGGAACTGATTGCTTAGTGACTGTTGAACTTGAACTTGGACCACTCCTCACAGATGTTAAATTCCTGGAATTCCTGGAGACCACAACAACCTCATTAGATGAGACACTTTAGTCCAGTTGTTAATATTAGAAAACTTCTGTGTAAACAAATGGACGTGACTTTCTTGGACAAAAACCAGCAGCAGAGGGCCCATAATCATTACCTTGGGCCAACAAGTTTATGTTTACAGTGTTGAGTTGAGCTAGAATCTGATTGGTTCTGGCAGCTCCTAAGGTCCTCCTTCCCCTTTGAGAATGTTTATGAGAAGGTTTATGAGCAGCTGCATGGTCAGTGTACATGCAGACACCAGACCAGGTAGGAACCAATGTTACTGAGTGTTTTTTTTAGTCTTACAGAGACTAATATATTTTCTTACTGTTAAAATATAATGTCTCCTAATGTGTCTTATTGTTTCTGCATGATATCCGTGGATCTCCCTTTTTCCATTTTTTTTCGGTACAATTATATTTTACTTTCACAAAGTGTGTTAAACACAATTTCCATGTTTCAATCAACAAACACACCCTGTTAGCTAAACAAAAAGGTGACTAAAGGTTGTGCTGTGAACTGAGATTTGAGTTCAGCTATAAGATAAAGTAAAAGTGAAAGTGTTCTATTTATCGTTGCACACCACCACACACACATTGAATTGTCTGTCCTCTGCATTCATTCCATCACGATGCTGTGAGTGTGTGGGGGAGTGGTCAGAGGAAGGGGAGACGGGGTCGGAGTCTGTGTGTGCACAAGACGGGGGACCAGGAAACGGACAGGGAGGGAGTTGGGCTTCCTGACTGCCTGGTGTGTGAAACTGTCTTTTAGCTTGCTGGTTGTGTTTCATCATTAGTGCTAGTTCCGCTGAGTTAGATTTTACTATAAATAATGCCATCAGTGTCTGGTCTGGATCAGGTCTTGTAGATCTGAGGTCATAAGACATGCGGGGTGAAGACAGTGAAAAGAAGTGAGAAGAAGGAGACAAACTAATGGAGAAAGAGGATATGAAAATGTTGCCATGGGAGTTCCACCAGCAGTCTAGGCCTATAGCAACATAACTAAGGGATAACTCAAGTGTGCTTGTGCCATCCGTTAGAAAATAAATAGAAATAGCGCCAGAGAGACGCCCGGTGATTTGTGTTGTTACAGGTCTTCAGATCTAATCTGAAACTATTTTTTCTACAACTTTTAATGCAAAAAATATTTCTAATTTTGAAAATATAAAAAATATTACACAAGTGCTGAAAGGCCGATCTAGAATTTTGGCTAATATGTGCCTATAAAGAACGGGTCAGAGGTTCTTAACTGCAACGCACACCATGCTCCTGTCCTCTTATCGTCAGCTACATTGTAATATTTTTCAGGTAAACATGCTGTCAATACCAGATGTTATCAGGAAGAAGAGAGATGGAGAGACATTGAGCGACGATGACATCAAACTGTTCATCGGCGCAGTCACAGAGAAATCCATTCAGGATGCTCAGACAGGTACAAACATTTGAAGACCATCGAAGCTCGTCGCCGGATGCTTCCACATCTCACGTGTCTCGATCTTTGCGCTGTAAGGTGCGATGCTCATGGCAATCTGGCAGAAGGGGATGGAGGTCACAGAGATCGAGTCCTTCACCAGGGAGATGATGCTGTCAGGGGAAGTGATGTCATGGCCGCAGGAGTGGGCAGGACAAGTGGTGGACAAACACTCCACAGGTGGAGTGGGAGACAAGGTTAGCCTGGTGTTAGCACCAGTGCTAGCCGCCTGTGGATTGAAGGTAGCCGTGTTTTAACTTTTATTACAGAAAAATTTCTAAAAATGTGCGGTTCTTTCCGTGTTTTAACTTTTATTACAGAAAAAATTCTAAAAATGTGGGGTTCTTTTTTTTTTTAGCATAGAGGTAAGTTGTGAATTATTGTTCAGTCAATCAGATGTAGTTCCTCCGTGGACCACTAGAAGGGTCAATGTAAATATAGACATAAGAGTGAAAATTTTCTTTTCGTATTTTCAACAGGTCCCGATGATAAGTGGGCGTGGCCTGGCCCACACAGGAGGAACTCTGGACAAATTGGAGTCAATACCAGGATTTAACATCCAGCAATCATCAGAGCAGGTTCAGAAAGTTGTTTGTTGTTGATGTTGATATACACTGCAGACTTTTCTTTGGCAAAAAAATAAAGGTGTTTGTGATTGTTTCCATTGTTTTGATCGATGAAGTGAACGTGAAATAAAAAATGTCAGGATTCATCTTGTTCTGAGCGCAGATTCTGAAGATCCTTGGCTCGGTGGGCTGTTGCATCGTGGGACAAACAGAGAAGATAGTTCCTGCAGACCGAGTCCTCTATGCCCAGAGGGACGCCACCAGCACTGTGGACAGTCTGCCACTCATCACAGGTATCAATGTAAACAATAAGAGTATGTTCACGGACATAAAACATCAGAACTTGTGTTCTGTGGCATAATGTAACGCAAACGAAAGAAAACAAAAGTATCACGATCCAGTGTATGGTGTACGACCAGCAAATGTAAACAAAGCCATCTTCTGTGTATAGCACCACGTGACAATGTATTCATCTGCTCTATGCTAGATAAACACAAAAGAAAACTTGGTCTTAAGCGACTTCAGGGTCGAGGTCGTCACGCCTGTCGTAAATCTGTTTGATCTCAGTTTCGCAGATAAGCCTTGTGTTTGTTTTGCAGGTTCAATCATCTCTAAGAAAGGAGCTGAGTCTTTATCGGCTCTGATTCTTGACGTGAAGTTCGGAAAAGCGGCTCTGTACAAAGACCTGGAGAGTGCTAAGAAGCTGGCGCAGTCCCTGGTATTAAACACTCTCAAAAACCTGGTATAAATGAATTCCACGTCACATCCAGAGAGCTGATTTTTTTTTAAGATTCAGGGGAGGGAAGGGAATGGTTTAGGAATGCGAACTGGAGCGGTGCTCAGCACTATGGACTCAGTGATTGGTCGAAATGTGGGCAACAGTCTGGAGGTGATTGAGTCTCTGGAGGCATTGAAGGGAAATGGTCCTGAAGATCTGATGGAACTGGTCACCACTCTGGGTACTTTTTTCTTTTGTTTTTAGGTAAAGTTTGTGCCATTCCAATTTTAAAATACTTAATTATCAGTTTTTTGGCTATTGTTAAATTATTATTATTGAGTATTTTTTTATTTTCAAAATTAACGGGCCAGCTTGAACACCCTAGTGGGCCAGTTTTGGCCCCCGGGCCATATGTTCGACGCCCCTGGTTTAAGGCATTCTGTGCAGTGGTGTGCCATGTCACAATGATTAATAATTAACTTTTCTTTTTTAGACTATTTTTAGGTCATGTCATCTGTGTGAAACCCAGGCATTGAAATCAGGTTTCCATTATCAGAGGAAAAAGCGGGGAAAAAATTCTTACCGATATTGTACAATATCAGCCAATAATATGGGTCAGCCGATATTATTGGACATCCCTAATAACCACATATACTGTATTAAAGGCATCACTCATACTTATGTAATTCTGCTTTGTTCATCTAGGGGGCATACTTCTATTAATGACCTCCAAGGCCTCCGACCTATCAGAAGGTAGGAAACAGGTTTTGGACGTAGTGAAAAGTGGAGCAGCTCTGCTTCGTTTCCAGGCCATGATGGAGGCTCAGGGCGTGGCCAAGAAAACTGCTGAGACACTATGCTCCGCCCACACTGACTACTTCAGCGTTCTGAGGAAATCTGAGCACCAGACTGAACTGAGGACATTAGCAGATGGTACAAAAACACAGAAAAAGACGATTCGGGTTTAAGCAAAAGTATTTAAACAATATTTAATGTATAACAATGGGACTTTTTTCTGAAGGTGCTGTCACAGGACTCGATGGTTTGGTTTTGGCGCAAGTTCTTCATAAGCTTGGGGCTGGACGATCAAAGGCTGGGGAACCTATCAATCACAGTGTAGGGGCGGAGCTACTGGTGTCATTTGGTCAGAAGGTGGAGAAAGGTGGGTTAGTCAAAAGTAATGGTTTTGATAAAGATAATGAAGACATGAATATATAATTTCTTTTGTCGTCAGGCACCCCCTGGCTGCGGATTCATTATGAGAAGCCATCCCTGACTCCAGACCAGATGAGTCGACTGCAGAACGCTCTTACCCTGGGATCAGACTCAAAAATGCAAACACAGAGTCTGGTCAAAGAGCTGCTGCTTCCAAATTAACACATACTGACGATTTAAGTAATTAACAATTGAATACTGCTGAGCATAACACAATATGCATGAACTGTGGGGATGATTAATTTAGATAATTATGAAAATCCTCTTTTAAACACTTCTGACATTAAAAAGAAGAATTTCAAGGGTTTTTACAAAAACTACTCGGTGGAGTTGCACATTGTCTTTGTGGACAAAGAGAAAGCATACAATAGGGTGCTTATGGCAGAATTTTTTGGATTGCGCAAGACAGTTGGGAGTGGCAGAGAAGTATGTGAAGATGGTGTATAATAATATATTATATATAATAATGTTTAGTGCAATTATGATAATTATGATAATTATATACAATGATAGAGGACGTTATAATACTCATTCCTTACTTTATTTACTTACCTTTTTACTTTGCTAACCAGAGTAATTTACAAGACAAATGAGTTTAATAGGGTTTTTACAAAAAATAATTATGAACTAATGATCTATTCTGTACTAATGCAATATCAATAAAATACAACTTTCTCCTTGTTGTCCAAATGCGCTTTTTATCATTTTGGCATGCTGATATACTTGTTGTCTCTTGTTCTAAATATTGTCCCAGTCATAACCAAAAATTAACGTTTTTGAGAGTTGTGAATTTTTCAAAATATAACAGTAATATAAATAATTTTAAACAATACAAAAAATGTATTTTAAAACCTTATCCCAACAGCAAATCCATTGAGAAAGAAGATAACTTAATTTGAAAATGTAAACATATTTTATTTCAGTCAAGATTTAGAGAAAGGGAACTTTATTTAACAAATGCAATATGACCGAAAAACATAACACGCATAGAAAAGTTATTGAAATATACTGAAATATATCACAACTGCAGCCATTCCGTTTAGTCTCTTTGTTTGTTTACCAACTCCTGGCCTCACCTGATGCAGACTTCCAACGATTCCCATTACAATTCCTCACCCGAACGATGCCAGGGCTGAAATCACCAAACTGACTGAGCACCGCAGTGAAGGCAACAAGGTCCTCAAACGTCTCATAATGGAACAAACTTCAGCAGAGATATTGGATGTTGGAGACCCAATGATGAGGACCAGGAAAAACATCAAGAGTCGTGTAGAGGCGGGGCTGAGAGGTTGATGTGGGGCGCAGTCAGTGGACGACGGAGTTGAGAGGCTCAGCTCTGATGTTTCCTAAATCCAGAGTGGAGTCTGTGTCCTCATCAATTTCTCCAATCACAGCACTGAAATATAACCAGAAAAGCTCACATTTAATTACGTCATTCTGATGATGAGAAATGATGGCATGGGTGGATTGATAGATCGAGAGATAAATAGATAGATGTGGCAAATTGTCTTCCCATGAACTAAACAGTTTCATGTTGCTTCAACTCACACATTATCTCCTCGTACGATGTAAAGTCCGAGCACCACCTGCTCCACACCCTGAGAGGAGCTGAACACTCTCTCGTGACTCTCGTCCAGGATCAGGTTGATGGTCTGATCAAAGCCTTTCAACGTCCCCTGGAAAACAATCAGTCTCAGTTAAGAGTTATAAAAACCGTTGTTCAACCCTATTAAATATAACATTTCCTATTTCCTAATTTGGTAACATAAAGACATCATTTTTTAAAAACAGTGATTTTTACAAATGATTTTTGGGACAGTTCTACTTACATGCAATTCTTACTTAGGACTACCACATTGATTCCAACATATTTCTACGTCTGACTTTATTTTCAGACATTTCTGAATTTTGATTCATTGTGATTTTTTTTTTTTGGTCATTTACCTGTAAAATTTAAATTTTATTAATAAAGTATTCCTAATATTTCAATTTTTTAAATGAATACGTTTTGAGACATAGTATAAAATACTTAATAATAAATAATAATAAAATAGTAGGTAAATAAATTAACATCTTACTTCAATGTGACACTTTCGGCTAAGGGCAAATATTTGTAATACTTGATTTGAAAATTAATGGACGTCATACACACTTTTAAATGACGTTTTGTTCTTACATACAATAACGTACTGACTCCATGTCGCTAACACACGGCGCTGTTTTACATGGAGTTGTTAAACACAAAATATTTAGCTGAATTACTATGAACTGTTGTTAAAAACGCATTCAAACTCACCACAATCATCCTGCCATCTGAGGTGACGATGGCGACGGTGCCTGACTTTAAGTCAAAGAAACATTTCCTAATAAATTAAATTACGTTCTTACAAGTACATACGTATACACTCTTGAATAGATTAAGCTTTACAACACAAACACACATAGATTCATTGCGGAAAAAAACAAACTTAGCTTCATTTATTCATAAGATATTTTAGCATGTTAGCAGCTAACAGCAGAAGGATACGATTGATGTAACTCTCCAGTGCAGTAGACATGACGCTTCCTGCTGGGTTTCAATGTCTTACTGCAATGACGGACGTTTTTAAAGCCACGTAACGATGTTTATTTACTTGAAAAATAGACTTTAACATACGGCTAATGCTAATGGAAACAACGGAGCACCAAACACAGAAATCACGCAGTGACCGAGAGGAACAGGCAGGAAAAAGACCGCCGTTTGTTACGTCACATCCGGCATTTGATACGTCAACGTTTATTTTTTTTGTGTATTCATATTTAAATATTGTTTTTGTATTACTTCTGCTGAATTTCAAAACATGAAAAACTTAAATTTCCGTAATTTCATGGTTCACAGATCAATAAGTAATAAATGTAAATATAATTTCTTGAATTCACAAAATATTTTTAACGCAGGTTTTAATGTAATCGCCTGAAAGACTAATAATGTCTGAGCACAATTAATTGAAACTTAAATAATATTAGGTTCATATATTATTAATACTTAATTTTGCAACTTTTCATAAAATAAATGTTTAAACTTTTTGACTAATTTTGCGGTATAGCTTTTTTTAGCTGAAATCAACAACTTTAGAAAATAATAACAGATGTGTTCCTGCATTATGATAATGCTAACTAGAAAAAGCTTAAACAAAATTTTAATTTATAATAAAATGAATGTTTTTATAAATGTGTGTACATTTATACACCTCATGTAAAACAATCATAAAACAAAGTGATGACAATCGATGAGAGATGATGACATAAAGTGCACTCAGTAGTCAACAGTATGTTTATATTTTATTAAATTATATAGATCTGAATTATACAGTGTTTTCTCAGTACATACAGAATCTTCTGTATAAAATTCACTACACTGACTTTACTCTAAAAACAGACATGTCTGTGTGTGTGTGTGTGTGTGTATGCCAGAGATGACACATGCAGTCAGTCCAGTCATCTCCGCATGTCTTTAGCCTTTTTGTTGCTCAGTAGTTGTCCATACAAAGGGGGTGAAGAAGGAGCGAGGGGTAGAGGAGGACGAGGACGATGACAACATAGAGGAGCAGTGACAGGACCAACACCAGGAACATCATGCTACCAAAGTATTAAACTTGTACAAAAATACTTTACAATGTCCCTGTTTCTTTAAAGAAAAATAGGTTTGGTTGGTTGGTGAAGCTACATGGCAATTTATTTGACCAATTAATCTGAAATGGCAGTGAAATGCATGCGCACGTGTGTGTGTGTGTTTGTGTGTGTGTTTGTGGATTTTCTGTTCAAGAGAATCACTGAAGTGCAAATCCCTGCAATGTTTTCCACACACACACACACACACACACAAACAGTGTGTATGGCTTTGGAGCTCACATGTCCACATCTCTAACGTTGTCATCTCTTTCTCCTGCAGGACCGTTTGTAGACTGTACATAAAGATGAATAAATGTTAGAAATGATTAAAAAACTGGCAGAGTTAGCAGTAAAAAAATAACTAAAAGATAACTCAAGTAGGCAAGAAACATTGCTGGATAAAACGTACCAGAAAAAAGTTGAAAAGAATAAAGAAAATATAAAAATGCTAAATGGACAGGCTGTTCAGAAGAAAGCTTTTCAGTTATTCACTGTATGTGTTTCTCTTCAAAAACAAATGAAATAACTTGTTGTCATGTGACGTAAGTTTGACACAACAAGCAAACATGGCTGACATTGTTTTTTTTGTTTTTTTTGTGGAGGTGCATTCTCCATCTTTATTCACAGTCTGTGTTGTCGTTGCTAAACTGTTGGATTTGGAGCTCGGTGTTTGTACCATTTCTGAGTGAAACAAACTAAATCCCAACCAACATGTTGAACTAGATATCAAAGATGGCCTAACTGAATGTTTACGTGTACTGTTTCAGCTGTTAGCCCTGTGGTACCTGTGCTAGTCAGAGATAAGGCCAGTGTGTTCTGAGCTGTGGTCAGAATTGATGTTTATTAGCCCTGTTTTAAAATTTACAGGCGTTAGCCCTAAGCTAAAGCTGCATTAAACAGCTATTGGCTCTCCGTACCACATACATTAACCCACGTTAACAATGTCTGTCTATTGGGTGCTAACTAATCAACTGTGCTTACCAAGTGGTGACTGATTATTAGCCAGTTTAGCAGGCGTAACATTGCCTGTAATGTTTAGTTTTTTGCTAATATAATATCGAGCCTCGTAGTAAATGTTAACCTCTGGTTCGGTTGTGTTGGCTACATGTTAACTCTGTAATTTGGGCACATTTTTTCAACCTGGATATTAACATATAGCCATATCTTACCTGTGTTAGCGGTTGCTAACCACAGGGACAGGTATTAGCTTGTGCTCATTTTAATCATGGGTTAAGGCTAAGACTACAGTGGATATAAAAGTCTACACACGCCTGGTAAAATGCGTTTTTACATAACTAAAAAAACAAGAATCTTTAAGATTTTTTTCCAATTAAATAATAAACTGAATGTCTAAACAGTCCTAAAAACAATAAACTGAATGTCTAAACAGTCCTAATTAAACAAGAAACTTCAAATTAAATTAAAAGACTACTATAATTTAGATTAATTTCGACTAATTAGGAGAACACCTGTTAGCTAGAACTTGATTCAGTTCATTTACCGAAGGCTCTATGGTGCTCCATGTCCTATGATTATTAGGAGAACACCTGTTAGCTAGAACTAGCTTCAGTGAATTTACCAAAGACTCTATAGTGCTCCATGTCCTATGATTTAAAGCATTGTTTCCCAAAGACTTGGTCGCAAAATATTTTATTTTGGGTCGTCTCGCATCATGTTTAATGATGTCTATTGACTTGGGTTGCGAAGTTTTGTATGAAAATATGAAAATATATGTCCCCTGAATTTTTTCAGGAGAACCGTCTGGGAAACACTGGTTTAAGTACTTGAAATATATTAATTTTTTAAAAAAAAGAAAAACCTATTGAACTTTATTTGAGGTGAGTCAGATACAATTTATTTATTGGCACATGTATCTTAGTACTCTTTAATATTGGTTGATATGTGATATTTGTTTTATTGAAATGTGCAGATTTAAGGTTTAAGTTCTGAAGTTCAGTATGTTGATTAACATTTAACAGAGGGGTGTAGACTTTTAATCACCGTAGTCTTTGTGTGCTCATTGTTTTGTTAGCCACATGCTAACAATATGCTAGCGCTGTGCTTCAGATTCCAAAATAATCACGCTTAACAAAGTTCGGGGACTCGGCGAAAACAGCAAGCCACAGGAGTCAACTCTAACAGCAGCCAATCAGCTCACTGAACCAAAGCAAAAAGATTGAGCAGCAATCAACTTTTTTTTTACTGGCCATTGGTGCTAACGAGGGACTCTGATTGGTCAGTTTTTAAACTGAGGTGAGAGCAGAATGGTGTTGACATCAATCCAAAGGTTGTATTCAACAACACACACAGACACACACACACACACACAGACACACGCACACTCGTTCACTCACACACATTTTTTGTCTTACCGTCACAGGTTTCCTGTTTCAAACACAGGACTCTTTTTTTCTCACATAATATTTCATGGTTATGATTAAAAGTTGTCAGGGTTCGACGTTTTTCATGTGAACAGCAACAAGACTGAACTCGTTTTTTTCTTCTTCTATTTTACACAATTTCATGTTCAGTCGTGTAAAAACAAACAAACGAACGAACGAACAGAGGAAACGGACAAAGTCAATCAGAAACACACAGAAACACAAAGATAGATTAGTATAATAGATCACTGTTACTGGGGTTTGGTAGTTTTGATGGGTGTGGCATGCGTGGCTTCTCCCTGTAAGATTGATCTGATTGGTTTGGTTGTGGGTGTCAAGGTTAACCAATCAGAGACAGGTAAGGAAGCATTTTTTGTTTTTGTTTTGTTTTTTTTCTCTTCTTTGTGTGTTTTGTCTGATTGGTTCCAGCCAATCAGCTGAATCCTGAATCTTGGATGCCTATTGGTCAGTAGTAAAAAGGAAAGGATTTTGTTCGTTGCCAAGATTGATCAACTTGGGAGTGGGAGTGGCTTTACTGGCCTTGTGATTGACATACACACATACTAACATACGTACATACTGTACACACACACAGTGCGGCCAGTCCAACAAGAGTAAACAGTAGAAAACAGTAGATTCTTATTTAACTGCTCAGTGTTGTCGTCAGCATTATCAACACAAATGGAACTATGTCCCAGCCTCCAACTCATTCATGGCACAGAACGCTCTAACCTACTGCGCGTGTGTGTGTTTTTTAATTGATGCTCCGATCAGGACCAAACGCTTCAGTGACGACAAAGATTCGGAATTCAAACACAAACACGTTTCCCTAAATCCAACAAGGCTACCGCAATTCTCACACACGAAACGAATCACACCAGGAACTAGAAACAGTACCACCAATTATTTGTGCTTCTCCACATGGACCAGGTTTGTGTGGCTGGATTTAATATTTTTGGCCCTACGCTGCCAAAGTTTGCTGATGACATCATGATTTCCAAACGATGCAGTAAATTTCCACGAACAACCCCCTGTCGAGTTTGTTTCAGTTGATAAATAGAATTAATTAAGGTTCAGGTCTTCTCTCCACTCACCAGTCATCAACTGTTACAAAATACGCTGACGACTAAAGTGCTTGACCCAAAAATTTGGTCTGCACCCAGTGCTTTTCGACTGTGACGGAAAACCTTTTTTTTGTTACCATTTTGAGCAGCTACGTCATAAAAGACCAAACGTAATGGAATGGATTTTAAAGGGATTCTAACACAGGAACAAAACATGTTAAGGTTTGGCAAAGCTTTAGACGGCGACAGTGACATTAGCTCTGCGTCCTGATCGGAGCATCTCTCTAGGCTTCTTGGCATCCTGCCCGACCATCGCCAGCTTCGGAATCCTAGGCTTTCGAACACCGTCGGTCTTTGTGCTGCTGCATCATGGCCATAAATAACAGTGAGCCATTATTCTCTGATTCCGACAGGCCGTGGGTTCCAAACCGGAGAAGCAGCTCTGGATAAGAACCCATTAATCTGTTACCACCAAGACCAAAGACTATTTGTGAGGTTCTGTGTACTAGGATCTGTGCCGAGGCTCCAGCCACCCTAATCCAACTCACAGGAGCGTGTCTGGATGCAGGTAAGACCACTGGCTTGTGTTCTGGCTTTGGTCCAACCTGTAGCGTGAGTTTGGCCTTGACTGAGACTGAAACATCAGTGACTTCTAGTTTATCCGATCAGTGACTTTGGTTCTGGTTTACGGTGGCGCACGTAGCTCTTGTATCTATTTTCGTAGGGTCAGACGACACGGATTCGAGTTAAACAAGTCAGTAGTCTAGCATGGACAAGAAGCCACATTTGTGTTGCCCCTAAGACCAGCAGCAGTGTATTCGACAAGAAAGAGCAGCAGCTGAGACTCTTAATTCTAGTTGGATCTGTCAGCACGTAGAAACAGCATCCAGCGGTCGCGGACGGTTGGAACCATTGTCTGTGGTTCCATTTATTCAGATCAGGGAGCTAGATGGGGACTAAGATTCAGTGTACGCACGCAGCTTGGCCTAGTAAGACTGTTGTTACTGGCTGTGGTTCCAGGAGGCTCAGTAGTTTAGGTTCTTGTCTCAATGACAAAAGAACAGGTTTCAGAACCAGTTTGCTTGACGAGGAGTAGTCCCAATACCTCTATGTTCTTTTAGGTTCCAAGAGCAGTTCATGGGTTCATACTTAGTGGTTGAAGGAAAATTCTCATCCAGGAGTGTAGCACCACGGGGTTCCACTCTTAAGCAGTGGTGACGGGTCTGACCCACTTTGACACAACTTGGTTGCATTGTACTTCTCGGTGACATCTGGCTTTTAGTCTGATGACCACAAGTTAGACTCGGGTAGGGTCAGGTCAGCCTGCTATGACGAGCCACTGTTCACCTGTCCTACACCGAGCCCCAACCCCAGCCCATCTCCAGGTTGGTTCCATTTGATCGGACCGCAGTCCTCTTCGTGGCCCATTAAAATCTCAGGGTGTTCCAGGTCATTATTTGGCTGAGAGGAGTGGCTGTTGTTGGTGTTGCCGTCATTGTGATTGGCCAGCAGAGTAGAAGAGGGCGTGGACGAGGTGGGGTTTCGACTGATGACAAGATCCAATCGATTTGGAGACTCTGCTATTAGTGGAACCACCAAGCAGCAGTCAAAGTCCCTGGTCCGTACATGGTTTATCTGAAACACAGAGTAGGAGTAGACGTGAGGGATTGGTTTCAGCGTTTATCGGATCTTCGGGAATAACAGGACGCCGGTGTTTCATACCTGTAATATCCGATCAAAGGCTCTGAGGCCAGCCCGTTCTGCTGGCCCTCCAGGTCGGATGTTGTTAACATAAACCCCACGGTCCAGTAAACCGTCTGAAACACTGAAACCAAAGTCTTCTATGTCGGAAGCCTTCTCGAGGCTCATCTGAAATACACACACAAACGTGTGTGTTTAAGCATCACAACCATCCAAGTTTGGGCATGTATTTAACATTTGCTGTTTGGAATGAAATGGTCACCTTATGGAGTTCCACAGGGTTCTGGGTAAGGATTTCATTGACTTCCTGCCTCATTTTCCTCATTGCGAAGGCTCGACGTTGGGGGTCGGACGGTAAGGTGTTTGAGCGAGGAGTGACCTGAGGAAGAAAAGTTACAGAACAGTTTCACGAGGGTACAGATCTCAACAAATCTTATTATAGACACTTGATTGAAGGTCCTTGTAACATTGTTGCCTACCATGAGTCAAAAGTCAAATGCTAAATATCTAAGGCGGCCAATGTTTGCCTGAATTGTTTTGTTTTTTTTCTTATCGTATTCTAATGTAAATGACCACAGTTTGAGGTGCGGTTACCTGTGGTCGGGAGTTGCTACGTTCCTGAAAACTTGCCTGACGACCCAGGGTGCTGCGCAGAGGGGTTGGGTCATGATTCAGGCTGAGGGTGGAGCCTGACATAATGGTTGCCTGAAGACAGAGGACAGGTCAGTCAAGAGGTCGTGCAACCAAAAGACATCATCTTCGCATGTCTCGCAGAAATCATCTTAGCAACCCTACTGCTATCTTACTGACAGCTAACAACAGCTCCTGGATTAATGGAGTCTCTAGAAAAGGACTGAATTTCAGATTTACCTGGATCTAGTCCTGCTTTTCCAGATTTTATTTTTAATTGTCATTCTTGTTATGAATTTCACAGTTTTTGCCTCAGTCCTCCAAAATCAACGACTCGTCAGACTCATGCTTGACTGACAGGTCTGTTTCACGACCAAAGAAGATAAACTACCCATCGGGCCTTGCAAAAGCTCTCCCACCATGCCTTGCTCAAACTGCCAAGCTTGGAGCGACACGACTCTGCCACGATATTGGCCAGAAGCTGGGTGATGTCACTACAAATGCCACAGTACCCTCAACATGGTTGGCAGCGCTGGTGCCGGGGTGCAGTTAGTTACATTCAAAAATTACTGATCAAGATACACAAAGTGTTGACAGCGAGGGTCCAGGGACAGAGAGAAGAGGGCACAGGATGGAAATTAGTGAGACGGGTGGAAGGAAGAGAGAGAAGAGGAGAGGGAGGGATGGAAGGAAGGAAAGGAGGAAGGAAGGGTACCAGAGTGAGGAGGCCTGTCTCGTTTTCTGACTCCTGAAAGAAAAGGATTCATTTCTGTTTTCAGCTGGGTCACAAGAAAGCTACTTAAAAATAAAAAAACAAACCAAGTAGTAGGTATAGTATTACTACTATACGTACTACTACATAAGCTTACCCTAACCTATAACACTCCTTAGGGCAGTATTAAAACTGCTTTTGTTATTATTACTTTTATTCAGTTAAAGCTACAACTTACTGCAAACGCAGCTGTACTACAGTATCTAACAGCAGTACCTTGAAAGGTTGTACTCACCTCCAGCTCCCTGAGGATGCCACTCTGACCGCAGGTCTCCAGGTCCTCCAGGGCCTGAGACCAGAAGTTCTCTTCTTGGTCTGGTTCTGTGCCATCGTTCCCAACAGTGAACCTGAAGGAAGAGGATCATGAGCAACAGAAGTGAGGAAGCTAACAGGCTAATGCTGGTAACGGTAATTTATTTTTAAGGACAAATGAAACCAAATGTTCAAACTTAACGTTTTTTTGTGTTTTCCAAATAACCCTCATAAATGTTAATTTTCTTAAATAAGGGTTTGAAAGTAGGGGAATTTCAAAAATGTGCAAAAAAATCTAACATCCATGTGTTTTCCAAATAACCCTCATAAATGTTAATTTTCTTAAATAAGGGTTTGAAAGTAGGGGAATTTCTAAAATGTGCAAAAAAATCTGGCTTTTAAGTCATATTAGTAAAATATCACTTCAAAGTGATATTATTCTCACCCTCCGAGTGGGCGTTCCCAGTCGTCGTCACCGAGGCCCAGCTCTGTCAGCGGATTGGCTCTCTGACGAGCGGAGGACGACGTTTGGCTGTTGGACGTCTTGGTGCTGCGCCAATCTTGAAAACTGTACGTAGTTAATTGAAAAGATGGAGCTGCAAAAATAAATAAATAAATAAAAATCAGCCGTCCAGATGAAATGGTTCTTCCAGCTACAGTTGTTTTTTTGGTCCAATCAGAGGTTGGACGTTGGGGTCCTATACCTGGTGTGGTGAAGCTGCTGTCCATGTTGGATCCATCCCAGGACTCCACGGCGCTGTCCACAGATGGTAGTGTGCTGAATGCTCTCTGGCTGGATGGTGGTGTGACCAGGATGATGGGCTCTTCCTCCCCTTCCTGATTCTCCTGACAGGGGTCTATGCTTTGACCAATCACAGTGGACTTCGGACTTGACACTAAAATTAAAAAAAAAAAAAGCATTATCCAAAAAACAAGAACATTTGTAGATAACCTATGTTGTTTAGAACTGTTTATTTCTACAATTTATAGTCGACACAGGGAGTGTGTGACTCAAATCCAAAGCTGAAGTAACAACATCTGTGGGTTAAAATGAGGCTGAATTGAAAACTACGTCGAAGCTTCACGGCCCTAACGTTTGTCCGTGTGCTCGTTTGTTTGTTTGTGTGCACGTACATTCTCCCTGCTTCTTGATCTTAAGCGTCACCGTCTCGCCCGCCTGCTGCAGCAGACTGATGGCTTCACTCAGGGGTTTCCCCTTCAGGCTGTTACTGTTTATAGCCAGGATGCGATCACCAACGTGGATTGCACCGGTTCTGTATGAAGCGAAGAAACACACACACACACCAAAAAAATATTATCGCTGAAATATGGAAATAGTTCTATATGTAATACAAAAAACACATCATGTACATACAAAAAACACATCATGTACACCAATTTATATATAAATATATATGTATGTACATATGCATGTGTATTTTATATGTATGTATATGTATACACACATATATAAAATATATTTATGTGTAAATATATATTTATATATGTGTGTATACATATATAAAGTCAACTTTATTTCATAATAAAGTTGACATATTTTTGACATATTTAAATATATACAAATATATATCTAAATATATGTACATATATACATACACATATATATATTTATATACTACGTATAAAGAATATAGAATATTTTGACGTTCTATGTCAAAAAAACTATGACATTGTCGTTTACCTTTCGGCCAAACCTCCTTTGCTCAGCGACGAGATGATGATGGGATCGAATGGCTCCTCTGTGCCTGAGATGGTTATTCCCAGTGGGCCTCCGTATCTTTGCAGCTCCACCGTGTAGATGATGCTGCCGGAAACCTCTTGTTCATCTGATACAAATACAACAAGAGATTGTGAGGTTTCAGGAGTCATTCAGCAGCAGAGGTTTGAAACAAGAGAGAAACAGAGCGGTGGGAGAAAATAAAACCTGAGTTGTCTTCGTCTTTGCGGATTTTCAGTTTGACCAGCTCCTCACACTGCTGCAGGATCTGGACCGCCTCCTCCATCGAGCAGTTCTCCACACGAATGTTGTCAATTGCCAGCAGCTTGTCTCCGAGCTCCAGCGTCCCTGTTCTAAAAGAGGAGCCACTCATCGGTTGTTTGCCTGACAATTTCAGACTCAAACAGAACATTTTGGGAATCAATCATCTCACTTTCTTATCTACGATTCAATGTAAAAAAAAAAACATACCTATATAGATGACTGAACTGTGGAGCAGACACTGTCAGTATGTCAATATGACTAGGTTACTTTATACAGATGCTGATTTGACTGTTGTGAATGATATAAATATATATATATAAATATATAAGAAATATTGTTGACATCATAAGCTACCAATTAATGTCGACTCGACGTTCATTCCGCTAGAGTGGACATCAAAAAATCTGAAGTTGTGCAACCACTAATATATACGTATGTTATATATATATGCATACATATATTTTTTAAAGAGTTCACAATTGTGTCATTTGTTGTTGATAAATGACAACGTTTCTGTGACTCTCCACATTTCTCTTTGTAACGAAATGTACCAAACCCTTATGTCAGTGCCGAGGCTAAAGTGATCGACATACATTAAAAACGTTAAATATATTTACTCATATAATCGCAACATACTATATGTATATGTTATTATATTATATATTTATATATGTGATTAAATGCATGTAGCTCTATGACACAATATGATTCAATTCGTACAATATATGTTCACTACTACACACTGTAGAATTATATTTACATATATTTTTTTGAATTTTATTTTTATTGCTCATGATTTACTAGCACTCCCTTAGAGATCTATTAGTAGTTTTTGGTTTGTATGTGTGTGTGTTTGTGCGCGTGTGTCCACTCACCTGTGTGCAACGCTGCCCTTCTTAATGTCAGAGATGATCAGAGGATCACCTGGTTTCCTGTTGGACGGAGCTGCAGGGAAAACACAGCAGAGAATCCTGAGCTGGAAACTAAGTGGCAAAAACATCTAAAAGATGTGAAGTTTTCTTTAAATATGCAAAAAAAAAAAGAAAAATCAATGAATGTTTTTTTAAACTTACAGCTGATGGTGATTCCCAATTCTACACCAGGTTTTTTAGGAAGCTTCACATGGAACGTCCCGGAGCTGGGAATGACCGACTCTGAGAAGGTGATACAAGGAAGATACAAACCTGCTTTAAAAAGGTCTGTGATCTTTGCCTTAAATAACCAAACAACTTTATAATACAGAGTATCAACACTTTTTGGGGCCTGGGAGCTGCTATTCAAATGCCCAGGCCAGAGTGATCTACCTACATTGATAAATATATACTGTATATATATTTTATAATATATACTAAATGTATATTCATTCATATAAACCAAACACACTTTAGATATACACATATATACATTTATAATATATGTATATATATATATATATAGACATATATATATGTATATATATACACACATATATGTTGAGTTACTGATTAAGTGCATCTAGTTGTATGGCACAATATGATTTCATTTTTACAGTACATTGGTCAGTACTTTACACTATAGAATTATATTTCTAGTTAATGTTTTTTAAATGTAATTGCTCATGGTTTTATTTTCAATTAAATTCACCAAGCAGACCGGACTGAACACCCTAGTGGGCCGGTTTGGGACAGCGGGCCGTATGTTTGCAACCCCGGATCACCAGGCACTCCCTTTCAAATCGACTGG
>NC_024314.1:16901670-16909837 GCF_000523025.1 Cynoglossus semilaevis
GGGGTCAGTGTAGGCGATGAGCGGCGGCGACGACAGCGTTTCAGTGGCGAACACTCCTCCCTGCAGCTGCAGGCCGAACCCCATGATGCCGTCGCCAAGCAACGTCACTTCCGTAGTCTCCGTGTGGACGACCTGACCGGCAAGACCCACAGTGCTGGACGCAAGAGACACTACGACGGAGACAAAGACAGGAAGGGGTCAAGACTCATAAACTGTACATAAGAAATGGACGTAGGTTTGTGGTTCGAAACCCTTAACGAAGGTTTGTTTCCAAGAAGCGGTAATCATAGAGCAGACTCACGGGAGCTCTTAAAGTCTTTCTTCTTGTTTTTCCTCCTCATCAGTGTGCTCCGGGGACTGGTGGGATACATGTTCCTGGGTACGGTGCTCATGTTGAGGGACGAGAGACTGTAGGCCGACATGGAGCCAGGGGAGAACGAGTGACTGAGAGCTGAACACAGAGAGAGTGACGGAGATGGTGAGATGATTTTTTTTTGTTTTTTCAAAATTAAACATCACGCACTAGACATAAGAAAATCATTTTACTTTGAGATTAAAAAAGTAAATAAATAAATATGAGTTACAGAAAAACACAAGTGGAAGCAAAGTATTTCCAGTACGGCACAGTTACGTTTACAAAAGTAGCGCCACCATACACTCCTGGTGACGTTTAAGAAAAAACATTGAAAAGCATCATGCCTCTGATAGATAATGACATATTGTTATCTTTGATGATGATGTTTTTTTAACATTCATGACACTGTTTTCATGATGTTTGGAAAAAGAAATAAGCCATATATTTATGTACACATCATTTTTTGGGGAGATTTTTCTCATGAAAAAAACATTTCCCATGATTCCCTGCGAAGGGGAGCGAGAGAGAGGTGGAAGTGGACGTACAAGGGTTGTTTGGGTGGCGGTTGTGCGATCTGGGCGCTGATTGGTCGGGGTGGTAGGTGTTGTAGTGGTAGGGAGGGAGGATGGGGGCGGAGCCTGCAGTCTCCCAGGGGAGGGGGCGGGGACTACGCTGCACCTTGACTACATACATACGACAGCAAAACACACACACACACACACAGATGGGAGCATTGAGGTTAAAGGAACAGTTTATCAGGTTTATGAAAAATGACATGATAATTACGTCATTTTTCTAAACGACAACACTTGTTGGACAGGTTGTATCATTTTGTGATGTGTTTGAGGTCAGCCCAGTTTTGTTTTTGTGTTTGTTGTTACCCTGCTGAGGTGCGTTCAGGGCCGGACGAGCCTGATGCTGCGGCAGAATCTCCATACGAACCGTCTGACAGGAGGCAGAGAGCAGCTGAGTGGCTTCAGCCAGAGAACAAAACTCCATCGACTTCCCGTCCACTGACAGGATGTGATCACCGGCATGTAGGGCACCGCACCTTCGCACAAAATACACAACCAGAACAACTAAATATGGAGGTGGAGACACGTGTGCTGCTGCTGCTGAAAACTGTGCTAAAAAAAACCTGCTTAAATATTTCACTGGATCCGATGTTTGGTACCTGTCTGCTATACTGGCCGGTTTCACCTTGTCGATGACGATGACCTGCTTGTTGCAGAACATGGAGGTGGACAGAGCCACTCCCAGACTGGAGCCTGTCGCTTTGGCAACTTCCACCAGCAGGGGGCCGGATGCAGTGGCCACAGAGTCTGAAAAGAGAAAAACAATTGTAAAAAATGTACGTATACTAGAGATGTCCGATAATCTCGACCAACCAATATTACTGGCCCGATATTAGCATAATTATGTAGTATCTGTATGAATTGTTGTCGGTTTATTCCTCCGATAATGAAAACCTGAAAATGCAATGCCTGAGTTTCGCCAAATGGAAAAACGACTGTATATGAAAGTGAAAGTCACTAGATGGCAGCATTGCACCTCTTTTAATTGATCTATTTTGACAATCAGAGGGTTGTATGCAGAATACTGGTGGCAGCAACTCAAAACAGGAGTTTGTTCAGATAAATAGATAAATATTACCGAGGGGACCTCCACACAGAAACAAAGGAGTTTATCATGAAATATTGGCAACGCTTCAAAGGTTGTGCACATTCAGCAGGGTTGGTCCCTGAATGTAACACTGAGGGGAAAAATCAACTAATGTGTACAAATGTTTGATTGGTTGGATTGTGTTGAGCTACGCTCTTTAACAATCACTGAACTTCAAACTGACAAGGTTTGCTTAACAGACACACCATAAACAAATGTTCAGTCTTTTCTTGAAGTGAAAAGTTAAATATTCTGTGAAATGACTTTTATTTACTCTGTAAAAACACATTGTTTTTACAGCGTTTTTGCTCGAATAGAATCACAGATTTCAAAAGATCTTTCAAACTCAAAATCTGAGATGTTTAAATGAATCAAAAGAAACGTCAAATATCTGGGCCAAAGCGCCACTAATTAAAATTCTTTAAATAAAAAAAAAAAAAGATGTTTCAGGAAGTAGACTGACCCATTACTGATACGTCGTATTCTATTAGCAGCGTAGCTTCCTGTCCACTCTGCTTCAGGATGCTCATGGCCTCCGCTAAAGTACTACCATGGAGACGAATGCCATCGATGCTGAGCAACCGATCTCCAGGTTTGATGGTTCCTTCCCTGAAGACAGAGCGACGTAGAGAGAGAGTCAGACACAAAAAAGATGATGGGTAAATAGTCTGTATTCATGAAGAACATTTCCAGTTCTGTTGATCATCTAAAGAACCTTAAACAACAGGTTTTGAGATCATCTGCACGTACAGCAACATGAAAACTAGCAGCCTAGCCTGTCGCAATAAGATCTAAGTAAGTAAGATGTTAGTAGCTGGAACATTAGTGATGGGAGTATCAATTCTGTGGTATCGATATATGGATATTCACGAGTATCGATTACTCTCTTAGAGTATCAATACTAAATAATAAATGAAAAAGGTACCTGAGTCACTTCCATATCTTTTACAGTATCTTATTAATATGTTATGCAAAACACAAATTAAAAATGGTAAATGGCCAGTATTTGTTATGTGTTAAAAAAGTACACAAAGTACCGATAACAGTATCGAAAAGTAAACAGTATCATATCAAAAATTCTGATATCGCCTTTCGGAGAGCTTTTGTTAAAGAAGTCAAAAACATAAAAATACAATTGTTTGTCTCGCATTACTAACTGCTAAGATAACATAAAATAAAATAATAATAAGATGCTAATGCTAACCTGTCCGCTGGTCCACCCGGTCTAATGGTTGCGATGACGATCGGGCGGGACTTATTCCTGTCCTCATTAACGCCACCTGTGGACGGGACAGAGTTGTTCTACTTAAACAATTCACACACGTCTGTAAACACCCACTGAAGCCCGCAAATGTTCCCTCACCTCTGATGACAAAGCCGAAGCTGTTCCCCTCTTTGTGCAGCGTAACCTCCACATTTTTAAAGACAACACCAGAGCCCTGCACTGCTGCAACAGAGAGCGTGGCACCGACATGTCAATGTCCCATCTGAGCTGCTGCAGAGTTAGAAACTCAACAGCCAACGTTTTCTTGATCATTCGCCTGTACTTACAGACAGGAGGCAGCTCGTACTCCACCTCCAGGACCACGCGCTCGCCCACGTTCTTCAGCAGACTGATGATCTCATCATGTCTGAACTTGGCCAGGTTTATACCGTTGACTGAGCGGATGTAGTCTCCGACGTTTAGCTGATCGCTCCTAAGGATGGACCACAAACACGAGATTCAACTTCTTTACTTTTAAGGTTTAGCAACAAGAAATACAGGGAAAATGTCTAAAATATAGCATGAAACAAAAACATACAGGGTTCTCCACTTACGTCGAAATATGTCCCCTATGTCACTTACCCTACGCTAACATGGTGTTAACATCATAATTTAGGACATTAAAAACATCAGAAGAGTCTGACTAACTCTGGGGAGCCATAATGAAGGACAAGCACCCCCCCCCAAAAAAAACACTAACAAAAGAAAGTGAATGTAGCAAGCTAATGTATAGCGTTTAACTGGCGAATGTAAATAAAGCTATCGTCTGCATATAGTGTAATGTAACGATGTATCTCTCTGCTCCACTTGCCAACTACTTCCCGCGTGAAATTTGTTTCAACACCGTACATCGAAATGATGGAACAAGACTTTCTTAATACTTCTATCGGAGATGGCGACATAACCACGAAACGCTGTGTACGTTATAAACCAAGGACGTTATAAATAAATTAAAAGTAGCTAAAACTTATACTTTAACGGAATAAATCATGAATTCCAAATGATTCAAAAAAATCAATAAGTCTCAAAAATTGTTACCTGGCAGCGATGCCTCCTTGCCGTAGGTTTGAAACCCGTGGTTTCCCGTCCTTGTCGATGCCACCAGACACCGTAAGTCCGAGCGTCGTTCCCTCCTTCTTGGTCAACTCCACCACTGAGCAGCCCCGGAACTCTTCTAAACCAACAGAGGAGGACAAAGCCCAAACATGTGAGTTTTCAATCCTGTGTTTTTATTTATTCATTCATGTCACTTGGACTTCTTTTTCCTCCCTATCCCTCGACTGAACACAGAGCAGCTAAATGATCATCTGGACTGGAAAAAAGCTACGTCCTCCTCCACTGGCTGGTCCATCTATATTTTATCATAGCTGAAATATTAAACATCAAAAGACACAGAGACAGAAACAGAGAGGGGGAGGTTGAGTGATGTGACCTTGGCTATTTTTATGAAAATGGATGATTGAATATTTATCAGGATGAAGATATCTGAACATCTTTTCGTCTTTTTCTCCTTCAGCCTTTTAACGGTCAGTCAGGTTTTTACTCACAGCACCTTTCAAGTTCTGTCTTGGAGTAAAAAAAGAAAAAAAGCTTCAAAAAAAATTTTTAAAAAATCGAGAGGCCTGACCTAAGAAGAGGAGGCTTCGTCAACTCATCACTGTGAGACGTTTCTGAAAAGTCTCAGGTCTCAGTCAGATGATCAAATGCTCACCTTACACAGTGGTTTCCAACTTTTTTTGGCTTGTGACCCCATTTTGACATTTTATGGCGACCTCAGACGTATTGGGTTTTTGATCATGTTTGTTATGCTGTGTGTGTTTTCATCTGAATTTAAATGTATTTATTTTTACTTAGCACTAGACATTTCAAGCGACCCTATTTGAATTCTAGGCGGCCCAATGTGGGGTCATGACCCTCTTTTTGAAACTAGCTGTTCTGAGTCCTCTGACTAGTTTTCAGCTTCAACAAGTTTAGGTCAGATGGTGTATCAGTCGCTCAGACTCATCTGGTTCATACAGCCTAATTAGACGTCAAGTGGGCCGGACCACTTCAACCATAACATAATCACCTATAAATAACAAAAAGTCCATCTTTTCCCCATTTGTTTTCATGCGAATAAGTGTATTAGACATTATTTTTCAATTCATTGTAATGAAATGTAATTTTACAAAACATTTCCCTGAACATGAAGTGTTCAAGTGTGTATTTTTTTATTTTCAAAATTCATCAAGTGGGCCGGATTAAAACCCCAAGCGGGCCAATTTTGGCCCGCGGGCCGTATTTGTGACAACCCTTAGTCTAATTAATCCTTACCAGGGAAACTCTGCTTCTAGTGCCTGTTGCTGGTCAATCTACTCATCAACAAGATGATCTAAACCAGGGGGATGTTTGTTCGTCGTTCGTATGCACTCATATATTTAATGTTCTTTAATGCAGGCGGATCACTTACAAATGTTGGTTTTAATTTAATAGTTCAACCTTGTTGTCTTGTTTCCAGAACATTTTCTTCACTTAGATGAATACACCCTTTGCCTTGTAAGTATAAATACATAAGGTAAGGTAACATAGAGAAAAAAAACATCTATAGATATGTTTTTTTCCACCGTGAAAAGAGCATCACGACACTGGCCTCAGAAAATCCACTACCAGTTATTTCAGCTTCCAGATACAACTAGGTCACAGGCTCAGGTGTGAAACACAAACAACGACTGTAAGCATTTTGGTCCAAGTCACGCAGACAGAAGTACAAACAAATGAAACCTAAACTGAAGCATTTACTGAACTTTGGCAACAATTTTGCAATTCAGATTAAACCAGTAGGGGGAGCAAAACGCCTGAAAAATTTTTTTTAAGCCTCGATATTAAACTCTTCTGTTTCACATATGAACAAATATGTTTCAACATAGCACACATGCTGCTAACGCTAATGGCTAATAGCTAATGCACAAATATGATGTTTCCACATAGCACACTTAGAGCCATGCTGCTAATGCTAATGGCTAATAGCTAATGTTTTTGCAAACAGCAACACAAACAAACAACAGATTTCTTCACGTTATATCTGATCACCACAAATAGTTGGTCTAATGTATAAAATCAGAGTTTTTATCTGTATCTACTGTTTATACTTTTCCAATTTGTGTAAATTTCATGTAATCGCTGAGATTTTATTTGAATGTGTTTGTTTGTGTACTACCTGGTATGCTCTGCCTCCTGATGGCTAGAGCTCCATCTGAAGGTCTGGATCCGCTTGAGTGTTTTGTGTACGGCCCTTCATCTGAAACCATGAAAAACCACAACATGTCACTAGTCACAGCAACACTGGCTGATTGGTGAATCATCTACTGTAGCCCCCTGCTGGCTACAAACCACGATGAGATAAAATCACCTCATTTCGTCAGCTGGTGCTAAAATGGACTAAAAAAAAACGTACTTTCTCTAACTGTTTCCCGGATAGTATCAGTTACTAACAGTGATTGTCTTCTCTTTTTTAAAAGTGACTTTATTTTACGACTTAGGTCAGGGTTCGGTTCCTAGCGGCAACAGTAGCTCAGATTTTCGCTGTGATTCGGAACTTACATACCATTATAAATCGCAAAATATCGCCGGGAAATTATCGCTTTTACATGGAGATAGTCGCATGGAGATTTTAATAAATGTATACGCGGAGGATCGAGGATGTCATAAAGCTAGCACCCCTTGTATTGATCTATTATTCTTTTCCGAATTGTATATTAGTTTTCGTTTTGCCCGATAACATTTTCGTAAGCTACGGAACTGAGTCATATATTGAGGTGCACAGTACGTTTATTGTATCAATATGTTTATATTTTTCTAATTGTGATATGGATGTGATACTCAATGTTAGTACGACATTAGAACAAGAACTTCCTCTTCTAATATACCTTTAACTCCCAATACGAATATTAACAAAAATATTTAAAGGCTAGGAATCAATCAGTTTATATTTCTGTGCGCTAACATTAGAACATATATGTAAATACATGGTTAATTGGACACAATTAACATTTTACTTTCATCTCAGTTTGAGTCTTTGCAAATCAGACCGGCTGCCACAGGAGGCGCCATTTCTCTGGGGCTCGTACCCAGGATCATCTGTGTAAGGCAAGCATGAAAACCACTACACTTTAGAATCGTCGGCAAATTGAGGCGCTCGATCGTCATCCCTGGGTAGGCTCGGACCCAGCAATCTTTCGGTTAACTTACGAACGTGCTAGCCTATAGGGATGGGCTACAGATTTGTAATTAAAAGTGTACAAAGTTGTGTAAAAGTAAAAGTTTTATGCAAAGTAAAAAAACTGACAAAATCCTTTTCCATTTAATGTTTCCTTGTTTGACTTGGTACCTGAAAAAACATTGAATCTTTATTTAAAAAGATTACTAAGCTGACCCCTTTTTCCTTCTTTGAAGTGTTCTGGGAGACGTCTTTGACACGAGGCCACTTCTTCTGTGTCTCCACTGAGGACTGAAATCAACGCTCTTTCAAATGTTCTGACAGTTTAGAGAAGAGATCAAAACACGTCGCAAGGCCATAAAACCTTCAACAGGATTCTAGTCAAGTTTGTTTGGAAATTCCACCTCGATTTAGTCGTCAGTTTTTCCGTCCGTCTGAGATCTTTATGACTTACGTTCGCACTTCTGCTCTGAAACCTAGGTGATCAATGCGATTCGCTGGGCTCTAATTCACTCCCCATGTGTCGGTTGTTCAATATATATTTCATTAGATTTATCTTTAGCTTCTTTTATCTGCTTATGTTTTTTTTTTCTTCTCTAATCCGCCACAGATCTTCCTTCTCCGTTTGCTTCTCTAAGCTGAGCTGTTCAAACAACAATAGGAACAATTCTCCACGGAAAAATACACGACG
>NC_024314.1:16909850-16911536 GCF_000523025.1 Cynoglossus semilaevis
CACGCACGCACACGCGCACGCACACGCACAAACAAACACACAAACACCATGGCTAAATGAAGATGAAAGCTGAGCCTCCTCCTCCACTTCCAGATGTAGGACAGAGGAATCTTTATATGTCGACATACTCCCCCCCCCCCTCTCTCTCTCTCTCTCTCTCGCTCACACACACACACGCACAGACACAGTATACGTAGAGTATATTTCTACAAATAGTACAACGAAGCGTACATGAAGAATTTCAATTAGTTGAAAATCCATTTAATTTAACTGTTTCTCACTAAAACTCAAGACATAAAGATCCACCAGGAACTGTTAGTATCAAGTACTAACAGTTCCTGGTGGATTTTTATGTCTGTTCACCACAGGAATCAGGACTACTGTATATTCACCCCTGGAATATTCCATTTTACCACAAGAACGCAGGAACCCTCGCATGACGATATTGTCCGTGAACATTCGCGGAAGCCTCACTAAGTGAAGACTTCCGGTAAGAAACGGAAACAGCGGCCCTCACTGGAAAGTTCTCTGCAAGGTCAGGTTCAAGCGTCCAATGAGAACAGAGGAATATTTTTAGTGTACAGTGTACTACAGTACTACACATTAGTCTGATTTTGTGTGACTGCGTCCTCGTCCATATCTACTTACTATGCAACAGGGGGAAATATTTGAAAAAGTACTACTAAAAGTTCCCAAAAACTCACACGGCAACAGGCGGTCTCAGATCTCAGAGATATATTAGTAGTAAATTCAGTTTATTTATTTAAGTTAAACTAAGACTGTATAGGTTACGGCAACAGGCGGACTCAGATCTCAGAAATATATTAGTGGTAAATTCAGGTTTATTTAAGTTAAACTAACACTGAAATTAAAAAAAAAAAGTTCCAAAAATTACACTCCTTCCAAACTTTTTTTTTTCAACACACTGTACCTGAATTTAAAATATATATATGTATATATATGTGAGAATATATTTCTGTCTGCCCTCCTGTGTCCTCTATGCTCGCTCGCCCTTCTTCAGTCTCTCACAATGAATATTACATTCATGAAAATTAAATCCTTCCTTTCTCGCTCTCTCACTCTCTGTGCTCACAGCCATTCTAAAGGTCTCTCGACCCAAAGGTTACCTGCAGAACATTGACTGAATGAATCCTTTAGATGTTATCACACACACACACACACACACACACACACACACACAGACAGACAGATTGTTTCTGTCTGTTTCCTTCTCTCTGGCCAATGTCAGGAGTTTACAGCAAATGTCGTTCAACCACACACACACTCTCTCTCTCTCTCTCTCACACACACACACACACACACACACACACAGACTCACGCACACACAGTCACATGTTTAATATGCAAACATGCTTTGCCCTCCACCACAGCCCGGTCCTCTCTCTCTCTCTCTCTTCCACTCATCTCCCATGTCTCTCTACCTTTGTTCACCCTACGCAGGATCTGGCAGCGGCATTTGAACGACACGGCGATCATGGTGAAGCCGAGTCAAGCGTCTCCTCCCCCCTTTAGCTCCATGCAGCTGCAGCCTCCACTGAAACTAAACACCTCCCGCTCCTCGTCCTATCCTCGCCTCAGCGTCGGACCGACAACCTCCTCAAAGAGGAGACATTATCAGCATCAGCATCAGCAGTAGAAGAAGAAGCAGCGGTGTCGAGAGAGAGA
>NC_024314.1:16911999-16913268 GCF_000523025.1 Cynoglossus semilaevis
ATGGATGGATGGATGAATTGATGGATGGATGACAGATGGATGAATAGATGATGAATGGATGGATGAATTGATGGATAGATGACGGATAGATGGATGGATGAATGGATGATGGATGGATAGATTGATGGATGGATAGATGATGGATGGATGAAGGATGGATGGATGGATGGATGAATTGATGGATGGATGAATAGAGGGATGGATGAATGGGTGGATGGATGGAATGATGGATGGATGGATGAATGGATGGGTAAATAGATGGATGGATGAATGATAGATAGGATGGATAGATGGATGGATGGATGAATGCATTGATGGATGAATGAATAGATGGGTGAATGCATGGATGGATGGATGGATGGACGGATGAATAGATGGATGGATGAATGGACGGATGAATAGAGTATAAAGACGGTGCTTGTTTGTATTTGATGCTCAGCTTCTATCTATGATTGACTGTTGATCTCTCACTGAGAGGATTGGATCAAAGTGACAGTGAATGATCTGGTCCTCATCAGGTCATCAGTGACCTCTAGGTCAGGGGTCCGCAACCCCCAGTGTGGGGACCAGTGCTGGTCCATAGGTCATTTGTCCCAGGCCTCAGTGGGGACACAGCGTAAAACTGTCCTTCAGTTTTACTAGTTCACTTCAGTCTAAAATAACCCAGTCATATCCCTTTAGTTTTGTCATTCAAAGATAATCTGACAATGTTTCAAAACAACAGGTCAAAGGTCATTCAGACTCTGATACTGACAGAATAAAGTCTGAGAGATGTTTTCTTTTGAAAATTGAATGATCCTTCAAAGATGCTGACACTGGCTTTGGTTGGTCCTTGGTTTTTCGACAGCTGGTGGTTTGTATTCAGTTAAATGTAAAATGTTAATTTGACAGTTTATTCAGTCAGTTTGACACTGAAGACTCAGATATAAAGGATGGAGAGAAGGAATGTTGACAGGGATATGAATGGATATCAGGACAGACAGACGGAAAAATACGACGAGAACAAAGACTGTCAGGAGCGATGAGTGACTGAAAGGACAGATGGACAAATTAAGAGTAACGATGGACCAGTTATGACCAATGAATGGACAGATGGTCGGAGGAGCAGACCATGAAGAGATGGATGGATTTCCACTAACATCTGTAGATGCGTGTCAGTGTTTCAGCAGAAGATTAACACAGATTTGTGTCAGTGGGATTGCCACTGATGTTGCCATGATAGAGGTCAAGACATCTGCAGCCCAGGGAGTGAACCCCCCCCAGTACCCC
>NC_024314.1:16913342-16938838 GCF_000523025.1 Cynoglossus semilaevis
CTACCCTTGAGCCCTCTTAGCTGTACTGATGGCGTTTGCCATCTTTGCTGCCCTCCCCTGGTCACACAGGAGACCAGCTCCACTTGAAGCTCACCACTCACCCTGCTGGAGACAACGTAGCAGTACACCACAAAGCATCTGCTTGTAACTCCAAAATGATTTTTGAAAGAAGTGAGCTACCAGTAAACGAAAACTTGAATATAGACAGTGGCAGAAAAAAAACGATTTCATTATATATTATATATTACCAACTATATATATATATATATATATATTCTTATTAATTTGTATATGTACATATAAATATATAGACATATATGTATATATGTGTGTATCTATTATTATATTTATATGTACATGTATATATTTCCAAAATATTAAAAATAAAAACAACATATACACATATATATAAATATATATATACATACATACATAAAAAAGGTGACACCAACATGTTAAACAAGGCAAACTACAGTCAGACACTAAAGAGATTCTTTTTTAAAGCAGAGAGAAAGACAATGGTCCAATTCAAAAGTCTAGTCCATCTTAAACCTTGGTTCTTCTTACACTGTAAATATATCGTACATGGCCTGACAGACAAAACACATTTGCGAACATTCCTGTGATAGACGTACAACGGTGTTTTACAGTCTAGATTCAATGACATGGGGATAACTCGGCTCAGAGCTGATAATCCAGGGTGGTCTACGGATTGAGAAATGCGAGGACCTGCCTTTGTTTTAACATGAACTGAAATATCATATCAGCTCAAATCAGTTTTGTTTTTTTAATTCAAAGTATTTTTCCGTCTTCACACACAGGTGTCTTTGTGGCTGTTTTCACAGAGACCTCCCTGTGTTTAAACAACCGCCAAAATGAGATTATTTCTCGGAATGTAATCCACCACCAAGTGGTGTTTTGTCAACAGAACTATATGAACTGGTCGTAAATCCTGTTTGAGAATGTGACAAGCTGACATGAGGAAACAATCCCAAATCAAAAACTACACAACCGGAAGGAATATTTCACTGTTTTCTTTTTCACAATTAAAACAACTGCACTGACCAGGGATGTACAAACCATGTATCGTGACTCGGTTAAAAATCAATACAAATACAATGAAAAGGGCATCAAGGTATAAGAAGTCACCGGTCAGACCATGACACTACACACTCTAGTACAGCAGGTGGCAGTATGTGCCTTAAACGTCCTAAAAAGACATGTCATGTCCTATGAAGCCTCAGTGACATTCAGGTGTTCAAACACTGGTGGGAAGAACTTCCTGCAGACACAAACGGTCCAGTGTTTCTGTAAAGAACGGAGCTGTTTACAGTTAATATTTTTTAGTTTCATTGGTTGTTTATTATATTGACATTTAGCGAAGTAAATAAGACCAGACCAGAATCAGAGAGTAATGCTGATGTGCGGTGTTTCTGTAGTTTTGTTTCTGTTTTAGTTTCTGAGGTAAACAAGACCATTTCAGTTGGTAAACCCACCAGTCACTTAGCTTAGCCACACTTAAAGTTAGCTTCTTGTTGATTTAAGCAGTTGGTTTGTTCTTGGTGTATGAACTGTCCAACACATTTCCTTTAGATTAGTTAGGATGGAGACACAAAACAATGAAAAAAAAAAACTTTGATCGAGCAGCATCATTACGTCTGCATCAAACATATGGCCCGTGGGCCAAAACTGGCCCGTTGGGGTGTTCAATGCGGCCCGTATATTTCATTTAACATGAATAAATAACAATAAATATTTACCATACTTGTACTTCTCTGCATGATAATAAAGCAGAAAACCATGGACACAAAATCGTTATTTATAGTTAATTATGTTACAATTGTACTGGTGTGGCCCACTTGACGGGTTATTTAAGTTGTATGCGGCCCGTGAACCCAAATGAGGTGGACAGCCCTGGTCTACACCGTGTAGGTCAGACCAAATGAAAACCTTTCACCAACACTGGTGTCATGGTGACGGTGCAGATAAAGTCAGAAAAAAAAAAACAAAAAAAAAAACATTTGATCTGAACCAACGTTCTTGCCGTGCTGTGGTCCAGTGTGAACGTCAGAGGTGATAATGGGCCGACAGAGCCCCTCCCACCTGCTGGGACGACATCCAATGACGACCCCCCCGAAACACACACACACACACACATACATAGCTGCAGCTGTTTCCATGGAAACAAGCTGATGAATAATTGAGGAGAAAGAGAGAGAGAGAGAGAGAGAGAGAGAGAGAGAGCTGAGCCGTACAGAGAGCGATTCTAAAAGATGAAAGGAGTGTTTTTACACACACATACATGTGCAAACACACACACACACACACACACACGTTAAACGTCATCGCGGCTGCCTTAACATTTTAAAGTGAACCAATTCAAGGTTGGTCAAAGTGTGTGTGTTTGTGTGTGTCAACAATCAACACTCACAGCCTAAGGTTCAAAATGTGTCTTTGAGTCACACACACGGTCAAACACACACACACACTCACACACACACACACACTCACACAGAGGAGCTAATAACACTGCTCCAGAGTGGTGCGGATGTGTAAACCTTTAACAAGCGCCAACAACAGTCAGACTGACGAGTTTGCGACTGCGTGTGTGTGTGTGTGTGTGCGTGAAGCAGATGGGACGAGGCGAATGACAGACTGAGAGAACTGTAATCAACATCTCCGATCATCAGCTCACCCTCAGTGAACCGCACTCACTGGGACTTCACACGCTGAAGCCCCAGGACACGTAACCTGTGTGAGGAGATTTACAGTCTCATGTAGTGTCTCTCTCTCAGAGAGAGTTGACCACGATCTGCAGTAAAACAACGGAAAAACACTGCCAGGAGACACATTCGACTGAGGTTGGAATTTATATTTGAATTAGACCGAATATTTGAATTTATATTTATGAAACACTGGGCCCGAAGACGGACCTCAATTCTTTACATAGCTACACGTTTCAGCCAATAGGAATACGATTTTTATTAACCAATATGTTGAAATAACAAGTATGATAGAGCGGGTCCTCGATTACAACATCCTCGACCTACGGCGTTTCATGGCTACATCCCCATCTCCTATAAATGTATTAAGAAAATACATTTTTCCATAATTTCAACGTACCACGTTAAACCTCATACCTACCTGTTTACCTGCCGACTTATCCATCCATCCATTCATCCATTCATCCATCCATTCATCCATCCACCTGCCTATCTACATACCTACCTACCTTGCTAACTACCTATCTATCTACCTACCCAACCCTCCATCCATCCACCTACCTACTGACTCATCCATCCATCCATCCATCCATCCATCCATCCATCCATCCATCCATCTACCTTCCTGTAATCTCCCAGCCTGGGATCAATAACATACATTTATCTACATATATTTACATTCACCAGTTCTACGCATCAACTGGATTGTCCTACATTCGCAGTCTTCTGTTTGTCTTGTTTTTTTCGTCCTCCGATTTGGCTCCCAAGCATAAGTCCGACTCATCTGATGTTTTTATGTCACAGATGATCATGGGGTTACCACTGTGTTGAGAGCCACAGCTACTTCAGTACAGTACGTGAGCGAGTTCCTAATTATGGTGAAAATCGCGTTATGTCGCACTGTATGGATGGACTCAAGGACTCCAGTAATTTATAAACTGAATTCTTTTAAGACGATCTTAGCTGTTGATGTGTAAAAAAAAAACTCTCTTCGTTTAATGACTCAAGTTTTTAACTCCACTGCGGCACAAACAAAGAATGTAAAGTTCTGTTTCTGCACCAACGACAGTTGAGAAAGTTCTCTTAAACTCTGGCGTCTCCAGTGTGAAAGGTCAAGTAGAAAACACAAGGGAATTGTCAACAAATTAGATTAAATATTTTTTATGGAGGTTTAATGTTAAGATGTACTTCAGTGACATAGACTGACCACAAGAGACAGCAGTGGACCAGCATGCTCTCGTGCAGGGGTGTCAAAAATATGGCCTGCGGGCCAAAACTGTTCAGGGTATTTTTTTGTAAAATTATATTTCATTAAATATAAATAAATAACAATTAATATCTAATATGCTTGGATTTGTTTGCATGAAAACAAATGGGAAAAATATGGACTTATAATAGGATCGCTGTAGGTTACAATCAACGATTACCTTTACAGCTCTTTCTGCTTTTAAAAAAGGTCAGTTTATATTTGTCTTTCCATTTGTCTAAAAAAGTCTAATATTGGAACATGGTTTCAAAAATATCTTTTACAAAATCATTCGGTGGTTGAAAAAAAATTCCTGTGATTCACAGTGTTGTCTAAAAAAAAAATACTTTGAAAAAAATGCTGCATGTATTAATAGAAGCAGTTGATCAAATTCTTAAGTGAATGAAAACGACATGAAGAAATGACCTCGATGCTAACCCCGATCAGCGCAGCGTCTCCAAAAATATCTTCAGAAACTGAAGCCAGCCTTTGGTTGTATGACTGTTTATTTCTCCCAGATGAGTCTTAACATACTGCGTTTACTAGAGTGGAACCAGACGCAGCGGGAAAAAAAAAAACGGAAAACACGTGTTCCTTAAATCAGGAAAACTAATTAAACATAATTTCTAAATAATGAGGGTGAAGTGTCTGAATCCCACAAGTTCAACACTTTAATTAAAGTGGAATACAGTGGATTTCTGCTCCACTTTTTTTTTTGTTCTTTCTCTCCTGTCAATTGAAATGGAAAAAAAAAAAAATCCAGCTCCCCAAGAAAGCTCTGTGATGATTAAAAACCTAATCCTTCCAAATCTGCCTTAGAACACGGATATGAAACACATGAAATTAACCGTTTCTTTAACTCTTTTCAATACATTTTTGTATGTTGATGAAATATTATTTGAAGCTTTAATTAACAGGGATATAAATATATATGAATGCGTGTTTATCATGCAACGATAGAGCGAGCATCGGATGAAGACGGTGAGAGAGCCATCTACAGACAAAACACAGGTTACGCTACGTTACAGGGATGCTAGCTAACACACAATAATTCAATAACGCTACTCCTAAATATTGAAAACTGAATGCTGCCACCGAGATAGATCACGGGATGACTCGATCTGATACCCGGGATCGATATCGGTCCGATATTGGTCATTATTTCAGGATGGAATACCTTAGCCTAAATGCTCAACTTAACCTAGCGCGACATGTTTCAGGATGGAATACCTTAGCCTAAATATTCAATATAACCTGGCGTGACATACCGTAAACATGGACATTAGCGATACAGCAATGGTAGCCAATGGCATGTTGGAGAAGAGTAGAAGGTATCGGAGTGATATCAGTATCGGCAAATACCCCAAGTTGCAGTATCGGTATCGGACATGAAAAAGTTGTAGTTAGCCATCGCTAGTCCCTAAACGGTGGTTCAGACTATGGTTAAGAACCAGAGTGATTAGTTATGGTGAGGTGTGAGGTAGTGTGTGAGTTTACCAGCCGACCGACCGACCGACCTCTAACAGAAGAACACACGCTGCTAAGTAAACACACACACACGGTTTGCTGATAGTGTAGCTGCAGGGAAACAGTTCTTGGCAGCTCTGCCACACACTGGAACATTCCAGATTTTTCAATAACCAAATGAAAACACGCGCACACACACACACAGACATAAACACATATGTTGGATTCATAAATAAATACACAAATACCAACAAAGGGTGTTTGGAAACCACCCTTACATCCACACAATCTGTTTGATGATCTGGTTAAAAAAAATAAAAAATAAAAAACAGGACTTTATATTCCCTCCTCTCCCATTGGTAAATGAAGACAAATGGTTGTTCTTATGCTGTTTGGAAACAGACTAAACTGTTGGCCCGAGTTTACAGCCACAATGTGTTTCAAATGAGCATATTTAGAGTTCAGGAGTGGATATTTATTGATGCTACTGTTCCCGTCTGCTTCCTATTTGTAGAACTGCTGCAGAATGATGTCAAATAATCCACAATTATTTCTTCAGTCAACGTGTCCCAAATGTACTGGTTTATTCTTTGGTTTGTTTTTTCCACCACACCACTAGTCAAAACTGTGCACATGGAGCCGTTGTGTCGCCTGACAGTTCACTCTGCCGTGTTTAAATTTTAAAAATAGTGACTCCAGCTGAGACCGGCTGAGAGAAAGTGACAACGAATAGCTCTGCAAGACGGAAAGTGCTGAAGGAACGGATCACTTCAGGGTCAACGTGTTGATAAGAGAGTTGTCTGTAAGAATTCCCTGATTTATCATTGCAGCACAAGTGAGTTGCATGACCAGCCACACACACACACACACACACGCACACACACACACACACACACTCACACACAAGGGCTGTTGAAGTTGCTTTATCAGAAAAGGCAAAAATATCACAAATATGATTTGATAAACTAAATACATTTTTGGGGGGAAATCGGGATCGAAATTTGCATCTCGCGGCGGATTAGTTCAAACACATTAGATGAAGGGGCAATATTCATATCAAACATACAGTATATATGTGTATACAGATATACACATATATATGTACATATATACATATACACACATATATACAGATATATGTACATATACACATATATAGATAAATATGTACATATACACATATACATACACACATATATACATATATATTTACATATACATATACAGATATAAATACATATATGTACATATACATATACTAATATACAGTATATGTATATGCATACATATAAATATATACATATATGTGTGTATATGTATAAATACAAGCTTTTCAGGACTTTTCCAGAAAGAGTAGGATTTGAGACCAATGGACCAGGAGTTTGTTCATTTACTATAAACTAAAATCTATCTAACCACAGGCGGGAGAAAATAAACTGTGACTGATGATTTAGACTCGGCTCAACGTCTCCACAAAAACCATGATCATTCTTCATGACGTTATATGTATATAAGCTGTACAATATATTTTATTTAAATAAATGTATAACAACATCAGAGGTCAATCCATGCTGTAGTGAGAGTTCGTGTCATGTGCTGCGTTGCTAACTTTGAAGTTTTGCAATATTACCAAAGACCTGCATCTTACTGTCCTCCAACTATTTAGGACATATTTTATCTTTAAGTTTAAAAAAAAAATCAGTGAAATAAACCAAAGTAAATACTGTTCCCCATTGTTATATATTTTGGTGTACAGAATACACACCAATACACGTGACATGTACGTCTGCCAGGTCGTTTCAGTGCAGTTTGACCCACTGCTGTCGCATCAACCTGACGTAGCCTTTTGACAGGAGCTAATGTTTGAGACCGGGCTGTGTGAGAACTGTTAGGTGAACAGTTTGGAGGTGTTGTTATAAAATGCTATGACAGGTAATTAAATATTTCTTAGCTTATATCTACTACTATAAAGATCAAACGATACACTCAACGCACGACACGATGTGATTTGCCTTTTTTTTTTCAGGATACAATTTTATCATAATTTCTTTTTTTTTACAAGCCATCCCGCCAACATTCTAGGCATATACCGCCACCTACTGGACTAGAGTGTGTATTCTCATGGTATGACCAGTGACTTTGTGCAATAATGCTGCTTACTCCTTACACATGGATTTATTTTTTATTTCGACCGACGTGAATTGTCACGCATTCGTATCAATTTTTAACCGATTCACGATGCATCGTTACATGAAATTTAGTGTCAATATCGGCATATCAGATATGAGCTAAATGTTCATATCGGACATTCCTCCAATTAAGTCTTTTTAAACACGTGGACTGGAATTGAAAAGAGCTGGAATCGATGCGAAGAAACTACAACCGAAGAATTACCCATCCACCCTCTGGGCTCAGTGGAAAACCCCCTCCCATATCCACTGAAGCCAAGGCAGGGGCGAGGGGCGGGGTCACACCACAGAGCCATTCACACTAACATTCACACCGATGGGCGATGGTCATCCTGACAGTATCTTTGTGTCCCAAAGGAAACATAACCAGGACAAACAAGCATCTAGAGACGGCGCCAAACCAACCAAAGCGTCCGAATGAACAAACAAATGTCAAGACAAAAGCGGAAAAATGAAAAAGAAAAAAAAAACATGATAAAATAACAAAATAACGTGGATTCCTTCCAGAAACAGCGGCTGCATTTTCCACATTCCTTCCCACAGTCAACACATGCTTGCCCTGTTATTACCCACACACCACCTGGACCCTGGTCACCTGGATACCTGAGCTTACGTGTGTGTGTGTGTGTGTGTAACTGAGCAGCTCTTCACTAACGACCTTCATCTATAATAAAACACCTCCTTACACTCATTCAAACTTAACTCTGCTGTCGCAAAAAAATGATTCTGATGATCATCTCTCTGACAAAGGACAATAAAACAAACGCTCCCTCTCTCTCTCTCTCTCTCTCTCTCTCTCTCTCCCAGTCTTTGTCCATGGCACTTACTTAGCAGGTGTGTGTTGTACTTGCTGGTGTAGTAGTAAACGTCCTCGTAGCCTTCCTGGTAGTCGTCGTCCGCCCGGTACCTCCTCCCTCGCCGCCTCCTGCTCAGCAGGCGCAGGAGAGCAAAGAAGCGCTCCATCAGCCCCACTAACTATGTCCACGCCGGGGCCGGAGCCAAAACCGGTGCAAGGCTAGGCTAGGAAGCTAACAGTGAGGCTCATAACGACGAGTGAGAGCGAGTGAGAGAGAGCGAGAGAGAGCGAGAGAGAGAGAGAGAGCGCTGATGGAAAACCATTTTCCACAGAGAGATCAGGTTTCATTCTCCTCCATTTGTGTGCATCACACACACATTAGGGAGCATGTGAGCATATTAACACACACACACACACACACTCACACTCACTCACTCACTCTCTTTTGTATTCTCTCTCTCTCTGTCTATCTGCAGCCTCCTCCTCCTCTCCCTCCTCCTCCTCCTCTTTTCCCATCCACTTCTTTCAGCTGCTGGTGCATCTCGCTGCTTAGAGCCAATCACCCAGCTCACAGCTCTCTCTCCCCCTCTTTCTCTCTCACACACACACACACACACACACACTCACACACTCACACTCACACTTGGGCTGCCTCTGCTCACTCCTAAACACACCTCTCCTCCGCTGCAGAGTGTGTGTGTGTGTGTGTGTGTGTGTGTGTTTGAACGTACACTCCAGGAGTCAGCACAGAGTTGTTGTTGGGTTTTCTTTTTCCCTCCATCATTAATTCCTCTCATCTCTTTTTTAACCTGGTTTCTCTCTACTTTTTTTCCTTTACTAGAAGGGAACGAACCACTTTAATGTGTGCCAATGTCTGGAGGTGTGTGTGTGAGTGTGTGTGTGTGTGTCCAGGAGGTGTGAAATTGAAGGATTCGAGAATATAACAGGTGGTGTGAGGAAGGTAAAGATGGAGAAACATAAAAGGTAACAAGTGACTATGAGAGCTCGGGTGAGGGAGAACAGAGAGCAGGGAGAGAGAGGACAGAGAGCTGGGAGAGAGAGGACAGAGAGCAGGGAGAGAGAGGACAGAGAGCAGGGAGAGAGAGGACAGAGAGAAGGAGAGGGAAGACGAGGAGGGAAAAAAGAGAAATGACGAAAAACAAGGCACTGATAAGGAGAGAAAAGTCAGAGGAGCTCAGAGAACCAATCTAACCGACCACAAACGCCGGCCCAATCTTTAGGGGTGAGAGAGAAATACCCATTTTTACGATGCATCATGACTGTCGCTCAAAATGATTGGGAAGTCATTAAAGAAAAAATTTCAGTTGAACCAATCAGGTTGCAAGATGGAATAGACGCCTAGCATGAACCGCTGGGTCAGTATCAATCCTAACTAAGGATGTTCGATGATAGCGGCCGACCGAAGCTATCGGTCCGATATTAGCATAATTATGTAAAGTCTGTAACAATCGTTATCACCTTCCTCTGCGATAATAAAAAACCTGTTAATAAAACCCATGGGATTTGCAAAAAAATGCTGGAATCGCTTGTGAGGTACTGAGACGTTTATCGCAGTTTCGGGGGAAAACGACTGCATATGTAACCATTCGTTGGTATCGGAATCTGAAATGAAGAGTTTGGACAATATCGGCGTATCATTAGCAAAAAGTAAATATCGGACCCTGACACTTAACATGACCCGGCCCTATGTATTTTACGATACACATATAAATACATATATGTATATACATACCTTAACATGACCCGGCCCTATGACCTATGTATTTTTAACATTTGGGTGACGGGTGTCAATCATGTGACATGTAGAAAGCGGTCTGTTTAATCCAGAGATTTGGTTTCATTACAGAAGCGAACGCATCTTCACATCTTCAAATTCGCATCTCGCGGCGGATTAGTTCAAACACATTAGATGAAGGGGCAATATTTATATCAAACATACAATATATATGTGTATATAGATATACACATATATATGTACATATATACATATACACACATATATAGATAAATATGTACATATACATATACACATATACATACATATATATTTACATATACACATATAAATACATATATGTATATACATACATGTGTGTATATGTATAAATACAAGCTTTTCAGGACATTACAGAAGCGAACGCATCATCACGTCGGTGTGAAGGTGGAAACATCACACTCCCCCATGCCACTCATTCCATAACACGTTTAAAATGACTAACGGAGGCAGCTGCTGCGGGCCGTGATGTAGAAATCACAAATGTGGGTCAGGCAGGTAGTCCGTAAAAATCTGTGTTCTGATGGGGAAGAAACAAAGCTGTAAATGTCCCACACGTTCTGGACATTTAAACTCACTGTGAGCTTGTGACTTCACACAGTCTCACAGACACATTCACTCCTCCAGCAGCTCAAAACTCAACATCCGACGCTGCAGCGACACCTGCTGGTCGAATGAAGAGTGGAGAACGAGAAGGGGGAGAGAGAGAGCGAGGAAGAGAAGTTAAATCCTCTGTCTCCCTCTTGTGGTCACTCCGCCTAATTACAAGCTCTACCTCTCGACGCTGAACACGGGTAGTCCATACGACAGCTAAAGGCTACCCATGATTCAGAGGGGCAGACAGCCATTAATGAAGCCTCAGGGACAGGCAGTGAAACAGACAGACAGACCTAGAAACTAAAAGACCTAAAGAGGGGGACGAGCGGATCCGTGGTCTTAATGGACTCTGCTGAGTGACCGACCTTCATACCTAATGGACACAAGCACAAAAAACACACATAGGCACACACACACACACACATGAGCAGAGCCGCATGTGTGTGTGTGTCTGTGTATTTTTGGTTTTGAACTAAACCTGACAGAGGAATGGACAACAAAAAGCCGGAGACGTAAAACGTACTCAAGTCTCGTCTGGAGCCCACGGATACGTCGCAGGAACAGATTCGACCGAGTCTCCGAGACTCAAAATTAACTAATTAAGAAATCTAAATTAACTGTTAGACCAGGGGTGTCAAACATACAGATCGCAGGCCAAAACTGGCCCACGTGGAGGTTCAATACGGCCCGCTTAATGTATGCTGAAAATGGAAAAAAAAAATTGAATATTTTCTAATATATTTGTACTGAAATTAAAGGGGAAAAACGTGGACTTGTTGTTATTTATAGATCATTTTATTATGATTGTACTGGTTTGACACCCCCTGTGTCCGCCATCGGTGACAACAACGTTTTTATTACAGTCGATGTAAAAATAAAATATATGGTTAAACAGTTAAAGGAAAGTGAACGGCTTGTCATGGTGACACATCACACCACCGCACACAACCAAATGTGACCTCTGACCTCTGTTTTTAACCCAGCACCAAAGTGAACAGTGGGCAGCTTTAAGTGCCCGGGGAGCAGTGTGCCATGCTCAGTGGTAACTTGGCAGCTGGTGGACTCAAACCTGAAACCTTCCGGACTCAAGTCTGCTTCCTTAACCACTGAGCCACCACTGCCCCATATACGTAACTACTGCAAAAATGTTCCAGAATTTGAATCCTTACTGTAATTCTAAATATGATAATAAATCTGAAATACTTCAAAATACTTCAAAATACTACTTAACTCATTGGGGACATGTCTAAACATGGAGACGACACAAGAGGAATTTTTTTTAATGGTCCCCACATTTGTAGCTGACCTAAATCCCCGACCACACACCGCGTCACGCGGTCGCTTTGACCCTGAATCCTGGAGACAGCAAGGAATGTTTATCCATTAATGACTCATTGTGTGTGTGTGTGTGTGTGTGTGTATGTGTGTGTCATTAAACGTTTTGTGCAAGTGTGTGTGTCCATGCTGGGCCTATTCAAGTAGAAAATGAATGTACACGTAGGATGCCAGCAGCCTGTCTGTCCACCTGGACACTGCCCAGGGGCTGAGAGTGTGCATGTGAGTGTGTGAGGGTGCACGTGAGGGTGCACGTGAGGGTGCACGTGAGGGAGCGTGGTGTGGTTCGGTCTGGTCGCTTAGAGAATGAGGGAAAAATAAGGAAGAAAAAAAGAGAGAAAAAAAAACTACTATTTAAATTCTGCTGATTGTGATTTTAACGCTTCTTCAAAAACTCAGATCAAATGTGAGACCCAGCAGTGGAAGACGGTACAGTGTATCAAAAATAAATATATATATGGAAAAACGAGGGCTCAACCTGATATTCAGGAAAGGTATCAGTCCAACATCGGTCAAAATAACAGGATCAAACACCAAATAAAACAAGACTAGATTAGATTAGATTACAAAAACAGATGGATGGATGGATGATGATGGATGGATGGATGGATGAATAGATGGATGGATAGATGGATGGATGGATATATGGATGGATGGATGGATAGATAGAAGGATGGATGGATGGATGAATAGATAGAAGGATGGATGGATGGATGAATAGATAGAAGGATGGATGGATGAATAGATAGATAGATGGATGAATAGATGGATGGATAGATGGATGGATGGATAGATAGAAGGATGGATGGATGGATGGATAGATGGATGGATGGATGAATAGATAGATAGATGGATGAATAGATGGATGGATAGATGGATGGATGGATGAATAGATAGATGGATGGATGGATGAATAGATAGGAGGATGGATGGATGGATGGATGGACGGAGGATGGATAGATAGATAGATGGAGGGATGGATGGATAGATGGATGGATGGATATATGGATGGATGGATAGATAGTTATATGGATGGATGGACAGCTGGACGGAGGATGGATGGATAGATAGGTAAATCGAAAGACATATTGATCGATAGATGCATCGATAGATAACAACAGGTGTTGATGAAGGCAGAACATTTAGAAGTGAGTCTGTGATACAGCATAATCCCCCCACGCAGAAAAAAATTCAGCCGTTTGGTCTTCAAAGATTTTGTGAGAAAGAGTCACTGACTCACACTAAGAAGGAGACGGAGAGAGTGTGTTAGTGGAACGTCTCGGAGAAGAGAGGGATACGCCGCTAAGCTGGCGAGTACACGCACACACATTCACACACGAGCGCGATTCTAAAGACGGAGACGAGCAGAGTTTTGACATCAGCATCTCCTTAAAGACCGTGTGTGTGTGTGTGTGTGTGTGTTCCTCTGCTTCTTAGTGAAAAAGCTTATAAAGCTCTGGATGTCACGCTGCCTCGCTCACTCACACCCCCGTCACACACTCTCACTCATCCCAGAACTACAGGAAACTGAGGCTGAGCTTTATCCAGCAGCAAATGTATTGAAATTAAATTCATAACCTGAGTATTTAAAAAAAAACAACTTTTAATTATCCTCTGCTCCACTTTAGGTCCTCAAGAATTCAGCTTCAATTTTTGTTCTTTCTTTACTTTTCAAGCATCTCAAGGCTCAACAAAAACGACCTAATCTGTTTCAACAACAAACCAGCGTCGTTCCTCAGATGAACCAGACCTGGATCACGTGTTTTTTTTTCCCCCTGATGATAGATCTGTGCGCAGAGTAGACAGTGAATGTAGATCACGTACATCGGTTTCCGACAAACACAAATTTGCATGAATGCAAATGACGGACAAACCACAGCCTAGCATGTCCTGAAATCCACGAAGAAGACAACAGCAGTCGCCAAATATAGATGTTACTTATTTACAGGTACTTTTATCGACTGTATGTGAAAATGTCATAAATACAAATATATTCATATTTATACATATATATATATACTTAGATCAATACTACATGTATACTAATCAGATTTCCACCCTTCATCCTCTTATTGCTCCCCCAGTGGACAGTCGATCTACACACGTTATGTTATTTGAACACACTGTGGGGAAACGTTTTAGTTTCACACAAGCGTATCGAGCTTAAAATACAGCGTCATGTCAATGACTGTAAGGGACTGACGACTGATCAACTGACCGGTCTGTTCCACTGGCCACCGCTAACTTGCTAGTAATGACAATAAAATACGACAACTCAAATATGAGTTATATTTTATTTATTTTTCTTGTGAGGGTTAACAGGCGATTATTTTTATTTTGACACTATAAAATACGAAAAAAAAATGTTTTAGCATATTGATCATAGTCATTAATTATTTATATATTTTTATAACGTGTATATTTACACACATATTTATATATGTATATATATATACATATATACTGTATATGTGTGCGTGTATACAGTATATACACATATAGGCATATATGTGTATCCAAATATACTGCGTTCATATATATATTTACACATACATATATACAGTTAAAGTGTACAGATGAGACAGATGGATACATATATACAGTTAAAGTGTACAGAGACAGATGAAGGGTTTACACCTCTCCAACTTGATTTTTTTATTGAGGCTAAAATACCGTGTCAAGTTGTTTATTAATGTGCGGAAACAGCGTTGCTCAATTATCGTGACAAATTGTTCACTGGAACGCAGGAGTTTGTTTTACTGATATATCTGTAATGCGATGAGATGAGTCAGTTTGAATATATATTTGTTTAATACAGATTCATTTGTTTTGTTCAGTCAATTCTACAACAGCGCTCCTGGTTGCTGTTTCTGGGCTACAATGCACCAGACGTTGTTTTTTTTTTGTTACTGACTGAAAAAATGTACTAAATATTTTTTTATGATTTGCATTTTATTTATGATTGACTAAAATCATGACAATGTCAAATGAAGGTAGTAAACGTTTTAACGAAGCCATAAAACAGCTAAGGAAGTTGTATTTCCCCACTATTATCCTTCTAACAGTTATTTATCGACCGACTGCTGCGACCAGAACACAGCTTGCATTTTATTTTCTTCTTTTATTTGCTAATGCGCCGCCTCCTCCTCCTCGTATGATTCTTGTTTTATATCAGACACAGATACTTCCCCTGACTTCCGTCCTCCGATGTTACCAGTTCCATTCGGTTCTTGTTCATGTTAGTACGAGCTGAAAACCCATCCAATGACACGCTGCATGAAATCCAAGCGTCATAATCCCAACTCATTCATGCCCCTCTCTGTGGATCTATTATTTAGCCCTGATCTATTTTTACTCCCCTAGTGCTCGGTTTCATCATTTTTCACCCGCTGGTGAACAAAGAGAAACCTTTTCCTCTTTTCCTCCTCAAAGTTTATTTTTAAAAATATAAAACATTTCTTCCAATATTCACCAAAGACTTGACCCTAAGCTGTTTACCTGGAGATAAAATTATTATCCGCTGGTTTAAACCACCTCCTGTATATCTTAAAAAAAATGTCCAGGTTCCTTTTTTATGTCCAGGATAATTGTGTTCTCCATCACCAGCTGCTCCGTGCAGAAGGGAGACATCCTCACAGATGTGATTTCGACACAGTAAAAAAAAAAAAAAAAAAAAAAAAAAAAAAAAAAAGGTTTGTCATCACAGAGATGACAGAGTTGGCCGTGAATCATGCCCGAGGCTCTGGCCACTTTTCAAAATTCACCACATCTTAGAAACATTGAAGACCACACACAAATTGTAGACGTGGTCTACGGTTCGAGTCTGACTCTTCCTGTTCCAACTGGAAAGATGCCATTGGCCCCTGCGGGACCTAATGTGGAAGACAGAGACAGCGTCTTAAAAAGCAAACAGGTGATAAGAACCCACACTGAGAGCTGAAAATCTCTGTTCAAACCACTTTTTTCTGTCTCATAAACTGATGTGACAGAACCTCAGTGGAGTTCATCGCTGCCCCTGCTCTGACCAAAGCCCAGAAATCAGATCAGGTCCAACAGGAAATATAATAAAACAGCTGATCTGGGTCAAAAAAAATAAAAAAAAATTGATGGAGGGACATTGATTTACCTCAGTCTCAATGTGCTTTAATCAACATTACTGCAGTTCAGCACCGCAGGGTGACCACAGCATCAGGACATTGGTGATTAATCTTTTTTAAAACGTTGACCTGAGACTCTCTCTCACTCACACACACACACACCTTAGGAACCACTGCTGTGTCATTTATGACACCAAAACCTAAACCCAGCCAGTGGTCCAATTAAATCATTTCACCACCAGATGCTGCTTCTGAACGAGGACCTCCCGAATGACATTTTTCAGTACAAGTCTAAGGAAAACCGCAGGAGACGCAATCAAAAACCCTCTGTTCCTGATTATGGCACATTCACCGTCGGCTGAGAGGGATTCCTTAACATAATGCACCATTTGTGCGTCCTTACTCAGATGCTGAATCCTTTATGCTACAGACGGACTCACAGACATGTGACATGGCGGACGGAGAGTAAACATCCAGCCTGACCGGTTTGTTCAAACACCGAGCTGTCCTCTGGTCAGCTGGTCTTTGGTTGAAAAAAATGACACGTAAATCTCTTGCACTAACACATGCTACGGTGCTGCCCACAACAGAGAGTGCATTTGGAACATGACTCTCGTATAATCCAACGGTGCAATCGTATGACCTCCCAACAGAAAGTCATAAATGTTTAATTTCTGCTCCGCCTCCTACAATCTGTGAAGTCAGTGACATTTACGAACGAGAACACAGAGAGCAGCAAACAAATAAAACAACAAAGCCGAAGGGGAGTGGTCAAGGTCGCGCGGCCGCCTGGACGACCAAACACGGTCGTTCTTCCGTGTGGTATCTAGGGTTCTGCCAGCAGCAGTCTGGCCATCTTTTAATTGCTATTGATATAATTTGCTATTCGTGTGGTTCTATAGCGATAGCGGTTATAAGAGCTGCCTTACATGCAGAAGGTGCTGGGTTCGAGTCCCAGAGGAACCACATACTTAACCACGTAGCAGTCTGTAAGTTGCAAACAAATATATAATGGCGCCTCCTGTGGCAGCCAGGGTGGATTGCAGACTGAAGATGATCACTTTCTATTTCCATTTTGGGACAAATTTTAATAGATTTTTTTTTATTGTGGTAATTGGTCACATGAAGTAACAACTGCCGTGTGACACTATAGCACAGTGAGGGTCTAATATAACAGTGTTAATTAAACCCAGCATGACTGTCGCGGGAACACCCAGTGAAACATCAACAAATACGACCAGTAGAGCTCTACTAGTCACAAACTTTACAGAACCTAGCATAGTTCACTGCACAGAACAGAACACGAGTGCAGGCATGAATGGATTTTAACACTTAGCATTTATGTTGTAACAATACTCAATGTTCTGTGACACACATTTCCTCAGTTCTCACTATGAATAGATTTAAATCTTTGCATTTATCCAAAAAGGTGCAATTAATCCTTTCACCTCATATTATACCTCCAAGGTTCAATTTCTACACACTGCCTCTGCCACAAATTTATCCGACGTCCGTGCAAAACAAAACAGAAGCCTGTGTCTGAGGACGTAAACATTTTTTTGCAGCAGCTGCGTCTCGGATTTTCATCTGAATGAGGCGTCTTTCAGGCGACAGGCGTGTGCAGTTCAAACCTCTTAAAATGTTGAGCTAAAATTGGCTTTGTTGAATCCGACACCACGTGAAGGCAGGATAACATCGTACAGGAGTAGTTCAACTAGACGATGACAAGTCTTTTTTTAAAGTTGGAACATTCACTTCACATACGGCTGACGTTTTATTTGTAAACAGAAGGAAGGATTGTTGGGGAACCTGACAAAGAAATGAAATCAGATGTGAAATCTAATGTGAGGTGATTATGGATGGAGACGGAACGTCAAGTGTAATTCATGTACACTGGACACAGGGAGGTCCAACAGATTATCTTTGAGCGTAAACGCACGAGTGACAGTGGCTCGCGGGAACCAACTATTTTAAACCCTTAACTGAAGGCGTAGCTAATAAATTCTACTCCAGCGCGTGTCTATACTTACTCTCCCACAGCAAAGTCCACGGCGAAATCATCATTTTTTCCCCCCACAGAGTTAACGGCAGCTGTTGACTCACTGATATCTCCAGCAGTAGAGCAAATGTTGGGGACTTTTGAGTTTAAAAATTCAAATGTTTAGATTTACCACAGTGACCAGAGATTAGATGTCAGGTGGGCCGGACCAGTACAATCATAACATAATAATTATTATAAATCATACTGTTTTTTCTCTTTGTTTCCATAGTATTTTCTAATGAAATATAATTTTAAAAAACTTTCTTGACCTTGAAGTGTTTTTTTTTTTATTTTCAAAATTCATCAAGCGGACCAGATTAAAACCCCCAATTGGGCCGGTTTTGGCCCGTGGGCCATATGTTTTGACATTGAAATAAAACTATAGCTCATCCAATCAGATATCTAAGCTCAACCGTGGGCCATATGTTTTGACATTGAAAAAAACTATAGCTCTTCCAATCAGATATCTAAGCTCAATGCTCAACTTAACTTTGCGCAACATGTCGTAAACAGGCGCCCCTCATGCCAGAGAAGAAAACAATCGATTTGATCGGATTGAAATCGGTATCGCATGTACTCCAAGTCGTAGTATCAGTATCGTACATTAAAAGGTTGTAACCCCATATGTAACTAAACTTACTTTCTCCACTGATTTTTTTTTTATTTGACTTTATTGATAAAATCTACCAATAAAATGTTTTAAAAATGATTTAGCCTAAACCATAAAAAGGGCATAGCTGTTTAAATTGTATTTATTTATTTTATGAGCGGCTAAATATTTATATGCTACGGTTCTCCGGTTACTACAATCGATCTGCGTCTTATTTCTGTGTTTAAGCTTTCAATAACAATATTAATCAACGTGTAAATGGATTCTGGTCATGCGGCTGCCCTCCAGGATTGAAGTGGCAGCATGCCGAGGAGCTAAAGAGACAAAGTGTTGAGCTAGAGCAGGATTTTAAAACAACCAGCCAACATCGGGGCTGTTTTTATACCAGCATTAGCAGGATTTATTATCAGTTATGTTCCAGTGATTGATTAGCGTCTGACTAAAACGTGCCTGATCAGCAGCAACAACGGTGAGAAGCACTGCCCTGATTATTCACAAGAAAAACACAGACAGCTTAAAAAAAGATTCACAGAAACCAAAGATTAGAACTGAAGCTTACAGCCAACGTGGCATTGACTCTAGAAACACCTGCCTACAACCAAAATACAAATGCAGGTTTCTTTGAAGCACTGGTTCTCATTGCGTTATTTGGTTTGCAGCTCTGTGAGGGATCGCAAAAGTACAGGATCAGCTCTGCGACCTGCAGCTTCGGTGTGAGATGAGACATGGTTTAATTTGCTTGATCGGACCACACATCACTGACTCACAACAAAGACGACGCAATTGTAATGTCTATTACGAGTAAAATAAGATATTACAAAATTACAATCTCTTATGTTCCTTCCAGCAAAAAATTCAAAATGTATCAGGTTGGCCGGATTGAACCCCCTGGTGGAATGGTTTTGGCCCACGGACGGTATGTTTGACACCCCTGGTCTATACAATCTTAGGCACAAGAATTTCAAAAGGCAATGTCCGAAAAAAACGATGGATTTAAACTAATGAAAGCAGTGGCGATTAAAAATGAATTTTGGAAAAAAGAAAAAGAAAAACAAAATACATTGATATGTAGGTGCAGATAACGCATTTCTTAATTTTCGCGTTTACGCCTAGTTACGCGTGTCTTTTTCTTTTTTTAAATGCGTTTCCCTTCCACTAAACAATAACAAGAATAGGCGGCAAAAATTGGTAGCGGAATAAATCTTATTGTCGCGCAATGTCGGGTCCTGTTCATTTAAACTTTGTTCTGCAGCAGATTTCAGCATATGTTAGCTGACCATGCACTCAAAGCTCTGCTATTAATAAACCTGCTACGGCAGGTGCTCAGGTGAGGCACTTCCATTATGCATTCAAATGGCTGTCACAGATCAACTAGTCTCTACCTTTGAGGCAAATCGGAGAGCAGATGTTTACTGCAGCTCTCGGCTGTCTGTTTGTTTGGGTTTTTTTTTTTGGTTTTTTTTAAACCAACCTATTTTTGACTGTAGTGACGTGTGTTGAGTTAATTAAGTGTAAGGCCGTGAACCTGTTGCTGGGATCTAACGGGACAATCCAGCGAAAGTCACTGATGTTGACAGATCATCAGGATCAGGGTGAACATTGCTGACCATCCCACATGACCAGGCTCCTTTTAGGGTCAGTAAAGTATCAATCACAGGGATGGACCAATCACATTTTCATTCATTCAACACACGTCAATATCCTCCTTCTGTGTTCTTTCTATATTTTGAATTCAATTTATTAAAAGGAAGACCAAAAAATATGTGTAGACACACTGTATATTTATATATAAAGACTTTATCCATGGTGTCATTTCAACCTTGTTTATAGCACCACCTCCAGGGGAAGTCGGGGATCTACTGTACATAACTGTCTTTTCGCACGGGTTACACAATATGGAATATAACAGACTCGGATGCAGGACACGTGTGGTAGTGAATATGAACATTATTATCTCAACTGAATCAGACACAAACCACTGTGATTACCGTGGACTGTGATGTCAACGTAACCAAAACTGGTTAAGAGGGGGAGAAAATTAGAATAATGACATGGTTAGTGATTGTAACACACATGTGAAGGACATGAATGATTCCAGACTATTAAAAAAAGGGACAGTAACCTGCCATGGTTTAGTAAGAACGGCGATGTCAAGCACGCAAACACACACACACACACACACACACACACACACACACAAGGGCAGACCCTCGGCTGTTCTTCCATTTAACCGTTAGTTAGCCTGATAGCTGCCCGGCTAATGGTGCTGGACAACACCGGTCACCGAGAGCAATGAGAGAAACACGTTCAACACACACAAAGAGAGCGAAAGAGAGAGAGAGAGACATGTCGTAAATCAAATATATGTATAAATCACAGTCGCGTCACTTAAACCTCAACCTCTGGCGTCAATTTAACGCGCGTCCACAAGCACGCACGCGTGCGCATTCTCGCGGTATCAGTTTCTAACTTTCACTCGGTTTATATGAGGCACGAGCTCCGTAACCCGCGGCGCCAAAGCGAGAAAAAAAACACACACACACGCGCACTGACACGTTCAAACGCCGGTCGCGGTCCTAGCCCCGGATTCCTGGTCCTTATTCAGGTCCAATCTTGGTCTTACCTCCTTCCTCGTCCGGTTGGAGACAGGCCGGGATGTTCTTCTTCCAGCCGGGCATGATGCACCTCAGGGCGGATAGGGAGTCCAGGGCGGCCCGCTAACAGACACACAACAGCAGCAGCTTCAGCTCCAGCAGCAGGAACATGGCTCAGTTAGCTTTAGCTTAAGCTACAATTGCCGTTGCCGCTCCAGCTCTTGCTCCTGCTGCTGCTGCTCCTCCACTACACACTAATTCCACCTTAGTGCACTCTGAGTCAACCCCACTCTACCTCTCTCTCTCTCTCTCCCTTTCTCCCTCTCTCCCTCTCCCTCTCTCTCTCTCTCTCTCTCTCCCCGTTTCTAATCTATTCCCCCTTCTCTCTCTCTCTCTCTCCTTTTCTTTGTATATGTCTCTCTACCCCCTCCCCCTCTGTAACTCTACCCCCGAGGCCAATCGTTGAAGTCTCTCGAGGAAGCAGAAAGAGAGAGAGAGAGAGGGTGACGTGATTAAAAAAAAAAAGAAGTCCATGAGCTGTGCCCACACTACTCCGTTTTCATTAAAAATAATGAAAGCATCGATTAGAAATTGGAAGTTACTGTCGTCCACATGAACCGTACAAGTCCTGCATATTGGTTCCCAGTCCCTGCTGAGTTTATAAAGATATTAGGGTGTAAACATTTAGGGAATGATTTATTTTTATCGTCTACAAAATGCCGGACTTTAAATCAGAAAGGCCTTATACTGTTTTCTTTTGTTATTTATAGAAAAACACTGAGTTTGTTTAATAGACGGCAGTTACATAATAAAGGGACCGGTTTTCTGTGGTAAATTAAACACTGTTATCAAGCCAGGTGCGTTTTTCATCACAAAATCATATCAACCTGGAACCTAATGACATACACAGGTAACTGATCTGACGTGCGGTTCCTGTCCTGACTCGTCTCCGAGGAATTTAACAACCCACCGCCACCAGCTTCCTCCCAGCTGTTGATTAAAGGGGCATTCTGCCAATTGTTACACTTTGGTCTTTCCCAAAAAGTAAAAAAAAAAGAAGCAGACAAAGAAGTTACACTAAACCATCACTGTCAGAACACAGCTGACAGAGTAACTCGGTGTGTGATGCCTGGTTCTGTTATGAACAGGTATTGGTTAAACAGATTACCTTTATCACCTATAACACGATAAACTACACATTTACATTTTTAGCTTTTCAAGAAAATCAAAGCACGTGTGTACAAGAATTATTTAACATTTGTTTTTTTGTTTTTTGTTTGTTTTTTTTTTACATAAACTGCTGATGTAATTGTGGCTGACAAGCTACCATGATGTTTTACAACCTTAAGGTCACGACCCCACGTAGGGTCACCTTCAACGTCTAGTGATTGCTAAAAAAAAAGCAAATTATTATTATTGTTTTAAATTATAATAATAAACACACAAAAAACGCAGCATATAAAAATATCTGAGCTGGCTTATCTTAATTCTTGAGTTTTTGCACCAACACAGGATGCCAGACAGGGGGCGCCATTAGGAGTATGTGATTCCTCTAGGAATCAAAACCCAGGATTCTCTGCTCTCAAGCTAACCGCTACATATGGACATTCATAGCAGTAAACTAAGTCTCCAGTATGTTTTTCTACACACAATTCCTACTACTTCTTGGCTAGTACAAGCTAGTACTCTTAGCATCTATGCTACCATTTTAGCTTTTCTACTGTGATATTGGAGTTATGAGTGTGTTCTTCAAATGTTTCTGTTTACTCATTCATTGGCCTTTGATTATTCCTTTTCAGGGTTGTAGGTGACGGCCTTGGACAGTTTGCAGAGTCACATATAGAGACAAACAACCGTTCACACTGACACATCGGGGCTGTGCATTAGCTAATCTAGCTAACTGTGAGCTGTTAAAATTTAACGTATTTACAGACTAAAATGGCCAAAAAATGGCCATTTGGTTTACGACAAGAAGACAAAACATGTGCTGTGTTGTCATTAGCAGTAGCCACAGCCAACACCCTGAACGTCATCTTAATGTGATCTGCGTTACGTTGTAAAGAAGACTCGATTGTGGGAATAAAGAAATGTGCACAAACTGAAGTGGCTGAATAAATATTTTCATAGTTCTATTGATCTATTCTTTCAAGCGCAGACATTAATGTATGCTACTGCGTGTGACGCCTTGAGCTACACACGGTCTCAGCCACGACAACAATGTTACAAGAATTTGCATAATTTTGCACATTCTCCATTTTACTTATTTATTTATTTGTTTTCAGTTTACAGCCGAGTGTTTCATCAGATTTAGTTTTTCAGATCCGGCCAAAAATTTTCATTTTAGTGCATCTGCAGTTAAAATGTTTTACAACAGCTTCAGTCGCACACAAGAAACTAAAAGTTTTATAAAGACTTTTATAGTGGGGAAAAAAAAGTTGAAGTTAAGGCTTATTAAGGCTCAATAAACAAGCATGGTCGTGGTAACTAATTTAAGGCTTATTAAGGCTCAATAAACAACCAAACAACAAATATATTTACATTTTTTCCTTCTGTCTACTGCTTTGAACTAACGCCGCTGACAGAAACAAGACAAACTGTGAACTAACGCCGCTGACAGAAACAAGAACTTCAGGATCCAAAACAGCAGATAACAAGTGTGATAAAGTGACAGCCTTCAACAAGACGAGCAGCGTGTCTCAACAGTGGACCAGAGGACCAATGGGGCAGCGGAGGAACATGAGAAAATGGACTCGGTGAAGCGGAAGAGTTACTCTCCGTGGGCAGAGAGACGAAAAACAGAGGCTGACCTCAATATAATAGAAAAGACTGATTGTGATTCCCTGCAGCTGCTCCGTTGTTCTGGTCCAAATAATCGTATAACTGTCACTGATGTCAGCTAAGACAATATGTTTGTGTAAGGGTTTGTAAAACGGAGCTAACCTTAGTTTTATTAAAATAAAAAAAGAGACATTTAATTCGCGAGAAGCAATTACAGCACCGACACGAGTTCGGGGACACTTTGACCTACAGTGTCTTTTCAAGTTTTTCACTTCCTTTTCGGTGTCGGCCTGATGGTATCAGCAGTATTTGAAAGTCAAACGTCCTTCTAGAGACAACACTGACCCTGTCAGTGTTTCTGTCTCCTCTGAGTCACTCCCAGCTCTGTCTGTGATTTGAACACTTCACTTCGTGACATTACAGATATTCCCTGAAGCAATCCGACCAAAAAGAGCATATATTATCATAATTTCACGGTTGCTTGGTTCACTACTTTGAAGTGAGCTGAAATAACTCCACAATCACTGGATTGATTTTGCACAGCTCTTCGTCATCCCCCGCAAGGGAGAACCTTTGGTGATCTCGGTGATATCACTTTATCCTGAAGTAACCACAGGTGATCTTTTTTGTTTGAGCTAACTCAGAAACAATAATGTGAAATAGAAAAGTAACAAACACGTAAACATTTCTTCTGGAAAATGCACTGATCTCTGTACGATTCTCTTGATCTACTGTAAGTTCAGGCATGAAGTGTTGGTTTTGTAATTAATGTGTATTTCAAAATTATAGGTAGCACTAATGTATAGGCTAAAAACTAGAGCTGTTTGATGTTAACTTTTTGCCGATATCCAATATGCCGAATATTGTCCAAACGCTTAATTTTTTAATTTTAATATCAACCAGTAGCTAATATCTGCTGCTAATATCAGTTGGCCGATATTATCGAACATCTCTACTAAAATCCTTTACTATGTTACAGTAACGGTACCTATCACTTGTTATGTCATTTTGCGCTATATTTTCTCCATTTTAAGGTGACTAGCTCGTTCATTCATCCTTTCATTTTAAAGGCCCAGGGAAGTGTTTTAGAACGAGTTAACTTTTTGCCGATATCCGTCCAAATATCCAATATATTGTCCAATCACTTAATTTCCTATTCCGATCTCATCCGATATACGCAGTCATTTGCCGCCAAAATTGAGATAAACCTCTTTGGATCCCACAAATG
>NC_024314.1:16939028-16947146 GCF_000523025.1 Cynoglossus semilaevis
TAGGATATTTAGGCTGTCATTAACAATAAAAAGGCAGATAAGAATGTGATCAATGTATATAAGCTCTATGTCTAAACTGTGTATCTATGTGTGCATCCATAAGAGTGCACATCTCTGTACTTACACCAGGCGACATGATAATGTCAGGTGTTGGATTTGTCAGGCTGTTCAGCACTGAAAGGCTTTTCGTGGCAGTAATTACACCTTCATTGACATTATCGCCGTCGTCATCATTATCTACATCCCAATCATTTCCATAGTGAAGCCCCGGCGAACACGCGCACGTGTGTGTGCGATGCAGCTGCGGCCTCATTTCACAGATTACTGTCAAAACTCTTTCAGCACATGACAGACGGACACGCGCGCACACACACACACACACACACATTGAAATCACTGCATGCATATGTCAGTGGCTGCATTATGTGTCAACACAGAGACAGCGAGACGGCCCGGGGGTTCGTAAACATCCCACTCAACTTATCCGTGACTCATCACACATGCACACACAAACGCGCACACACAAACGCGCACGCTCTTTTTAAGTTCCAAGCACACGGTTCTCTCTCTAGTGGCTCTACAGTCAAAAAAATTGAAAGCACTAAAGCTGAAGTAGGCGATATGTTGTTCTGTGTTACCATTCGGTGTACCATTTTTTTTCCCGTCATAATTTTGCAAAGGTGTCAAAAACAAGAGTCACTTTCGAGGGCTGACTATTCCCTCGAGGACCACAAAATACTTTCCACACCAAGGACCTAGAATAGAGGGTGTCAAACATACGGCCTGTGGGCCAAAACCAGCCCAAATAAGGTGTTCAATCCGGCCCGCTTGATGAATTTATGAAAATAAAAAATTACATAAAAATGTCATGTTCTAACGTATCGTTATTTATAATTAATAATGTTATTATTGTACTGGTCCGGCAAAAAAAAAGTGCTGATAACAACAGTACCTGGTTCCTCAGACACTGTGCTGATGAGTTTGCAAAACCCGTTCCACATTTCTATGAACACTTGAATTGTTCCTTAAGCTTCAGAAATCAGTGGAGAGTTTAGCTTACCAAATGTTTTTGGCCACACACCTTTTCTTTCTCCACATCAACACACAACAAACAAAAAAAGCAACAGGTTTTCTTTTAAAGGTAGTATGTTTAACCATGCTCGAATGACCAGAGAACACATACATGGCCTGCATTGATTATGAATGAAAATGTCACCTTTTGATTCCCACAAAAATCCCACTCCAAACCACCGTCACATTTTGTATCTCGTGTACCCCCTAGTGGCAGCATGCGCACCTCCAGGGTTGTGCGTGCCACACTTTGGGAATCCCTGTTCTAAACCAAAGAGTGCAGATCCTCACTGTCACCTTGTGAGGTTTGCTTGTGCAGTAGATCCTCTTTTCCTTCAGGGGTCGGCACCGTGGATCATCTGCCTCCTATTTGTTTACTTTTAATTATTTTAAATAGAGACAATTGCTCTGATTCTAATTAGCAGGACTGGTATAAGTAACTCCTTTTAACAGCTAGAGTAGTTTTCCCAAAAAATATAATTATTTCGAATACGTCAGTTAATATGTGTTGACATGTCGCTGACAGGACTGCAGGTGTGGCTGGTGGTTTGCTGCTAAACACACCCTTGGAACTCCTCTACAAACATTCTGCCTTTATGTAAAATCCTTTTAAATTTAATTAGTCTTTGATCTTAGGCTCCCATCCAATTCCATGGGTTCATATTCTCCATTGATGTGGTTTTAATTGGCTAAAAGAGTAAAATATGGCCCCAAAAGTTCTATTTCTAACAGATCCCAACGTCTACAACGTGACCTACGACCTCTGAAGCGTCCATCCACTTTCTAACCCCGCCCCTCTGCAGACACTGAACGGGAGGTCCATTCAAACACATCAAACTCCGCGCCCCGGGATGCGACAGTCGCTGTAGCTGTATAGAAGAAGGCGGCAGCAGCAGAACAGAAACCTGAGGCAGAACCTTGTGCAGAACCAAAACCAGAACTGAGAAAGCCCGAGCAGCAGGAGGCTGAGGCGGCCACAGAGTCAATCAGACACCGCAGCACAGAGCGTAGTCTGTTAGCAGGAGGCTAACGGCAGACACCGAGCATGGCGAGCGCTTCATACCACATCTCCAACCTTCTGGAGAAAATGACCTCCAGTGACAAGGACTTCAGGTAAAACGCAAATCAAACTCTCCAAACAAAACCTCGGTCACGGGTTTAGATAAGCCCAGTTTATTAAGAGGAAGCTTATCGAACGGGGAGGGGGTGGCGCTGTCAGGCCTCGGGCTAACACAGTTAGCATGAAGTTGCCACCTGTCTGAGCAGCGTCAACAGTGTCAAAAAACTCCAAGTTAAAAATAACTAAAGCATCAAACTCTACTGCAATGGTACTAGCTACCCGGTGATGATGTTAATCTGAGTGTTTTGACATAAATGGTAATCATTAGCTGCACTGTTAGCCGGTTAGCTCGAAGTTCTGTCATGCCGCAAGCTAGCATGATGTCAGCTAACGCCTGAACGGTCGACGGCTATAGGACATAACATTAAAAATTAGCACTGCAGCTAACTGCCACTACAACCAACAGTGATGGGGATGTGTTGCTGTTCTGTTGTGGTTTTTCTGGTGTGTGTTTGTATGCGCCTGCGTTCGTGTCTGTGTGTCATTTACAACCTACTAATTATATCTCTTTAAATAAGCACAATAAAAAATGTGCCGTGCAATTTAAAGGGAAAATGTGCGACTTTGAGAGCTAATGTCTGAAAGTTTACAAACATAAACACTCCCTCCCCTTCGTTGTGGCGCTTCGCTATCCTCTTCAACGCCATGTTCTCTTTCATATAAATCTTATCTACCTCGCCTAAAGCATTTTACACAAGAAAGAGTAAATACATGTAGCTTAGGACACACGTGACGTTTCCACTGAATTTTCGACATACACAACATACCAGGTCCTGTTGTCAGTCACCAACAGCTAGCTGTAATTACTATTATGTATCAGAATCGGAAATTAAGTGTTTGGACAATATCGGGATATCGGCAAAAAGTTAACATCGGACATCCCTACGATTATTAGTTATTATTTTCGATTAGTTATTAAGTTAACATCGGACATCCCTACTATTATTAGTTATTGTTTTCGATCAGTTATTGAAACTGTTGGTGTGAAATACTGGTGAAGAAGACTTAAGGAGTGTACCTTGGTGACATGTTTGTTTTTGTTTGTTTTGCAACTGTTGTCATCACCCCGTTATGGCTACATTTATTCTACTTTGCCTGTGTTTATTATTCTTTGAAGCACACTGACTGTGATGTGATCTTTGGGCTCGTGACCTGCAAATGAAATTTCAAAATTGATCTGTCATTTTGAACCACTCGGTTGTCATGTTATGTGCATTGGTTTATTTTACATTTACGTATTTCTAATGCATCAGTTAAGACTTAACAAAACAACAGAACTCCCAAATTTTAGCTGAGTAATGTCCTAACAAACCACTGGGCAGACAACCAACCCGCTCATCACTTCTGACAGCAGGTTGTTCCTCTCCAGAATCCATGAAATTGTAAACTGGCCAGCATCCTGGCACATCTTCGCTTTTAAAAACTGCTTCTAACTGCTGATCCCAAATGAGCACCGCAAAAGGAATGTGGTCTCTGCCTTTAATACGGAGTGGCTGCATCAGCAGAGATAATTAAACGTCTTTCTGTTCAGATGCCGCTTAACTCTACAGTCAGTGCACAGCGGCATTAATCTCCTGCTGCTGCTGCTACATGATAAATGTGGGATTGGACGCGGTGTCAGTCGGTGAAATATGATTGTAAGCTAAAGCAACTTAAACCTCATCAGGATATTCCGGTATTTTTAGCCGCTGGCAATTTGTGTTTAGATGCTCATATATTTTTACAGCTCATCATCATCATCATGTATTCATGAACAGATCTTGAAGTCACAGCACAACAACATGTGTATATATATATATATTTTTTTCTCTCTCTCTCCAGGTTTATGGCCACAAATGACCTGATGACAGAGCTACAAAAAGACTCAATTAAACTGGATGACGACAGCGAGAGGAAGGTCAGTCACACTGGTTTATTCTGGTTTTAACCCATCTCTGCTGTTTCAGATGGGAAATACGGTTAGGGTTCTTGTTGAGTTTGTGACATACATACATACAAGCTTATTTAAGCTGCTCCCACCTTTATGTTTGTCCTTTTTTATTATTAATAATTTTGCTGTTCATATTGGTTTATAATAGTTTTTGATTTCAAAGTAAAAGCGAGATATTGAGATGTTTGTTTTTTTTACCAGTATATATTGGTATCACTTGGTTGAAGTTAGTAATACACAAATTAAAGTGTTGGTTTATGAATACAGGTGGCAGAGATGAAAGAAGCTGAGGTTTTCGCTGTACGTGATCACGAAGAACAGCACATGAGCAGATCAGGACTGTAAAGGTTGTTTTGAGATAAAGTGAGGGAGGCAAGGTTTAGATATTTTTTGACAGGAGAGATAGTGACGATATTTGACCTCAGACCATGTAAGACAGGATGATACTTAGTTATTTCTATTTACATTTCATGTACATTAAAACACTTTGTTCAGAAAATGTTTTGTGAATTTATCTTTTATTAAATATAAAGATTTATCTCATGTCCCTTTTCCATGAAAACGAAGGGTAAAAAAGACAGGATGTTTGTTATTGATAGGTAATTATGTTATGATTGTACTGGTCCGGCCCTCTTGACATCTGATAAGGTTGGAAACGGCCCCTGAACCGAAATGAGTTGGACAGCCCTGATGTAGAGGGTTAGGTTATCAACAATATAAAGAGCTTGAAGTGTTCTTTTAGATCAGTTCAGTGGTTCCCAATGTGGACTGTATCGGAGGTGCACAGCTGTGTCCCAGTGCAAAACTGCAATGATTTGTAATTTAATTTCTTTGGTTTGGCAAGAATAGCAGATTTGCAGGAAGGAAATTGTTTGACATAAAGTTCAGTGGAGTTGGAGCCCATGCTTGAGCCGGTTGAGATCCTCAGGGTTAATTGGACGCTCTTAATTGACTCTCGGTGCAGTAGAACTTTAGTGAGAGATGAAAATGCGCTAATGTGGCTTTAACCATTTTCTATTGGTTTGATACCAGTATCATTAGGGATGCACGACAATTATCGGCCAGATAATTATCAAACTATGTCAGGAAATTATGCCGTCATAGGGAGAAGTCATGACATAGTAATGAATAGCAGCGATAATAGGTAATATATATTTTCGTTTGGGTCATTTTTTTTAATCAGGCACACTGGGAGCTCTCACGCTTAAAATTTACTAAAATTTTCCAAATTGCCGACTTGACTTGATATCAACGTCTTATCCACAGTATTTTACTAAATACCCAGTGTGTTATATATAAGCAAATATAAAAATAAGAAGCCCAGAACAAGTACAACTTGTGTCAGTGGTGCATAATTTAATTTTTATTTTATATATACATTTTATTTTTTGTATTTGTGAGGAACGCACTTTTCCCATTTGTGTTTACATAGAAATGTTTGGATGTAACTTGTCAGTGCATTATTTATATATTTTTATACAGTTATGGAATGCACTATTTTACTTTGTATTTATAGTTTTTTTTATTATTAAAAAAACATTTATTTTGTAGTAAATTGTTGTGCAAAGTATTTCAGTTTTAATTTGAATTTATATATCAAATGGTTGCCAAGGGTGATACATTTGAAAAAATAAATACCTTAAGTTTAAGTGTCAAAACTGTCTTTGTCAAAATAAATTCATTGTGCATCACTGAATTTCATAATCGTTTGAATTACAAATACACGCTTTTGTCTGGAACGTCTAATACCTGTTTGTATCGTTCACTCAGGTTTGTACTAATGTACAAATTAGAGTTTTTTGTTTAATTAGATCCTGTATTCATTATTCATTTGAACCATTGATTGACAGGTGGTGAGGATGATTCTTAAACTGCTTGAAGACAAAAATGGAGAGGTTCAGAATCTGGCCGTCAAATGGTAAAACCTTTACATTTTTATCTCCTCATAGAAAGGTCTTTTCAGTAACTTTTCTCTGGATACAATTTTTACTGATCTTGCCTTTTTTCTAACTGGGCTCTGTTTATTACCCCAGCCTGGGGCCACTGGTCAGTAAAGTGAAGGAGTATCAGGTGGAGACAATCGTAGACACCCTCTGCACCAACATGCTGTCTGACAAAGAACAACTCAGAGACATCTCATCCATTGGCCTCAAAACAGTGATTGGAGAATTGCCGCCTGCCTCGAGTGGTGAGAATACCAAGAGAGAATGTGTCTGTCACCGAGAAGTACCTGTTTATGACATACTACTACAGATACTAGGGGTGTAAGAAAATATTGATACACTGAAGTATTGCCATGTTTGTCACGATACTATATCCATATTCTACAGTGCTTTATAGATTTAATAACACTTGCACATATGAATGCCATTGGTTCATTTTTGTGTTGCATTGAAACCTCCGACTGCTACTTGATTGTACACGGACTGGATATATTTGCAAGTATTTGAGTCAAACAATCTTATTTTTTACATTTATTTGCCCAAAATATCTGACAAAAGCTTTTATTTCTTCTCTAGCGATTACGAATGTAGATCCCTCTATATCGCAGTATATCGTACCATTTCCCCCCGTATCATGATACGTATCGTATCGCCAGATTCTTAGCAGTACACACCCCTAACAGATACTCTGCTTGTACCTGAACATTACTCGTCTCTTTTTACCTTCACGTGCGTCAGGCTCTGCTTTGGCCGCCAGTGTCTGTAAGAAGATAACGGGTCGCCTGACGAGCGCTATTGCTAAACAAGAAGACGTTTCCGTCCAGCTGGAGGCGCTAGACATCATGGCTGACATGCTCTGCAGGTATAATGTCTGACTCTCCTTCTCCCTTGTTAAATATGTTTCTAAAAGAAAATGAAAAAAAATCAACATGCACATTCTTGATTTCGCAGACAGGGGGGGCTGTTGGTGAATTTCCATCCCTCCATTCTCAGTTGTCTGCTTCCTCAGCTAACTTCACCCAGACTGGCTGTCAGAAAGGTAACATTTCTCTGTGTTGTTTTAAGTGTGTTTGCAGCAGACTGCTTTATGGCTCTACATTTAATATGTCTTTTATTTGTTTTTATTTTTATTTATATTTTTCCTTGTACTTAATTAATCAAACACTATCTCATATTTAATTTTGGTTTAGTTGTCTTCTTAGAATGCAGGGTAATTCACATAAGTCTTCAAGAAAATTGTAGGTTGACAAAATTAGCACCGACGCTGACTATATTGTGACGGAGAACAGAACCAGTCTGACTTATTTTTCCAAAAGGTTCGTAGTATAATCTTAAATTCTGTCACACCTTGTTTAACTGTCGTTTCTTCCCCGTATTTTGGTTGTAAACTACTCATTGTCCCTCACTAATATTCATTGATAACTGTATTGTATGGCCACTGAACCACGGGTCTGAAACTCAAATGAGCTGAGGGCCACTGCTGCCACCTAAGGGCTGAATCAGTTTTTGATGTTCAAAGAAAAAAAAAAAAAATTTAATACACAAATACAAAACAAAAAATTACTTAAAAACAAAATTTCATTGTCAATGACAGCTATTTGTGGGCCGGATTTTGCAGGTTTTGTGGGCTAAAAATGTCCCCCAGGCCAGGAGTTTGAAACCCCTGAACCTAAGCCTAGAATCCCAGTGTGTCATTTTTTACCAGGTTACCAACTTAGTTGTTACATTTCTTGATCTCTTCTGGACGTTTCAGAGGACCATCATGGCTCTGGGTCACCTGGTCATGTCCTGCGGAAACTTGGTCTTCATTGACCTCATCGAACACCTTCTGACCGAGCTGGGCAGGAACGACAACATGTCCACCACCAGGACCTACATTCAGTGCACGGCAGCCATCAGCCGACAGGCCGGACATCGAATCGGTCAGAAACGGCGAGCTACGAGATTGTTATGTTGATTCACAGGCTTTTTATCGTTTCCCATTTTCACTCCTCGTCTTTACTCTTCACAGGCGAGTATCTGGAGAAAATCATTCCACTGGTGGTGAAGTTCTG
>NC_024314.1:16947295-16989909 GCF_000523025.1 Cynoglossus semilaevis
ATCGATTATTTATTTAAGTTAATATTTATAGTTCGTGGTTTTTGATTGTGTTGTCATTGCAGATGCCCAAAAGAAGTTTATCCCCACGTTCCTACCGTCATCTCCATCTGTCTCCGTTACTTGACCTACGACCCCAACTACAACTTTGATGATGAGGACGAGGACGACAACGCCATGGACGCCGAGCAAAATGATGAGGATTATCAAGGTACTGAGAGAACAAGTTCTTGGGTAAAAAAAAACTAACTTCATGTCAGCGTGGCGTCCTCTCAATAACCTGTTCCTTCCTTCCTTGCGCCCAGGCAGTGATGACGAGTACAGTGACGACGATGACATGAGCTGGAAAGTTCGACGAGCTGCAGCGAAGTGTTTGGACGCAGTCGTCTCCACTCGCCACGAGATGCTGCCCGAGTTTTACCGCTCGGTGTCTCCAGCACTTGTCTGTCGCTTCAAGGTACGACTCCTTAACCAGCGCTCCACCTCCTCCTTCTCCCTCTTCTTCTTCAATGCACTTAGCATCGTTTTACGTTCGTTCGCCACATCTGTGTGTCCATTTGAAGCTAACCCCATCTGTGACCTCTGTGTCTTCAGGAGAGGGAGGAAAACGTGAAGGCGGATGTTTTCCACGCTTATCTGTCGCTGCTAAAACAGACCAGACCTGCTCAGAGCTGGTTAGCTGATCCGGATGCTATGGAGCAGGGAGACACGCCGCTCACCATGCTGCAGAGTCAGGTGATCCATTATCAGCTCGCCCCACAGCCGTACTGAAACTTCTGACTAGAGAGTACAGAAACAAAATGTATAGAATGTATTAACATTGTTGCTTTTGTGTTTTTTAAAGAATTGATACAAAGACTAAAATTTAAAAAAAAGATTGAAGTTGTAAATTTGAGTCAATGTTACAAGAAAAAAATTCGAAACAGAAAAGTCGTACATTTACGAAATCTTTTTCAATTTTGTCTCTTTATAATATATGAAGAAAAGTCAAAAACACGATGCGCGTCGGACAGGTTGCGCGATTATACTGATATTACGATTATCTTCTGGCAATTTTTTGACTTTTTTTCTCATAAAATAATTTTTTTTCCACCAACAATTTACGACTCTTTTCTCATGGTGTTTTATTTTTTTTCTGACAAACTTTCACCAAAGTTTTCACCAAATTCACCATGTGTGGCTGTTGGACAGTTTTTTGTTTTGTTTCACTGTGATGCCTCTCTGACCTGTGTCTCCCACTCACTTTTCCTCGTCCTGTCTCCCAGATTCCGATCATAGTCAAAGCTCTTCACAAGCAGCTGAAGGAGAAGAGCGTGAAAACCCGTCAGTGCTGCTTCAACATGCTGACGGAGCTGGTGAATGTCCTGCCTGGAGCTCTGACACAGCACATCCCAATATTAATACCTGGTAATTGTACTTTGACTACAGATTTAATGATATGAAAACAAATAAACAGTACTGGACGCTAAACTTGAACCTTTTATTTATCTTCTTTTATTCGTAGGAATCATTTTCTCTCTGAATGACAAGTCCAGCAGCTCTAACCTGAAGATTGATGCCTTGGCGTGCCTCCACGTCATCATGGTCACACACCCTGCTCATGCCTTCCACGTCCACGTTCCCGCTCTCGTCCCGTCCGTAGTGGCGTGTGTGGGAGATCCGTTTTATAAGATCACCTCTGAGGCTCTGCTGGTCACTCAGCAGTTAGTCAAGGTCGGAGTACGGTCCACAAAAAGAAAATCTTTTTCCACTTTCAGAGGCTACCTGATACCTGAACAATAATGTTCTCTCTTCTTCAGGTGATCCGACCCCTGGACGGTAGCTCTGAAGGTCCAGACACCTTTGACCCCTCCCCCTACATAAACGACCTCTTCACATGCACCATCAAACGACTGAAAGCCGCCGACATCGATCAGGAGGTGAAAGAACGGGCCATCTCCTGCATGGGTCAAATCATCTGTAACCTCGGCGACCGCCTCCCCGCGGAACTCCCCGGAACGCTGCTGATCTTCTTGGAACGTCTTAAGAACGAGATCACGAGACTGACAACGGTGAAGGCTCTGACGCTCATCGCGGGCTCTCCGCTGAAGATCGACCTGCGGCCAGTGCTCCCCGACGCTGTTCCCATCCTTGCTTCTTTCCTCCGCAAGAACCAGCGAGCACTGAAGCTGTGTACACTTGCTGCTCTAGACATCCTGCTGCGGAACTACAGGTACGCGCAAAATGAAGCAAAATGTCATTTAGTTAGAAGTCACTTTGAAGGACGACCAAAAGTAGTCTTGACATCCGTAGCTTCACGTCTCATGTGTTCCTTTCTTTCCCGTTACTTTTCTTCTCTGCATCAGCTCCGCTGTGACTCCCGTCATGGTCGACGCCGTCCTCGCCGAGCTCCCGCCCCTCATCTCAGAGAGCGACATGCACGTATCCCAAATGGCGCTGAGCTTCTTGTCCACGCTGGCCGTGACGCACCAGTCCTCCCTGGGTCATCTGAGCGGAGGAAACATCCTCCAGCAGCTCATCGCTTTGGTCCGATCTCCACTTTTGCAGGGCGGAGCCTTGGCGGCCATGTTGGACTTCTACCAGGTACGCTGACGTCAATGGAATCGCAGTGCGATTGTAACATTTTAGGATTCAGTTTTCTAAGCATTAATGCTGACTCTTCTCTCGTGTTAAGGCTCTGGTGGCTACTGAGACTCCCGGGCTGGGCTACATGGACCTTCTGAGGATGCTGACCGGTCCAGTTTATTCCCAGAGCGCGGCGCTGCCGCACAAACAGGCGTACTGTTCCATCGCCAAATGTGTCGCTGCTCTGACCAGAGCGTGTCCCACAGAGGGACCTGCCGTGGTGGGACAGTTCATCCAGGTAAACATCTGGGGGCGGGGCTTCAGCTACAGCTGTCATCATCTATTATGGATTCTAATAAAGTGACCTTTATGACAAGCAGGTCAAGGTTCAAGTCTGTTGTTTATGTCAAACCTTCTCCTACGACAGGATGTGAAGAACAGCCGCTCTACAGACTCCATTAGGCTTCTTGCTCTGCTCTCGTTGGGTGAAGTGGGACACCATGTTGACCTTAGCAACCAGCCAGAGCTGAAGTCGGTCATCCTAGATGCTTTTTCATCCTCCAGTGAAGAGGTACGGGCAGAAGAGTTTCAAGCACGATCGGAACGGTTTTTGTTGCTTGTTTAACTCTCTCTCTCTCTTGCTCGCTCTCACCTTTGCCCTCCGTCTGTCTCGCTCTTGTTCTCTTCCCTATCACCCTCCCCCTCTCTCTCGCTATCCCTCTCTCACAGGTGAAGTCAGCTGCCTCCTACGCCTTGGGCAGTATCGCGGTGGGCAATCTACCCGAGTATCTTCCCTTCGTCCTTCAGGAGATCTCCTCGTCAAAGAGACAGTACTTGCTGCTGCATTCCCTAAAAGAGATCATCAGTGAGAACTTTCTGTCCAAATCCAAAGTGTTTGACACTGAACACGTGTGTTTGATTTTAATGCCGTTTTTTTTTGTTTTTTTTTTTTTGGTCCAACCAGGTTCAGCATCCGTGTCCGGTCTTAAGCCGTACGTAGAGTCCATCTGGACCCTGCTGCTCAAACACAGCGAGTGTCAGGAAGAAGGGACCAGGAACGTCGTGGCCGAGTGTCTCGGCAAACTGACTCTGATCGACCCCGAAACTCTGCTGCCCCGCCTGAAGGGATACCTGCTCTCAGGTTATCAATCATCAGTGGATACTTCCACTACTCTGTCGCTAATTCTAATGGGCCACAGTTAGTCAGAGAGGGGATCGATTAGCTGACGTTTGATGTTTGAAATGATTGATTGATTTAATAATTCATTTATTCATTCATACATTACGTAGGTTCATCGTATGCCAGGAGCTCAGTGGTGACAGCCGTGAAGTTCACCATCTCTGACCAACCTCAGCCCATTGACCCACTGCTGAAGAACTGCATTGGTAAGGCACATGTAGTCACCACATGTTAAAACAGCGACCCCCTGTGTTCAAATCTGATACTGTTGACAAACACAGTTGTCCCCAATCTTTTTTGAAGCGAGGAGCGGTCAGCTGGTATCAGCCAGTACTGTGGACCAGTAATACCTCACCATTTAATTTTCAAAATAAAACATCTTTCAGACTATGTTCTGTTAGTATCAGAGTCTGAGTGACCTTTGACCTGTTGTTTTGAAACATTGACAGATTATCTTTGAATGAAAAAAGTAAAGGGATATGACTGAATTCTTTTAGATTGAAGTGAATTAATAAAACTTTAAAAAATTTTCACAGTGTTCCACTGTGGCCATGTATCAAATCACATATGGACCAGCACCGGTCCCCAGACCAGGGGTTGGGGACACCTGCTGGAGAGTGTCACACTATTTTTAAGTTACTAGTATTATACATAGTTCTGTATAATAAAAAAAAACAACAAACTGTTTAATTAATCAGATTAAGAACCTCAGCAGCAAAGACTGTTTTATAAGGCAATTAAACACCACAGAATGACTTGGCAGCTTAATTTGGCCTGTGGCGTGGGGGGGGTTTTTTTTTTTTTTTTTTTTTTCATTACAAAAAGTCCAGATTAGAAACAATCAACAAATGTAACACAAAAACATCCACTCATCATTGTGTAGTTTGGCCGTTAAGATTAGTGGATACATTTTCTTTTTCTGTCATTTCATTCCAAGGTGACTTCTTGAAGACGCTGGAGGATCCAGATCTGAACGTGCGTCGGGTTGCGTTGGTGACATTCAACTCGGCCGCTCACAACAAACCCAGTCTTATCCGAGAACTGCTGGACTCGGTCTTACCGCAGCTGTACAACGAGACCAAAGTTCGCAAAGAGCTAATCAGAGAGGTGAGGGACACGAAACAGCCCCGGAGGTGAGGATGGTGTAAGAACAAAGAGGAGGAGATGGTTAATGAGTGTGTTTTATGTTAAGGTGGAGATGGGTCCCTTCAAACACACTGTAGACGACGGTCTGGACCTGAGGAAGGCGGCGTTCGAGTGCATGTACACTCTGCTGGACAGCTGCCTGGACCGCATCGACATCTTCACTTTCCTCAACCACGTAGAAGACGGACTCAAGGATCACTATGACATCAAGGTGAGGCCGGCGTCGCCGGCGTCGGTGTTGTTTACTGTTCGAGTCCTGTTAGGTTTACCTTTGTTTTGTTTTGTTTTTTTTGTTTTTTTTAGATGTTGACCTTCCTGATGTTGGCCAGACTCTCGTCTCTGTGTCCCAGTGCTGTCCTGCAGAGACTGGACAGACTGGTAGAACCGCTCAGAGCCACCTGCACCACCAAGGTACAGGAAAACACAACTGACTCACAGGTTGACTCTGTTTACTGTGGACTTCAACAGGCAGAGCCCAGGAACATTCCAATGTTTCTTGGAACATTTTTCACCAGATCTGCAGTTGTGTGTCAACATTTTGTTGTCACTTCTCTTGTTGTTTATTGCATTGTTTCTCAAAGACTGGGTCGCGACCCTCAGGTGGGTCGCAAGAGTTTGTTTTTTTCGGGTCGTCTCGCATCATGTTTCCCAGAAGTTTACGAATAATGTCCATATGACTTGGGTCGCAAAGATTTGTGACTTTTAAAATACGGGTCCCCAGAAAAAAGTTTAGGAAACACTGCTTTATCGTACATCCCGCTTTTGAGGGTTCTGCACATGGAAACATCTTTGCTGAACATCAATCAAACGTTGTCCCTCGTCTCCACAGGTAAAGGCAAACTCGGTGAAGCAAGAGTTTGAGAAGCAGGACGAGCTGAAGCGATCAGCGATGCGAGCCGTAGTCGCCCTGCTGACCATCCCAGAAGCTGAGAAGTCGCCGCTGATGTCGGAGTTCCAGTCGCAGATCTCGTCAAATCAGGAGCTGGCGGCCATCTTTGACTCGATCCAGAGAGATTCCACCTCTGCAAACATGGAGTCCATGGACACCAGTTAAAGAGACAGAATACAGAAAGAGAGAGAGATAGCGAAAGAAAGACGGACAAAACTTCCCATGATGCAACACGGCACCACCACCTCCCCATGCCCCCCTCCCTTTCCCCGCTGCTGGACATGAAAACATACATTTACGACAGAATACAGAATTACACACACACACACACACACACACAGAGTCATAGTGACACCGTCTCGTTCTGTGATGCACTGACACCGGCTGGAAAAGAAACAGAGTCAAAAACACACGGACTACAAAGACGAAAAAATAAAGTTAAATAAATTCCATAAGAGGCTTGGAAGCTCCTCCTACTAGCTGTTTGCTTTTTTTTTTTTTTTTTTTTTGGTATTGAGACCATCTCATGGGTTGATCTTCATGTACATCTTTTTTTTTCTTTTAAGTTTTTACATAATACCAGAGTTCCACAGGTACTGTAGCCTGATTGGCCACGGCTGAGTGACTCATAGTTGACTTAGTATTGAAACTGACCAATAAGGGGAGTGAGCCATTTCCTACCTGACGCACTGATGATGAGAAAGGGCACCAGCTCTGCTTTGATAGTTTTGTGTAGGCAACCAATACGAAGGTGGGTTTGACAAGTGTAGAGTCTGATTGTTGCCCAATCAGCATCATTGTTTTCATGCCCCGCCCCTTCACAGGTAAGGGGAGGGTCGGTGGGGACCCTACCTGACTGGACCACAAAAGGATTGACGTTTCATCCTGGTCGATACAGGATTGGTTGATTTGATCCAGTCTCGCAAACAGGCTAGCCAATCAAATCTTGTTTATGTCAAGTTTTACTCCTTTGCTGCCAACTCTCTAGTGTTGCTAAAGCAACATTAATAACGTTCATACCCCGTGACCATTTGTTGGGCGTCTTCATCAGTGGCTCACGGGCCACGCCCACTGTCAATATGAACGTGATAAATTTGTTAAAGATGGAATCCAATTTTGAAGAACGGCGAGGCCTCGAGATTGTCATGATCTCAGTTGGGTTCTCTGTAGTCGGACCTGGGTTTGTGGTAGCTTAAAATGATTTTCTTCGAACCCAAGTCAGTCTAAATGTATCCGGTTTTATTTAAACTGAGTTCTGGCCATTTGGCTAAATTGGATTCACTCTCTAATTCTGGTTGGCAGTGTGAAAAGTAGACATGAACTGTATAAAAGGAGGAACAATCAAACTGGTTTCAGTTAGGGTTTGTGTGAAGTGAGTTGAAGTTAATTCAAGTTAAGTTGCTGTTCAATCTGATGAAACTGAAACCAGAGTTGGTCAGGATTGGCCCGGTTTCTTTATACAAATTCACTCTCCTTTGATTTAGTTTTGAGGTGGAACTGAATCTGACACTGTTGCGTCTGATGTTACTTGAACTCGAGTCAGTCTAGTTTAAACTGGTTCAGTCAGGTGTGGGTCATCGGTCTGTTTATCACCCCAGCAAAATAAAAAGGGTCAATTTCTACCTACCCTCATACTGAGACTGTCATTCTTGTGCGTGTGTGTCCGTGTGTGTTTACGCCGTTTTGATGCAACCTTTTTTTTCTCTAAAAAGGGTACAAATTAAGAAGCGCTCCTGAAACTGCTCGTTATAGTGTAACAGGTCTTTATAATGATTAAAACACATTAACTGTGTCTCCAGGCTTCACTCCAGGCCCCGCTCCTCTCTCATGTGATTATATGCCCACAGTTGTGGAGAGAAAAAGGAAGTTGTGATGTTGGTTAATTTAATTTTTTATTATAAATAAATGTTACACCTCCATCTGCAAAGTTTCAATTAAATAAAAAAAATACTTTTTTAAAAAAGGTATTTCTTTTGTTTTAAGTTAACGGGAGAATCGATCTTATATTTTTCTTTTGTAGATTTTATGAACAGAAACCAAAAATAATTAAAAAAAGTTTTTGGTGTTTTTGGGTTTTGTTTTACCAGCAGGGGGAGACAACGCCGTCAGGACCCAAAACCAAATCTATGTTCCCTTTAACAATTGTTGATGCGACGTCAGAGAAAGGGGGCGGAGTTATGTCTTTGTACTTGGCAGCTTTGAATTCATGCAGATGTAATAGCTAATGACTTTGTGTTCGAATGAGCAGCCCCTTCTGATTGGCTGTTTCAACAAAGCAGAAAATGGATGAAGAGCAAACAAAGGCTGACGCTTGTTCATTTTGTCGCCTAGCAACAGCTGCATTGATTTGTTTGTATCATCTGGGCGCGTGCTCGTGTGTTTTGCATGTGTTTGTGTGGCTAATAATTGACATGCTGATGATCTCTCCTCTTTGAAGCTGGAGGATTCATTCTCGTCTGACAATCTGATGATCCACGACAGGGAGGGGGGGGGAGGACTGACACAAACCGACATCTTCTCTAGAGAACCAAGATTTGGTCTGCAGAATTAACACATAATGCGATTTTAACCACCGTTCAAACATTGTGACACCTTCTTTCACGTGGTGTGAAATGTTTGAACTGGTGGTTAGGACCATGTCGCCAAAGAAACATTTGAGCCATGTCTGAATTCAGTAACAGTCTGAGTTAATGACGTTTGACTCGAGTTAGGGCTTTAAGTTTGGACTCTTTGGCTGAATTTGCTTTAAAAACAACCTTTGATATTAAGTGTCTACCGACCAGTTGTTTGGGTGATAATCAAAACATGCATAAAAAAAACAGTACAAATAAAATAAAATTTGTTTTAATTTATTTAATAATTTACAAAACGTGTTGTTCTGCTAGAAAAAAACACCATTACTTTCTACTAATTTAAAACACACACACATACACACCCTGAAACACATACAGACAGGATATTTGTTAGTAAAGGGGAAGCTTGCTAAGGTGTGTCTTCACAAAATTGTTGTAAGTGTGTGAGGGTTTTGTAAGTATACTCCCACCAACACGCTTCAGCACGCTGTGACTGCACGGACACTCACAGGCACACACACATTCATTTCCTGTTAAAATAATGTTGAGGTTTTTTTTTTTTAACTGTCATACAAGAAATAATTAAACTAGGATCAGATTATCAAAGTCCATTATGATTTATTGCTACACGCTATTGCTTTTTATTTAATACATTTATTGTGTTTTTGTAAAGTACTATACAAATATAGAACATCATAACACAAAAAGAAAGCAGAAAATAATAATCTATTTTATTAATTTTAATATTCATTAATGTTTTGATTTTGTTTTATCTTTTTAACCTACAACGTGATATAGACCGAACGAACAAAAAAATAAATATTCTCAATTTGACGGAAAATACGCATTAACATCTTATGTACAGCCGGAAGCACTCGAGGAGGAAACGATAAAATGACGAAGTTGTAGCGGAAAAGGAAGTAAGTGTCGACATTTTCAAAATAACCTTGCGAGCTAAACGTCAGCACGGATGTGAGGCACGCAAAATTAATGACAGACTTTAATTAAGTAAATAGTTTAAAATATGTTCAATGTTCCAACATCAAACCATTAAATGAACGTCATTACTGGAAATTGTCTTTAAACATTACATATAACGAACTTTTTCGTCTGACTCTGTAATGAGTTTTATTTTGAAAGAAACAAAAATACGTCCAAATATCAACTGTAGCTTGACATCTTAGCTCGGTGGCAGCAGGGAGGGAGCGGCTCTGGTAGAGAGACAACCACACAGAGTGGAGGAAAGGGAGAGAGCGAGAGCAGCGGAGTGTACGGGTGGATGACGGTGAGTTGCGCTTCCTTTTCACTTTATCAAACCTAATTTATTATTTTTTTGTTTTTGTTTTTTTGATCTTGTTATCTAACGGCACTAACCCGGAACAGACCGAGACATTAACTGTGAACAGACCCGGAGAAAGGCCGGTGCCGAGCTTTGCAGGGCTGGGTTTGCGGAAGCGAGCGGACGGCGGGCTGAGAGACAGACAGAGGGAGAGAGACAGGCGGGGAGAGTTCAGACAGACGGACTGACGCTCAGTTATAAATAATATTGTTAGTGAAACTACAGCTGTGCATATACACACACAATTAGGGAGACAGGTGGGAGCATCATGGCGGCCGTCTGTCTGTCTGTCTGTCTGTAGCGGTCTCTGAGCTCCAGCCCTTTCGCTCTTTTCAGGCAGCAGGGCCTAATGCCAAAGGTGGCCGAGCGGGGAGCGCCCCGAGTCGGCCACAGAGCCTCGACACTCACGCGGAGCTGCTGGGGGGAAAAGACATGGGGAGAGCGGAAGTTACTTATCACAGAGGGTGTAGTTTAGGAGCGTGCGTGTACATGTGTGCACATGAGTGGGCTTCGTTGTACTGTCAGCAGCAGACGCACGCGCACGCTTGGTCTTGACAGGCCCCACCTAGTTGTGGAGTCTGTGCGTGCGTGTGCGTGCGTGAGGATGTCCATCTCTCTCTCCAACAACTTTACTTTAGTTGATTAACACTGTGCTGCTTTCACTGTCGATAGGAAAATCGAATTCGAAATGCTGTAGTTGAATCAGCGCTACTTAACAACCAGTTGTTAGTGAATGTGTCGGGGGACTTGAAACTATTTAAATCCTAACAATTTTTACATTAATTTCACCTTTAATTAATGGGATTAAAGGTCCTTGGAAAACTGGGTTGTATCTACATATCAGTGGACACCACATGTGAGCTGCCAGATGTTAAAGCTTCAACACTGGACCCTTTAACGTGGCGTCATTGATGACCTATTATCATGGTCAGTAGACAGTGACTTTCTCGTAGACCAGGCGTGGGCTAACTTTTGTGACCCGCGGGCCACAATGGGTCCTAAAATTTGACAGGTGGGTCAGGAGCAGAAAGATGGAGGAGTATAACGATAGAAATCAATAACAATTTAGACAAGTTTGGCGAGCCATAGCAAAAAGCCAAACAAGCCGCATCCGGCCCACAGGCCGTACTTTGGCCCAGCCTGACCCAGACCATGTCAGTGCACTGCGTTTGTTAGTGAAACATTTAAAAATCGACATACATCCAGAAGTGCTTCATATACACGTGTCCAAACTAGAATGTTTTCTGTTCCTCTTTAGTCTCTTTCAAATGAATACTACCTCAGAGCTAGAACTTTAAAAACAGTTTTTAATGCTATTGCATCTGCATACCTTCCTGGTTGAAATCTCCACAGTTTCGTTGACTCATCTAAACCAGACGCAACTGACGGAACACATTTTTGAACACACCAGTGAGTACACACTCTGCGTAGAAACACATTGGACCAACAGATTGCCGAAGAAGTCTTGCTCTGCTGTCAAATTTTATTTTGCATGAGCCACAATTTTGCTGTGGCTCCTGCTCTGAAGTTTGCGTGATCTCTACATCTTTACTACTAGTCAACCCAAGGATGTTAAACTCCAGAGGGGAAGTCACAGCACTACATTGCGCACTAGCCAACATGTCCACAAGGAGCAGCATCTTTCAAAACTTAAAGGCACATTTTTAGTATTGTACTTGGGATTTTGTATTTGGAGTTCTTGACAGTATATGGTGGGAATGCATCAGTAACTTTTAGATTTTGTAGTGCCACGAGAGGAAGCTAGCATCTTTTTTTTTTAGTCATTCCAGCCATTAACAGATCTATCAATCTCGATCTAGCTATTAAATGTTTTTCTTTTTCCGTTTAAAAATGTTGAACCCTTTGCGGCAATTATGTGTTAAAAAATACTACATGTCATGGCTTAAAGATTTTAAAATATCTATGAGTTCTTACAAATCTAGAAGTGTTACCATACTTATTTATACACCGGGCTGGGTAGTACTGTGACTGAGCGACAACTTGGCGATCACAGGGCAAGATATTGCCTAGCTATTTACAGAGGAGGAAACTATGGGTGGCTCCAAAAATGTTTTCCAGTTTATGGTGTCCCAAAATGATATTTTTATTACGGTGGAAGCTTATGTTTTATGTTGACCTAGCCTCAAATATTTTCCATTTTGTTCTGCTGGGTTAGTCTACTTTTCCTTGATGCTCTTATCATCTGAGAGTCCATGAACTGGTCAGGACTTGTTGCGTCACGTTGAAGAGACTTGCCGAGTCACGATCTGATCAGTCTTTGAAATCTTCTCGGCTCCGTTTTTCACTCACTCCCGGACAGAAGACAGACTAAGGAAAGTCCAACATTTTGGGATAATTCCTCGGTTAAGAAACATCTCTCATCCAGGCTGCTTCAGTTTTCTTGCATTAGAAGTGAAACATCTTCAAAACAACCGAACCAGTCCAGTTCCTACTCCTGAACTACTTAGACATTAACTCCTAATAATGTTATTGTTTAGGTCTTGGTTGAATGTAGTTTTATGTAAATGCTAACGTTAAACGCTCATTGCTAAGGTTGTACTTTTATTAAAGGACAAGGAAGTTCAGGAGACTCATGGTTTGATGATAATGCTATAAAAAAGTATCGCGCCCATTTTATAAGAACTATGAAATTCCTTATCGTCTCGATCTATGCTGACCTGGGTTAAATCGTAGCCCGAGGACGTAGCGTTCTCACTACACTTTCACCTGCCTCAGGCTAAATGTTTCACAGAAACGTTTACGTTCTTTAGTGACAGATTAGATGTAATCTACAGGTTGTCGCACCTGGTTTCGCTTAAGTCTCAGAGTCATTGTCTTTTTTCATAGATCCCGTCTGAAGTTGATTACTGTTGGCTAAAGTCAGGATAGGCTAGGACAGTGGTTTCCAACCTGTTTTGTCTTGTGACCCCATTTTGACATCCTTAATTTTTTATCCTTTTTTTTTCTAGATGTAGATTTTGTTTTTCCTTGATCACATGTACAGCTAGGCCAGCTTGTCTTTCAGACGACCCCATGTGGGCCTGTGACCCCATGGTTGAAATTTAAAAAGTTAGGATCACCTGTGTTCAATATGTGAATGAAAGTTGCTATACGGACATATGGAAAAACCAGGATTTAAAAATGACACCGTAGATAAAGTCTGTCTTTTGTTTACTCCAAGCTGTAAAACCGTTTCATTTGTTGAGGACTTAATGGCCACAGGTGGAAAAGTGATAGCTGCTCCCTCCAGACAGAGTCAACATCACCAGACGTATCTTGGGTTTTTAGACACCCCGCAGGTACGACCGTGTATCTACGGTCCGTGGACGACTAATGGATTATTGGTACACAGAGATACTAACGTTTCCTCCTGACATTACCAAACCCTTTTATCTCACTATCATGGTAACCTTAAAGCACCATCTGTACACAGGAAGTGCTGCAACTCAGCTTCCTCTATGTACCGTATGTCTTTGTGAGGTCCAGTTTTCAGCCTTTTTTTGTTAAATTTGAGTTTGAAACATTTTCATCTTAAAGCTGTGACAGACCTTCAGTGGTTCAGGGAAGACGTCAGTTTAACCTTGGGTTCTGGATTCAACATTCGAGAGTTTTATTTGTCACGTTATTGAAGTATAACAAACAGTGAAACGCAACCCTGGGTCACTTCCTTAGGTGTGTATCGGCAAGAGAGAAAAAAAGCCAACGCAAAATGAATCAGACTAGGGTCAAAAGTTTTGACGGACAGCAAAGCTATTATTTTCACTGATACTTTTCTGTTGAACTTTCAAAATAACTATAGGTATAATTTAAATTATATATTTAAATTATGGTAAAATATATGTATTTACATATAAATATAAGTTTATAAATTATATATTTAAAAAACGTACAAAATCTCTCGAAAACAAATCAAATAATTGAAACGAATAGAAAAGTAAATAAAAAAACAAATCAAAATGTGTTATGACAAACTAAGCTAAAAACAAAATAGTCATTTAGACCAAAATATATTTGCAACATACTGAAAGATCCTATACAGGTATTTAAAATTTGATGAACTATGTAAAGGGTGTCAAACATGCGGCCCGCAAGCCAAAATTGGCCCACTCAGGGGTTCAATACGGCCCACTTGATGAACGTTGAAAGTGTTAACACCCCATGTTAGTGATGTTCTCTCAAATATATATATATATATATATATATATATATATATACATATATATATATATATATATTGATAATTTTGTTATGACCGTACTGGTCCGGCCCACTTCTACTCAGGTTGTATGCGGTCCCTGAATCAAATTAAGTTTGACATCCCCGTTTGTTCCTGTGTGTGTGTGTGTGTGTTTACACACATACCAGTCATGCTTCACTATAATGTTTGTAGCCTCTGGTGCTGGTAGTAACAAGAGCCAACATGACACTCGCACTCTGCAGAGTTCTACAGCTGTGACATCATCACCAGCTGGGCGATCATGTGACTTCACTGTTTTCATGTACTCAACGAGATGCATGCTGGGTAATTATTACTTTAAAGCAGGAATAAGGAAGTCTTTATCTGTGTGTGTGTGTGTGTGTGTGTGTGTGTGTGCGTAATTGATGGTTTTCAGTTCCAGGTACGTACACAGTGAGGGCGGGGCTTATGTAAATGCTGCTCTCTGATATGTTGTTGGGAAGTGATCACTTGTAACCTAGTAACCTGCTTGTCTTCTTGTTACACTCTCTCCTTCTGTCTCTCTCTCTCTCTCTCTCTCTCTCTCTCTCTATGTGCCTCTGTGTCTCTCGCCCTGCAGACAGACAGTCAGAATGCGTGAATACAAACTGGTTGTTTTAGGATCGGGAGGCGTTGGAAAGTCAGCGCTGGTAAGTCACAGGAAAATACTTTTTTTTCCCCTTATACTTTTGATAATAGTCATTTCTGTGTGTGTTTTGTGGTTTTTAAAATTTTAAATACTAGTCTTTTAGCACGTATATTCATATACGTGCTGACAACGCAATATAAAGTTAATAATACACTTGACACAACAACAAAACAAGGAACTGTAACAGTATAAGAATAGAACACTATTGAAGTCTGAAGTTTATTGAATTCAATTCTAAATATAAAACAGTTTAAAGGGTGTTTCTCTCTCTCTCTCTCTCTCACACACACACACACACACACCATTACTCACACACACTCTGGTGTCAGTCTCTCCACAATGCTGTGATTTAGTGCAGTCATAATGGAGACGTGTCAGTGTGTCACATTAATTCCAATGAAATGAGTTTGAATTGGACAGAGAACAAAGCTCCATTAACATCACTGCCCTACTTCTCTCTATATCGCCCTCTGTCTGTGGCTCTGTCTCTCTGCATCTGTCTATCCAGACTGTGCAGTTTGTTCAAGGAATCTTTGTGGAGAAATATGACCCAACGATAGAGGACTCATACAGGAAGGTAAGACGACCGTCGGCTTCAAAACAAGCTCTACTCTAGTTTCTCTTTTATGGAAACATACAGTATATGTGCACATTGTGAAGGCTGCTTTTTGAATAGGGGTGTCAAACATACGGCCCGTGGGCCAAAACCGGCTTAGTAGGGTGTTCAATCCGGACCGCTCTATGAATTTTAAAAATGAAAACAAAAAGAAAATCAGTTTATGTTTAGATTTATGTTTAGCTATGTTTTGTAAAAGGATTATTATTTCATTAAATATGAATTAATAATAATAAATATCTAATATACTTGTAAAACAATGGGGGGAAAAACATGGAATTGCAATGCAATTTATAATTTATTACAGTGTGATTGTACTGGTCCGGCCCACTTGACATCTAATTAGGTTACATGCGGCCCGTGAACCAAAATGAATTTGACACCCCTGCTGATGAAGTGCACATCAGCAAAAATCACCAGAAAAATTGAACTTGAACAAAATAAGCACATGCATGTTGAGCTCTGATGGGCCATTTAAAACGAGGCGGCGGCCCGGATTTGGTCCACAGGCCTTGAGTTTGACATATGTTCTAAGGAGAAATCTATGAACTGCTACCAAAGCGATTTCCTAACATTTCGACTCACAGGCCTTGAGTTTGACATATGTTCTTAGAAGAAATCTATGAACTGCCAAAGCGATTTCCTAACATTTCGACCGTCTTCGTGTCAAACAGTGACCAAATGGTCTGATGTTTTTTTGTTTTGTTTTTTCAGCAAGTGGAGGTCGATGGACAGCAGTGTATGTTGGAGATCCTAGATACAGCAGGAACAGTAAGAACTACCGCTTGGACTTAAAAAAAAAACCCACCAATTTATTAAGTTTACACCAAAAAAAAAAAAAAAAAATTCAGCTGCCTCACGCCTGTGGTGTTTTATATCAAACACCAATTTATTAAGTTTACATCTGATAATTTCAAAAATCAACTTCCTCCGTCTGCAGGAACAATTCACAGCGATGAGAGACTTGTACATGAAGAACGGTCAGGGATTCGCTCTGGTTTATTCCATCACAGCTCAGTCTACCTTCAATGATCTTCAGGACCTCAGAGAGCAGATCCTGAGAGTGAAGGACACTGAAGACGTGAGACATATTTGAATTTGATTATTAAAAATCAACTGCATTACACGCCCCTAAAAAGAGAACTGTGCATATTAATGTAGTTACACACTACTGGGGCCATCTGCTGGCTAATATTTGGTACTGCAAAATGTATAACGTCAATTGAAATTTATTTTTTTTGACCATTAAGGAATTTGATTTTCCATGAAACCTATAATGTTGTGATCTCAGTTGTAAAAATGTCACGGTGTTGCAGGTTCCTATGATCCTGGTTGGAAACAAGTGTGACCTGGAGGTGGAGCGTGTGGTGGCCAAAGAGTCAGGCATTGGTCTCGCTCGTCAGTGGAACTCCTGCGCCTTTTTGGAGACTTCAGCCAAGAGCAAGATTAACGTCAACGAGGTGAGTTTATCATACCAGATAATTCATTTCTTTTAAAAATCAGCACCGATTAAAAAAAGTTTTACACTTTTTTTTTTATTTTTGGTGCAGATCTTCTACGACCTTGTGCGGCAGATTAACAGGAAGAGTCCAGTTCCGGGCAAAACTCGCAAAAAGTCCACCTGTCAGCTTCTCTAATGACAGGTCGGCATTGGTTAATTATTAATACAATGTTTTCACACAAACGCAATTGATTATTTATCTGACTTTTTTTTTGTTTTTAATCCAGTTTTCTGCTCATCAGACCACCAACCAACAGACCAACCAATCACAGGACATCTTCCAGCTGGTCACTCCCCTTTAACACCTGACCACACCTTCTGTCCCTTCTATCACCCTCTCTAACAGAGACTTTTGCCTTGGCTTCATTAAAAGAAAAACATCAAACCATCAGCGGAGTTGACGTCCATAATGAGGATGCGGAATGCAGGAAATCTGGGACGGGAGAACAGGGGTTTTGTCCAAACAATGTAAACTACAGTTTCCATCTTGCGCTCTGCTAGGCTGTTTTTTGCGCTAGGGGAGTGGCTTCTTGCCTATTTGATTTTTGTTCTTTTTAAAATGTTTCTTTCCTAGTGTTTCTTTTTCTTTCTGTATTTCCTGCAGCACTGAGTCTTTAACGCCATCACCATCACCATCGGCCATGTCGGTGCCGGAGTTGCCATGATAATGATGACGTAGCACCGAAAATGGCTGATTTCAATGTATGTGCGTGTTTGGCTCTGGTTTAACCTGTGGATTTATACCGTGATTATCATTATTATTATTATTATTATTATATTGGTTATATTTCTGACCATGTTTAAAAAAAAAAGTATAAAATTTCATGGTATTGTTTTGTGGGACGAGGTATGAAATGCAGCAGGTTAGGTGTCAGCTCATGGTGTTGTTAGCTCTGCGCTAACCTATATTAGCCAAGGCAGATATTTTGGCAGGGTTTTCAAACCCTACGGATTTACCACTAATTCAACTGTAGTTTTGGGCTAGCACGTTCTTCATTAATTTAACAAGCCTGTAAGTCTAAGCACTTTCTTTAAACTTTGAGACATTTGTAGCATGATAACATGGCAACACGATGATAGCTGCTAGCTACTCGCTCTGACAGCGTCCGTAGTTGCCAGCTTTCATCTCTTTTGTTAGCTTTGGGCGAGTTTTTGCTGGAGCTGAATATATTGATTTAGCTGCGCTAGTAGTGATGAAATGCCTACAAGTGTTTGTAGAGATTTTGCTCATCTGTTCTGAAACAGTAATAGTAGCAAACCATGTGCTAATTTGTTCTGTGAGGAATATGCTAATGGTTTGTCATTATTTTCAAAGAAATAGAATACAGTTGCTAAGGCTAACTGGTTAGCATTAACGGCAGCGGCACAGAGCTGACATCAAATCTGTTGCTCAGGGCGGACATGTTGCCTTTAGACAGCAGACTCACACTGGTCCAGTACTTTAGCTTTGTGTGTATGTGTGTGTATGTGTGAGAGTGTTTGTTTAAGTAGCAAAAGTGAACCAGGCCAGTTGGGCCTAAAGTGAGGACGTGGCGGTTTGTTATTGTTACTAATTACTGAACAGGACAAAAGTGTTGGTTCTGTTTCATTATCCACATATGTATCTAATGATTAATATTAATAATAACCCCCCAAAAAAAGGTTGTTCGTGGAAAAAGTTATTCTGACGGTCAAACTATTTTCATTGACCAGATGAATTCATAGAATTTTTTTAGTATGATGGTCAAATATTAGTGGAAAAAAATTGATGGAGCTGGTCAGATGCTCAGATCAGTATTTAAATTTTTAATTGTGCACAAAAAATGTTTGTAAACATCCAAAAAATACTGTTTTTGCTTGGCTAATGAGGAAGAGTTTGCATCACTTTAGCCAAATGATTCAGTGTTTTTTATTTCTTTACACTGAACCAGCTCCTCGTGCTAATTTGTGGTGTCTCTCCTTTAAATAAGTCATTTGGAAAGAAACAACGCTGTTTCAGTTTAAAAACACATTGTGTTAGCATTAAGAGCAGCGTACATGAAGATGATTTTAGTGTAAATAATCCAAGTATAATCTCAGTGTTCCACAGAATCACAGCCAAATTTGAGAGGTTGGGCTTATAGATGTAACCACACCCCCTATTGGCCAATACGCATGGTCAGACAAATCAGTTGAATAGTCCGTGTTCTGTTTGAAATGCAAGTAATTAGCTTGCAGGTTCAGTGTGTTTTGGCCGGTGACCTCTGTGAGTTCTGCTTCTGCACAGTGTTTCAGTGGTTTTATAACTGGTACCATGGTACCGACATCAGTACTTCATTGGCTCCTCCTCCGGTATGTTCACTCATGTAGCATGTTCATATTTTTCTCAGAACTCGCTCTGACCTCCAGGAGGTGCTGTGACTGTTTGCATGCCCCTGCAGAAGCTTTTGACTAAGAGACAAAAGTCAGTCTTTGGCAATTGTGACTTGTTTTCAGTCCAGTGCTGACTATTGTTTTGATAATGTGCTGTGAACAGTTGAAGCAAATAGGACAACTGAAGTTTTGAAAACAGCCAAAATAATTTCTAACAGCAAAGTTTTCAGAAAGTCTTGGCATAAAAGTTCTTCCTATTATATGCAGCATAAAAATGGGTCACGTGGTTTCATTTGACTTAAATGAAATATGCCTTTTTTTGTGCTGCATTATTGTTAAAGCCTCAATGTTCTCACTACTGCCCCCTGTGGCAGAATGGTAGAAGACACCCACAGCATCTCTAGCCAAAAGAAAATCAAGGGAAAATGCCATGTTTTTACATCAGTATATTTATTTTCACAGACTTGACAAGACTTGACAGAGAAATATTTCTATTTGCAAAAAAAAAAAAAAAAAAAGCAGTTCTATGTAAAAGGCCACAAGAGGCAGCAATGACCCAACATCACGCTCGGATACTAACACAATCGAGCCAGGCAATGGTGCAATTTTTTTTTTCCAAAATAAATTTCAAACGGGACACAATCACATTTATTTTTTGTCAATTTGTTTGAAAAGAGAATTTTTAATTTAATCTTTTTGACTACGATATTACCTACATTCTGGTCCTATGTCAAACAGGGCATGTTAATTTTTATTTATTTTATCTTTAGGTCATGATTGGCTGAGTTGTGGCAAACATTAATTATATATATATATATATATATATATATATATATATTGCTTTCATCCAGCCAATCAGATATCTTAAAAATAGTTGCACCTGCAGTCAGATGCTGGTAACCTTGTGGTCAAGAAGAAAATGTATGATGATGACATCACTGAGATATGGACCTGCTTGTGTTTCTGTGTATGGCATGATTTGTGATGTGTTTGAGGTTCAGATTCAAATCTCCACTTTGTAACAAATGCGTGTGTCAGAATTTGTTTGGTTTTTTTTTTTCAAATGGTAAAAATCTGAGTAAAAATTAAAAAAAAAAAAGCAGCAGTAGTGCAAGCTCTGAGGTCAGGCACGGGGTGTGGAGGAGGAGAACAAGGAGGAGGAAGTGGATGAGGGAGGGGAGGAATGGAGGGAGAGGGTGAAGCCAAATGTTAAGTAAATAACTAAAAAGCCTTAAATGAATAAAAGTGGTGCAATTTTGTAACAGCGAACTGTGTTGAGTTTTTGTTTTTTGGACAGAAAAACAACTGTGAATGAATAATAAGTAAAAAAATGTGTATATATACATATATGTATTTATACACATAAATATATGTATGAACTTGCCTTTTTTTATTATTATCCTGAATTATAAATTCAATAAGAAAGGTGAAAAAATATCCTATTAATATATGTATTTTTTTTAAGCATCAAAAACAATAACGCCTTAGAAAACGTATTAAATACTCGCGTCAGTAAAATAATAAAAATAAATATTACCGGTTCTTGTTTGCCTGAAGTGCTTAATAGTACTCCTCTTGTTGACTGGGCTTTTTTATAGTATCTTTTTAGTTGAAATTTTTATCCTTACAACCCGAGTCCGGTTTGACGTCATATAGTTGCTAACGCGACTGCGCGTACGTGACGCCGCAGTGGTGCTATAGAAACAGCGGCGTATGAAAGTGACGCTTTGGCTTTAACTAGTGCCGCCGGTTAGTTCGTTTACGAGCAGAATACACTATTTTATTTATTTTTTTCATATAACGAGCCAGTCAACCGACTACACACCCCACCGGTCAGTTGGTTGGCACATTGTGTGATGTTTTGTGCAGCGGTGGGTGCGCCATGACTTGCCGCTACGAGGTAAACAACAGAAATTACAACAGGTGTTAGCAGTGGCTAACTAATTATTCCTAACTGACATGTAACTGACTTAAAAATTGCGTTAGAGGTGAGTTTAATTGTCTTTTAATAAACTCATTAATGAAATAGTAGTTACGGTTTACCAGAGCGAAGTAACCAACCTGTTGAGTCGCGAGTAATCTGACAAAATCTGAAAAAATAATCCGCCTTATCCGTGTAACAGAGATTTAACGGACTGGCAGACTGTCGAGGTTATTATAGTAAACGGAAACTAATGCATACAATAGAAGCAATAATAACATTGATAAGTAGCTGCAACTGTATTGTTTGTTTAAAAAAACTTGACTAAAACGTACTGAAATTATAGATAAAATGCCCCTCAGAAATGCCCCCTTTTTGACGTGTGTTTTATGAATGACTGTTTTGTTTTTTGTCTGTGTCTTTAGCCTTTTGGCTATTTTTGATGCTAACACTATCAGTATCTAACCTCAGCAGTACGTTTTGAATTGAAGGCTGCTATTTTGCTGTTTTTCTGAATACATTTTGACATATTTTGAAATACATACCTACACCTGACTAACAAGCCGCATTATGGGAAAACTAATACCAATACAACTCATAAAAGCTAAACATTTAGCAAAAAATGAAAACTACATAAAACTACCAAACTCGCTCTAAAACGATATAAAACGAAAATAAAAACAAATGAAACTAAACTAATGGGAATTCCATAACTATTATAACTGTGGTTTACATCAGACTTAATTTTGAAAAATCCTAATGTGAGGGGTTTCACATTTGAAGTCATTAGCAGTGGCTGTGAGTGTATAATGTTTACGTGTTGTGTACGTGTTGAGATTAGCAGCATCTAGTGGTGTAGTCTCGTGTTTGGATTAAATATCCATAATGTCACTATTCTCTCTCTAAGTACAAAAATTAATTAAACTGTATGTTTGATATTTTGTTTTATTTTTGCGTTTTAGAGTGAATACCGTAGGCAGTATGGAAAATCTTGTGGAAGGATTCCGTCTTCTGACTGCTACGCCCCAATGGCTGGCCTTTGCTCCAGTTACTTGGGTATAACACCAGAATCATCATCTTTTTTTGTAAAATTGTCTCTAAAAAAAATCATCTAAAAGTTAGCCAAAAAATATATTTTAAAAAAAGCTAAGCTTAGCTAGAAACAGTATAAAATGTTCATGGAAGGTACAAGTACAAAATAAAATTTCTAATACACAAAATCAATTTCTTCTCTCAGGTTTTGGTAGAGAGCCAGACCTGCAGCGTCGAAGAAGGTTTGATGCTGGAGCTCTGGCACGGTCCTACGCCTCCATCTATCGTTCTTCAGATCCGCAGCACCACCCGTACCAAGCCACCGCTCCGAGAACCACGTGGCCATCAAGCAGACACTATGACCACGACCAATGTATTAAAAAAATATTTCATATAAAGCTGTATTTTTGTGGTAAACATTTGCAGTGTTCAAATCCAGCTCTTTCGTCCCTGTCACAGCATATGGTCGATACACCACCACCAACGGCACAAAACCCTTCACACCCAGAGAGGAACTTGAGTCTCCTGAGCGGCATGAGCCCACAACTGGGCCACAACAGGATGCAGAACCAGAAATGCCACTGGTGGAAGGACCACCGGTTGAACCACAACGACCGAAGAGCGAAAGAGAAGCAGCACAAATCGGGTCGGCGGGAAAGTTGACAAAAACATCAACACTTGGTAAATGCAAAACCATTTTGTTTTCTTTCAGCTAATTTGGTCTTATGAAACTGTTCCTCATAAAATAAAATTTATTTCCCTTCTTATTTTTATATCCTTTAATCCTCTTTAGCCAAGTCCTACTCTCCCCATCCTGTCTGCCAGTCAGAGACAGGCCGACCCCCTCCAGCTGCAGCACCGCCATATCAAGCACAGCAGTTGATCACTCAGGTGACAGACCCCAAGATGTGTTTCTGTTTTGTTGAATCCAAAACAGATTCAACAACTACCTTGGCTAATAGATCTTTCTTTTTAACTGTGTTGTGTTACAAAGGACAAGAATGCTTTGAGCCGGCGGGTGGCGCTCAAGTCTCCACATCATAGGCCAACAGTTCCCAAGACAGAGTACCACAAACAGTTTAGTTGGAAGAAACCAGTGTCGCCAACGCCGATACAGGTTGCAGAGCAGGTATGAAGTCATGGATCACACGAGTTTGAGTTAGAGACATGTAGTTAAGCTGGGTGACCAGAAGGTGGAGGCATGAGTCTGATCAGAAACTTTACAAACTCCTACTTTTGTTTTTTCTGCTTTTTTTTTTAGCAATGTGGATACTCATTCATACATGCACGAACTTAACCCTGTTTTTATACATAAACACATTGAGATATAACTCATTAACTGAATATACTTTATATGTTTGTGGTACCCCAAATGAAGAACCCCAATAAATATTTCTTGTATAAACTCTGAATTATCTCTAAAAACTCAAAAAACTTGATTTGACTTTTGTTGATGAAAGAATTAATTTTTTATTTTGTTAGATTAGTTATTTGAAAAATTAATGGTTGGCCATAAAAACATAAAACATAAAAAGCTGTTGAGTCACCAAAATATAGCAGGCATAGCTGCGCAATCTTCATGAATGAATGAATGAATGATTCTTTAATCATTCATTCATGAAGAGATTGAAGAAGATGAAGAACATTCAATCTTCATAAATATGTTTGGACTACAACAGCTGCCTGACCGATTGAGCCGTGAACTTGACTTTACATTTTATAAACTCTACTCCCTGCAGTCTTTGTACACTGGCGTCAGGTCGGCCGTTCCATTCCAGCAAAACCCGGTTTCAATGGAAACAGAATATCAGTGCAGCTACCAGTACATTGAACCTCCCGCAGGACCACGGCTACGGAAACATGTGGAGCAGCCAGCTCCTATTTTTCACACGTACAGGGTACTGATGTGTGTGTGTGTGTGTGTGTTTAAAGCACAAAGGTCAGGTGTGTTCTACTGTTACTTTACTACTATATTACACATTTTCTTTATTTTTACTTTTTAGAAGACTAAAAAAAAGGAGAAGAAGCTTGGACCGTCAGGTGACGGGCCATCCTCACCTTCACCACCAAAGCCAGAGCCCAGGTGTGTGTTTGTGTGTGTTTAAGCACTTGTGTTGTGTTGTACCCTATTGTGTACACTAAGGATCGTAATGTGTTTATTGTTTTATGTGTGTGACAGAACAGAGTATGAGGCCAACTATTACTTGCCAGAACGGGGTGGAACCACATCTGGATACATCCCTCAGGTCAGTTGTTCTCTGTGTGTGTTGATGAAAAATATCCTGAACATGAAGTATTTGTGTATTTTTTGTTTTTCTTCAAAATTCATCAAGTGGGCCGGATGGAACAAGTTAGTGGGCTGGTTTTGGGCCGCAAAATTCATCAAGTGGGCCGGATCGAAGTTAGTGGGCTGGTTTTGGGCCATCGGCCATATATTTGACACCCCTGTCTCACAGAGAACAGCAGGTGTTGAGCCACTGCTGCCTCTCTCAATGTGTTATTTTTATGGCAGGCTGAGTTAACTGGTTTTGGTCGCATGAACGCGTCATTAATTTAACACCGACAATTATTTTCTCACACATCAGTGCACCTTGATTTATTTTCACTTTAATTTGCTCACTGACTCTGAATACACATGCAAACAAACAACTACAGCTCCCACAAGGGACGGGATGTTGATCAGTACTGGCTTGGGACTGACTGTTGTCATCAACCAATGGGAGCCATGGACTGCTGCAGCACTCGATGACTCGTTAGATTTCTTTTTATCATAGAAGTAATATGCTTGGACTGCTGCAGCGCTCGATGACTCATTAGATTTCTTTTATCATAAGTATTAGAAGTAATATGAGTAGTAATATGTAGTTGGAAGTAATGTTCAGTCCATCCCTCGTCAACATTAAATTATAAGGATTTTAACAATATGATGTCAACAATACAAAGCAGCAGAAGAATCAGTTTAAAAAATATAATTGAAAACCAAATTAGATGTTAAACAGTGGCAGGAAAGAAAACCCTCCTTTTACCAGGAAGAAACCTCCAGCAGCTCCAGCCTCAGTGTTCAGCCATCTGCCTTGGCAATGGAAGAAAGGGACAATTACACAATCTGTTAAGATACAGACGTAGGAACAGCTTTAAAAGAAGGGGATAAATTAATGGAGAAAGAGGCAACATTGTTATCATCAGGACTCTAATTAATATGCATGTTTTTATTTGAAGAAATATAGAAAGTCTTCAGTGCACCATGGGAGTTGCCCCAGCAGTCTAGGCCTAAAGGATAACCCAGCTTTACCTGAGAACTAAGAATATAGTCCATCCTATTCCTTCATGATGAGAAGCCAGAACCAGAGTGATATGGTCTCACTTTCTAGTTCCTAATTATTTTATTTTATGTTCAGAGATCGCAGTTTTTTTTCTACTGAAATCGAGTTCAAAGAGGTGAATGATTTCAACATTGGCGTCAGTTCTGGTAAAAAACAACAACTGTGACCTCACACTGACCTCAGATCAGACCCCAGACTTACCATGACCCTGTTTTAAACCACTAACCTGAGTCTGTTCCTCTAAAGCTAAGGTGAAGAAATAGTGAAGGTCTCAAATTCTCCCCCTTGTTATTAACGTTTTACTGATTTAGTTTGTGAGTTTAAAAACAGGTTAAAAACAATTATAAAAACATGTATTTTTTATAAAACATGTATAAAAACAGGGCAGTGATGGCTAAGTGGGAAGTGGACTTGGGTCTGGAGTCCACCAGCTGCCAGGTTACCTCTGAGCATGGCACACTGCTCCCCGGGCACTTAAAGCTGCCCACTGTTCACTTTGGTGCTGGGTTAAAAACAGAGGTCCCATTTGGTTGTGTGCGGTGGTGTGATGTGTCACCATGACAAGCAGTTCACTTTCCTTTAATGTATATCTTTATCTGCCTTCCTAAATATAAACAGTTACAAAATGAGCCTTGCTAAAGTACTACAGGCAAAGGTTAGTCCAAAGATAACTGGCAGAAGATATCTAGCAAACAACTGTTCTCTACATGTAAAAAATAATGATCATTTTCACCTGTTTGGTCTAATTGGTTGATTATATCACGGACTATAATTCAACAACATCTGCTGTAAAGATCGATCTAATGTAGAGTTCTACTTTTTTCATGCTCACATTGTCTTCTGATCATTGTTTTAACTATTCTAATAGAAAAATAATTTTAAAAAAGAGCTACCTGTATTGATTGAATTACAGTTCAGATTTACCTGTGTTTCAAAGACTGACCACAGGAGGCAGCGGTAGACCTGCAACGTGTTTTTGGATTCTGATAACAATAACAACTGAAATATTTTCCATTTTTTTTCCATGGTGTCCCCTTCAGTTACAAGGACCGCTTTGTATTAATTTCTGACCTTTTATGGTCGGCGTTTTTTTTCCAAAGGCATCGGACCTTCTGACCTTTTATGGTCGGCGTTTTTTGTTTTTTTTCCAAAGGCATCAGACTTGCGTCAACAAGCCTGGTCATACCGTCTGCGAGCCTGGGGGGAGAACTTCTCTAGGCAGCACCTGGGCCAGCTCCATTCTCAAAACACTATTCACTGGGAGGACAATGATGACGACTACCCCCCCACACAGTACCTGACAGTGGAACCGTGTCAGCAGAGGGAGGGACACAGAATGCCCAGTGTGGAGCCTCTAGATCTGCCAAGGTCTTTCCAAATACCAGTGATTACCGTTCCTTTACAGCAGTAGGATGGCACGTAACACAATCTGTGACTGTGTGTTTTGTTAACAGTGATTCCGCCTACTCCAGTAAAAGGTCTTCGGCACACGCCACCGGAGGTCCTCCAGCTGAAATACCACAAGCATGGGAACCAGAGAAGAGGGGGCAAGAAGTAGTAGAAGTAGAAGAAGAAAATACAGACGAGTAAGTGATGTCTTGCTGTCTAATTTAAGGACGGAAATCCAAAAAGGACCACTGAAAGGGTTAGAAAATAAACAAACACTAGACTAAAAATCAATGGATGAAAGTATTAGAGAAAGTAATTGTCTAGTTCACAGGTGTCAAACTCAAGGCCCGGGGGCCAAATGTGGCCCGCCAAGGCATTTTGTATGGCCCTGCCGGAACTTTTTATTACACAGCAATAAACAAAATTTGTAACTTATATAAATAATAATCAATTGCAGAAAACATTTATGAATACGTTATGGAGTAGTTACAGCTATACATTTACAACCGGCCCTTCAGCCGCAGCTGTGTTGCAGATGTTGTCGCCTGCAAGTAGATGGGATTTAAAAAGGTTTCCTGTCAGAATGATTTTTACAGTGCTTACATGAGACACATTTGAAAAACGTCTGTGAGATTCTCCAAAGGAAACCACAGGAAACACCTGCTGCCGTATCTTCCATCTGTCTGTTTCTCTGTGTTCGACAGAAGGGAAGGCAGGCTACATGCTCCGCTGATGACGACGAGAACATCTCATAGGACTCACCATGACCTGACCACACCGGTCACTGGTACTGTACACACACACACGCACACACAAACTAAGTGTGAGGCTAATCCAAACTAATGGCTCCAAATAGAACCAGGTCCAATTTCAATCTTTAATTGGTCGCCTCTGCAGGAGGCGCCATGCTGGTGAGAAAACTGCCGATCAGCTCCACTGCAGCTGAGGCGTCGGCCAGAAGAAAAGAGGCTTGGTCCAACAATCCCCATTACCCTCCCCCCGCAGACCACAGGTCAATCTGTAAACCAGCCAGGGTTAGGTATACTCCTCCATCCCAAGAGCTACGACCTCCAGTGCACGGAATACAGGGAATGTTGAGGAAGCCCGACTTTCTGCACAACGGTGAGTCATGGAGCCGGTGGAGCAGAGTGACTGAGTGGAGTGGAGGGTGAATGCACGTGACTGTAAGGTGATTGAGTCACCGAGTCACTGAGTGAGCGACCAGGTGAGTTAACGGCTGAAAGATTGAACTTCCTTTTTGTGTCGTCCAAGGTGATCACGGGGTCAGGCAGTGTCAGTTTATGAGGAAAGCCGGTGAATGTGAAGAGGGTAAGAAGTCCTTTCATCTTTTTCAAAATTGTTGAAAATAAACAAACAGGAAATTGTAAAAAACAGACATGCATGACCATCACAGCCATCACTCACTCTCCGTCTCCCTGTTCCTCCATTCAACCATCCAGATGAGCATTTCTCGAGGATGTCATGGTGCTCCGCAGCCTCGTGTTCCGCTGCGTCGGCTATCTTGGAGCGTGCTCAGAAAAGACGGGAGGACTTTTGGGGGAAAAGATGACCATCGAACCTTTAGCTTTCCTCTATTCATTTAGTTTAATAATGCTATTTAATATTTTTAGTTTTAAAAGACAATTTTTAACAATTTGGCGAAAACTGTTTATATATATATATATATAAAGTGTTATAGTTTTATATTGTTTATGCCAGTTTAGTTAAAGGAGCAGTTAAACTATTTTTTATGGCTTTCAAAATTATGGCTTTTCGATTAATCAGGGGACATTTTTAATTGCATTTAAGTGGATGAACAGAATGATGCAGGGCTGTATATCCAATAATACACTGTCCATTCACTTATTGCTGTAATACACACTCAATACACACAAATTGTCATTTTTTGTAAATGTAACACAGCCTGCCTGTGTTTGCGGAGGCTTCATATTCAGGTCAGACACCAGGCTTGCGTCAGACCAACCTCACTGAGCCCACGGCTGACGATCTGACTGAAACAATTGTCAAATAGATTGCGAGGTTTTGATACATGGATTAATGTTGCTAAGGATACTCGCTGAAGTTTTGAAAGAAACCCTTGCTGTAAAAAAACAAATGCACAGTAAAAAAAAAAAACCTCCACCTTCTTTATAGGAACGTTAATTTGAGTTGTTATTAACACATGGGAAGAATGATGCGCACCGTGTGCAAATAATTCTATTTTCACTTTTATATTTTTAATTTCAATTTTATTTTAAAACTGTGAAGTCCATTGAGACAAATTCGTAAAACTGTGAAGTCCACTGAGACAAATTCATTTTGTGAATTTGGACTAAAATAAAATTGATTTGACCTGTGTTCACTCTTCATTATTCTGAAACACGGTCGTCGCAAGCGTCATTATTTGTAGGATTTTTGTTTTTGTTTTGTGTAACACCTAAAGTTCAAAGCAGCTGAACTCTCAGGTGAGAGACCCTGAGAAGTGTTTCTATTTTGTTGAATCCAAAACAGGAAACTACTTTGGCTGAAAGATCATCTTTTCTCTCTTTCTTTCTGACTGTGTGGCGTTATAGAAGAGGAATGCTTTGGGCCAGAGGGTGGCGCTCAAGTCTCCCCGCCAGTGGCCCACAGATCAGAGGACACAAGCAGTTTAGTTGGAAAAAGACTGTGTCACCACCACCACCACCGATACAGGCTGCAGAGCAGGTATGAAGTCATGAGTCACAAATGAGTTAATCTGATCTGAAACTTTACAAACCCCTATTGTTATGTAATGTAGATACTGGATATTAGGATGGAAATTTAGATGGAAAAAACACATTCCAGTTTCTCACCGTGTCACGTTCCCTTTTCTTTCAATAAGACTGAAATACAAATAACACTTTGTACCTTGTCGCTGGTGGATGTTCCAGAAAACAGTTTTTCTTCTGAAATCTAGTTCAAAGAGGTGAATGATCTCAACATTAGCATCACTTCTGGTAAAAAAAACAAAAAACAAACAGCCGTGACTTCAAACTGACCTCAGTCCAAACCCCAGAATTAACCTGAACCTGTGTTAAAACCAAACCACCAACCTGGGTCTGTTCCTCTGAAGCTGCTAACATCAAAGTGAAGAAGGAAGCAAATTCTCCCACTCGCTGGTTCAGCAAAGATGAAAATTACTCCTTCAGTTTGTAACTTTTAAAACAATGATAAAAAAAAAAAAAAAAAAAAGGTTAGAGTCGGAGGATAATGTGTCATAACATAAACCTGCTGAAACCATGGAGTATGTAGTGTTTTCTACAACCACTGCTTGATAAGAGAGTAGAGTTTATTCCGCAGCTAGTTCTGTTTTAGATAATAACTAGTTTCTGCCTTCATGTAAAAATGACGATCATCTTCACCTGGTTGTTCTGATTGGTTGACTGTATCCCTGACTGTAATGCTACCAAATCCCTGGACTTGGTGAAAGTGTCACCTGATTTGTGATGTTTATTTATTTTTTTTTGCTCACTTTGTCTTACGTACATTGTTAAAATCAAAAAGTGACCAGACCTGACCACAGGAGGCAGTAGTAGGCCAGCGGCTTAGTTCACGTGCTTCTGTGTGTTTCCGGATCAAAACATATGAACTATTTTCCATTGTTTTCTATGATTTCTCCTTTAGCTTCGTAGACAGTTTTGTATTCATTTCTGACATTTCATCGTCGGCAGCTAGCCTGCTCATACCCTATGCGGAACTGGGGGACCCACTTCTCTAGGCAGCACCTTGGTCAGCCGAGCCGAGCTAATCCAATGTAGCTGAAGTGGAGAGACTGAAAGTCAGTGTGTGAGTGGAGTGTTCCATTTTAAAAGTGTTTAAGTGAATGCCTTTTAACAGTGGTATTTTCAATAATCAAATAATTTATACACTGTAGTTTATATTTATAGTTGGAATTCACAGAGAAATCCCTGACCACACACACACACACACACACACACACACACACACACGTGTCCATGAATGCACACGACTTATCTGTAAATTTCCCATTTAGCAGTTGACAAATAATCTGTTTTGTTAGGACGTAACTTGTTTGTCATGTGACGATTGCTGTGTCACATGATCATTAAACATCCATGGGGAAAAATACACACCCGCCCGGCTTCACATTGTTTGTGTTTCTGTGTGTGTGTGTGTTATGAAGGGGATTCACCCAGAGTCACAGTAGAATTCCGTTCTCTTTGTTTGTAGGAAGTCGTTATTCTGTTTGATAAGACGTGATGAGTAATTAGACGGGATCAGGAATGAAGATGAGGAAATGAGATGAAGGTCATATTGGTTAGGGACGAAGTGGACAAGGATGCTGATGAAATGAAGCTCAAAATGGTTCAGTGAGAAAATGTAAAAAAAATGTATTGATGCGATTGAGTGGCTTTAATAAAGAGAAGATGTCAAGTAGGAAAACTGGGCCCAGAAGGTGAGAAAACATGGAGAGGAATTTAACAATTAGAGCAGGGGTGTCAAACATCAGCAATACAGCAATTATTATTATTTATATAAGTTACAAATATGGTTTATTGCTGTGTAATTATAAAATAAACATTTTCAAAGCTTCCGTGGGCCATACAAAATGACTTGGCGGATCGCTTTTGGCCCCCGGGCCTTATGTTAGACACCTGTGAATCAGAGGATGCTAAGACCGAATGAGTTGAATTAAACTGTGGCGATGAGACAAAGATGAGTTGAAGTGTAGTAACGAAATTAGCCAGTTGAAAACAGACGATAAGGAAATTTAGCGATGAAAACGACGAGCCTCTCGAGTGACTTGACTTAAAAAAAACCAACTGTCGATTGTCGAAATAATCTCTTCAATCTTCCCACTAAGATTAAAGATCTTTGTTGGGAGAAGTTGTAAAGCCCCTACTGTACAAACTTCTCGTCAAAGCTCCTCACCTTCAGCCACTTCCTCTTCCTGTATCAAACACCAATCACATATGCGCCACGTCTTGTGATTGGTGGATTGAAGCAGTTCTCCAGCGAAAAAGGAGATCAGGTGGTTGAAACAGGAGCTGCTCGGAGTCTGAGGACGTCTTTGATAATCATAATGTCCTCTCTCTGAGGGATGGAAACGCCTCACAAACTCTTCAACAAAAGCGAAACACTGATACGTCTGCACGCCCACTTCCTGTTGGACGGTGTCCCACTGGGTTCTCGATGAAAAAACATTCACGTTGTGTTGTGCTGATGTTGCGATTCTGCGGGTGTGGCTCAGCTAGGTCGTAAATTAGAAAGTTGTCTATATTCATCTGCAGGTTTACCTTTGCATTCAATCATTAAAAAAACAATACGACCCATGAAAAAACCGATCAGTCCTGTTTCACTGGACACTCGGAGTTCCTCAAGGTCCAAATCGGGGCCCCCACTTTTTTTTTCATTAAGCTTCAGAAAATAAGAAAAGAGGTTAAAACGGAGTTTAACGAACTGAAAAAGTTCCTCAGGGTAATTCGTTTTCAATAAAAAAAATTGTACTTGTGTAAAACGTAAATAAACGTGAACTCGTGAAAATGATTTTTATGACGAACGATTTTCACCTCTTTTCTAATTACAGAAATTTTTACTAATTTTTATTATTTTATTAATGCATTTGTGAATTATTTTTTGGTCCAATTAGCATGTGATATTTGAACTTCTTAAACATTTTAAGTAAAACATTTTCTTTTTAAGAATTTTCATTTCAAATATTTTTGGTGCGATTTTAAGTTAAGTGGTGATTTTACAACTTCACGTTGAAGTTTTAATTCTTTACCATTTACATTTATAATGATTTTTTTTTATTTCTATTGAAATATAAATACATTGAAAAATATTTACAACCTGTTTTTTAAGTTTTTTTTCATTTATATACGTCTTTAACAAAAAATGTGATTTTCTTTTTTTTTTTAATCGTTTGAGGTGTTTATACATTTGTAGGACTTTCCTGCTTAAAAGTTGTGAATATTTCTACTACTTTTTCCTAGTATTGCTAAACTGCAACCTAGTATGTTTTACATTTTATTTTATTTTTTTCCATACATTTTCGATGTGTTTTGGTGAAAAATCAACATTCGCGCTGTTACGAACGTCATTTCTTTTGAAAGACGTCGTTGAATTCATTGGTAGTCGTAAACCCATGATGGAATTGCGGGTTTAAAATCCTCTCACCTTTTCCACTGGTTAAAGCCCAGTATGAGCGAAACGTCTTTGAAGTGTCTCATCAGGTAAAAGGCAAACGTGCAACATTAAATCACACACACACACACACGTACGCTGGAAAAAAAAAAAAAACGAGGAGGAAGTGAGGTCAGCGAGGAGAAAACAAATAAAATGCTACTTTTTGCAATCGAATTCAAGTTCACCACACACTTTGACTGAAAGGTAATTTCCTCTTTGTGTAAGTGACGGTAAACACAGATTATACTAGCTCAGCACTGACCTGTGTGTGTGTGTGTGTGTGTGTGTGTGTCTGTTGGGGTTTTTCTGGTTATCTGTCCTATATTCTCATGGGGGTGGAGGATGGAAGAGTGTATAAAGAGACGGGTTAAGCTGAGACAACTTCACTCAACAGCCTCAGCTCATTGGTGTGACCTGTGTGTGTGTCACTCACACACACACACTCACACTCACACACTCACACTCACACTCACACACTGTCTCTGTCATTCACTCTCTAAACTCCTCTCCTCTATTCATCCTGCAGGTTAAAAACTCTTCATCTCTGCCGTCGTCTTGTCAAGGATTAAACTACGAAAAGATGATGCTGACCATGTTCAAAGACGCCTCCTCCTCGTCCTCCTCGTCCTCCTCGTCCTCCTGCTTTTCCTCCAGGTTGGCAACTTTACTTCTCCTCGTCCTGTCGCTGTTTCTGATTGGCTGGGTTGAGCACACTGTGGCGCTCCCGACCAACCGGCACCTGAGTCCCGTACTGAGGAACAAGGACACGTACCAAGCCGTGCACGAAGTGTCCAAACACGTGAGTCCAATCGATCGTACTCCTGCAAAACTTCAAAAGTTTATTTATTTATGAATTTGAATCTTTTTTTGACATCGGACGTCGTCCTTTTCAAGATCATCGATTTGTGTAATTCCGTGTAAATAGACGTAAATTTCATGCATAAAGAATTACATGCAGCGACGTTTATAGAAGTTTGTTCAGATTAACATCAGTGACACACACTGACCACTGGGGGCGTCAGTAGATCGTGTCTCTAACAGCTAGGTTCACAGATTTATCTGAGGATGCTAATCACCGGGTTAAGGTCTCCTTCAGTAGAACTCGATGACGCGTTCATGTCAAAGAATAAAAACACAGAAATAAAATGGCATTTCTTGCCAACAAAAGCTAACAGGCTTAAAGTGAGAGATTGACGTCAAAGGTGAGACTTTTTGGTTAACGCATTTCTTTTCCCTCAATCTTCCTCCAGTTCCAAGGTTTGGAGACGGCCGATGAGAGCAGCACCAAACTGTTGCCCAACGTCGACCGCAACAAAGTAGGACACATGTTCATCTTCTACGTCCACCGTCGTAGTCCGTCTCGATAGACCTTTTCTCACCGTCTCCCGCTCTTTCTTGCTCTTCCTCAGGATCACATGAGCATCTGCTGCCTCCACGCTAACATCCTGGACTTTTACATGAACAACATCCTGACTCACCACTGCAAGCGGCACGACAAAATTCTCCGACTCAAAGTGGACCTGGCCCGGGTCAGCGAGGACCTGCAGACTCACGGCTGCGTAAGTGTCAAAGTGTTGAAATGCTCCTTTAACGACGACAACAACCCAGTGGAATAATTACTAACCCGTGAAGAAAGAAAGTGAACTTTCTTTCTTCACGTCTCGACGTGTGGCTGCGGTGACACTGTGGTAGATCCTTGTCTGTGTTGAAGCAGCGACAGAAAGATTGAACTGATGAAAATCACTCTCTCGCTTCTCTCTGTTCAGAATGTGACTCACTACCACGACGATCACCACGCCGTCGAGTTCCGCAAGAAACTGGCCAAGGTGAGATTGAAGGAGACCGTTACTTTCTCCAAACTTTTTTACCTAATTTATTTACTGCCTTTTAACTAGTTTAATTATTAAAAAAGAAAACATATTCTATATTATTATAAATGAGAGCAAAGGTCAAAATTGAAAATGGTCGCAGTAAAGATGAAGTACTACAACTACTAATAATGATATTCCTGTGTTCCTTTCAGATGGATGGGGAGCGAGGCATCATCAAAGCAGTGGGAGAAATTGACATTCTCTTCTCGTTTCTCACCGATTACTGCGTCCAGACCAAAAACGGCACCAGCGCCACCACCGTGTCCGCCTGAAAATGCCGACCTGTTCTTTATTTATCCTATTTATTCATTTTGATACACCGAATATTTTTTACGCATTATTTATTTTGTCATTTAAGTTAAAGATATTTATCCGTTTTTTAAAGCAAAACAAAAAAAGAAAGTATTTCTTGACCTCTGTGTCTGTTATTGATCTATTTATTGATCAGTGTTTGAATAACTGAGCTCAGCTTCAGTTGACCATGTTGCCATGTTATGGCTTATGATATTTCCGACGTTGTTGTCACAGTATTTTCTCAAGTGTTGTTTTGTTTACTAACCTGAAAATAAAGCAAACATGAAAGTTTACATCAAAGGAATGTTTCCTCTTTGTTGTACGTATATATCGCTGAGATAAAAAAAGGAAACTTGATCAAATTTAAATCACAGCGCGAAGATGAACTACGAATGGAAATGGAATGGGCCTTTGACGGACGCAGTAAATATTTAACACCGAGTACTACTGCAGGGTGTCCTCGAGTTGTAGCGGAGTTTCGTTCTAATGGCGCGATGTAACTTAAGTCACACTGTTCCTATGTCACTCACCTACGCTAACACAGTGGTGACCTCATAATCTAGGACATAAACTCATCAGAAGAGACTAATGCCTGGAAGCCGCAATGAAGGGCAAAAAGTTCCCAAAAACACAGCAAATCAAAGGAAAGTGAACGTAGCCCAGTCTAATATATGGCGTACGACTGGTGAACGTAAACAAAGCGTCCGCATATAGCGCCGTGGGACAATGTATTCGTCTGCTCCGCTTGTGCAAAATTTGTTTTAACGCAAGTCAGAATAATGGAAAAGACTTTCTTAATAAATTTATAGGAGATGGAGAGATAACCGCGAAACGCTGTAAATGAAGGATGTCGTAAACTGAGGAACCCCATGTATTTACTTCTATTTTTATACACAACGACAAAGATAAAAAGAACTGAGTGTTGGCAACACTGGGCAATACTCTGAATAGACAATAAACTATAAAAATAGTTTCCTTTGAGCTTTTGCTTAGCTAAGCTAATTTTGCTACGAGCACAGCTAGCACGACTACAGAATAATACGATTTTGATTTGTCGTAACACAATCTCAGCAGAACGCCGTCCTGCGCGTTCAGCAGCAGCTTTCACAATGTAGATTAGATTAGATTAAACTTAATTTGACCAATGTCGCAAACGCCTAGCCTTTGGTGGAGACTCTATAACCAAACTTGACGACCAGATAGTTAAGCTGCTAATCTGCTAAACAGGAATTTCAATCAGTTCACGTCGAACATACAGAACAAAGTTAATATGAGTAGATATTCAAAGGAAACGCTCTGCAAGGAAACGTGCGAGTCTGAAGCTGAAGCCGACTTGTGTCAGCACTGCACTGTGGGCGCTGGGCTGTAGATCTGAGTCACCAACCAAGTCTTTCCACGATTTTCTGAGATTGCCTTTTTGTGTGTTTCATCAGAGTTGATTTTGTTTCTGTCTCGTCAGCTGAATACCGTGGTTCGCAGTAATGCATCGTTAACGTTTACGTTGTAAAAACATTCACGTGTGATTTGCTTGTTGTGTTCTAAGGATGAAAACATACGATTCCCCCAGAGGTTCTGTACGTCTCAGCTTTGTGGTTAGCATCGATCTGCTCGAGGTAGAGACTACGTTTAAGTTCAACTAAGTTCAACTCAACACGACGTGTGGCTGAGGTGAAATGAAATCAAGTGAACTTGGCCTCGGTTTTGGACTTAAATCACATGGAGGTTCTGTCGACGTCTGTTGTGATTTGACTCTGTAGGTAGTTGTAGTAGTAGTTTCTGAATATAATTAGAAAGGGTTTTCACTACTACGCGTTAGCATGATGAAAGTAATCGAATCAGATCAATTCACAACCACACGTTTGTATCGCACTCACACTCACACACACTGACCTACATTGATTTCTACAGTTTCCTTCAAACCCCACTTATCAACTTAGTGTAGTGTATCTGTGACACAGAACTTCAGTGAAACCGAATTCAAAAAAATAATAATTAAATCACTTCAGATTTTATAATGTCTTTGTTGATTTACGTCATATTTAGTGGTTCGACAAAAGAACGGCTAAATTAGCGCTCCCCAAACGTTTTTGTACCAAGGACCGGTCAACGCAAGTCAAGTACCCACCGTTACTACGGACCGGTCGGTCGGTCCCCACCGTTACTACAGACTGTTACTACAGACCGGTCGGTCGAGTACCCACCGTTACTACAGACTGGTCAGTTGGTACCCACCGTTACTACAGACCGTTACTACGGACCGGTCGGTCGGTCCCCACCGTTACTACGGACTGGTGGGTACCGTTACTACAGACCGTTACTACGGACCGGTCGGTCGGTCCCCACCGTTACTACAGACCGTTACTACGGACCGGTCGGTTGGTACCCATCGTTACTACAGACCGGTTGTTGAATTATCAATAAAAATCATTATATTTTCAAAATAAAACTTTTCCGGACTTTTATTTTGGTAGTATTTTAATAGTACTTTGTAGTTTTATTTTAAATATATACTATTTTAGTATTTTTAAATGTTCCCAAAAGTATAGCTGTACAAGGGACACACACTCTCTCTCTCTCTCTCTCTCTCTCTCTCTCTCTCACACACACACACACACACAGAGCCCTCTCTGTGTCTCTACCTGTGTCACACTCTACCTGTGTGACGTCACCACTTGGGATTTCCCCATACAGGTGACACAAGGAAGTAACAATGTGTGTGTGTGTGTCTGTGTGTGTCTGTGTGTGTGTGTGTGTGTGTGTGTGTGTGTGTCTATATTTAGCCCGGGGGTCTTTACAGTTGAACCTGAACAGTTAAGTTCTCACAGCAACGTCACGTTTGAGGACAATCCGTCAACTATTTATAGAGTCTGTATTTCCTCCTCCTCAGGGACACGCCCCTCACCTTTGTCCTCTCTGTCTGGACTGGGTTTGTGTAGTTGTGTAAACATAAGACTGTGATGAAAATGAAACCTGTAAATGGTAAAGAAAAGAAAAGAAAAAAAGAAAGAAAGAAAAGAAAAAAGAGCATTAGCTAGCTAGCTAGCTAGCTAGCTAGATAGACGGACAGACGGAAAGATAAACATTCTCACACTCGGCTTCTGTAACTTTGCGGTTAAATGTTTCGACACTGACTGTTGACATGAGTTCAGCAAAATCCAGTTCAAACGTGAGTCCTTGAATGTGACATCAAATGGTTTATTTTTGGATTAATGGCGAAACTAGAACCGGTTTCTCAGGGAGCGTTGGTTTAGAAGGGATTATGACTCAGCTCCTTCCACACTTACACAATTATATTGTTAAATATCATGTCATCACAATATTAACCATAATAACTATGATGGTGATGTGTGATCCACCAGTGTATTTTGAAACTATTTTTGTATTAATATCATTTTATATTTTCCTGACACACCAAGTTAATTTAATTTGTTCGGCCGGAATTCACAAAACAAATTCTTCTTAATTGACTTTTTTGGGCCGGAATTCACAAAACAAATTCTTCTCAATTGACTTTTTTTTGGACAGAATTATTTATGTTTATGAAATTAAATGCAGTCAATGTTTATATTTAAATTAAAAAACAAATCATTTTGGCAAATAAACCATTTAAATACAGGACTAGAGATTAGAGAAACTTGAGCCGAAATATCTCGAAGGGAAATCGTTAAGGGAGCGTCTGACATCTACTCAACATCAGTGGGCCATAAATGTATTGAAAATTGTCAATATCTAATAATTACTAAAAAAAAGTTAATAAACATTAAATATTTTATAAGCTGGAGTTGTGACCGAAAATAAGCTTAGAATCTATAATTTAGGAATTATAAAAAAAAAAACATAAACATTGTAGAAAATTTGTTAAGATTTAGACAAAATAATTGCTATTCATCCATTAATTTAAAAAAAACATAAACATTGTAGAAAATTAGTTAAGATTTAGACAAAATAATTTTTTAATTTAATTTTAATTTTTAATCATTTTTTAAATTTTTTTTTTCTCAAAGGTGGAAAAGAGCGTTTAAGAATAAAAGCTAAATGCTACATCAAGAGCTAATGATGCTACCTGTCTCTTTATCCCTGTGAAAACGTTAAAATCTCTGACAGGAAGTGACTGGTCAAATTAAACTGTGTAAATAAATGTTAGTTGAATGATTTTATGACTCTGGAGATTCTAACTGTGTAATTTTCCATCCGTGACGACCAGCGTTTCACCTCATCAGCCAACATTCCACTGAGACAACTGATTAACCCTGGAAAATCCGACAGGCAGCCAAAGAGACAGGTATCAAAGGACACATAAAAAAAAAAATAGCTTAGAACTTTCCCAGTTGACTAGTTTTAATATCAACAGATTAGTGTAACCTCAAACAGAATCGTGTCAATCGAGCTTCTCATTCTCACCAAATCTTGTCTTTTAAAATGTGATAAAAAATTCAGAACTGTGAAAAAAAAATTTGAAAAATAAAACAAACAAAACAAAAACTAACACCTAATTTTATCAGTTATATATATAAAAAATATATTTTTTAAATGTATTTACTTTAAACCTAAATCATACTGGGTTAGCATGTCACTATCTGCAGGCTGCTAGCTAGTTAGCTCCTCCATGAAAGAAGCATGTTAAAAATGAACAAACTAGAAAAAGAAAACATAACTTTTTTTAAAAAAATGCTAACACCAAACAATAGGCTGCAGTTTGTCCCTGGACGTCGCTGTCAAACTTTTTCTCTGCTTTGTTTAGCTTTAGCGTTAGCCGTCCATAAAGTGTGGTTTATGGCTGTACTGAGGCCCAGCAGTAGAACAACAACAATCCTATCAGACGTCCATGTGCGCATTAGCAATCTTTAGTAAATAATAAGGAATTACCAGAATGTCTCAACTCGTGAGTGTCTACAAGCGTCCACTCCCAACGACAGTGTAAATAAGAAATGTTGCGTGCTGTTCACGTGGACCACATTCCGCAGACACTACTGATTAACTAAGGAAAATTCACACACACGCCGAGTCAAACTATCGAAGGTTTTTTACATCGGTGTCAGAGGGTTCCCGGTTCTGTACCCCGCTTCCTAATTTTTGGGTCAGGCTGCAGTTTGTTCACTTTGTGACTAAATAAAAGCTGTTGAGACGCCGTTTCCCCGCAGAGTCGACAAACTCACAACCTACTTTATCCTGACCACAGCTACGACGCTGAAGGAAAAAAACAAAAATCAGCACAGGTCTGTAAAAATCAGTCGCATGCCTGTGCCTCATGTGACATATATTATAGCATCACGCGATAAAGGAGGTGCAAAAAATGAATGTAAACGTAACAAGAATAATGCAGTAATGAAACATTCAGAAATGTATTTAGTATATACTGTATACATTACTGTATGTATAAGTAGAACACGCAAATATATATATATATATATATATACGCATATATATATACAAATTTAGATATGTATTTGAGGTATGTCACGGCTAGGTACCAATCCCCCAATGTTTACATTTATATATATTGTTTCATATATATATAAATAAAAACATACATATTTTTATGTATGTATATATACACATATATTCGAGGTACGTCACAGCTCGGTACCAATCCCCTAATATTTATATTTATATTTATATATATTCTTTCACATATATATAAATATAAACGCATATGTTTATTAATATATATATACATATATATGCATATATGTATATAAATACATATATGGATATATATATATGTATATACTGTATATATTCCTAGCCGTGGTGACTCAAAGTCGGGACTTGCATACAACTGCATATATTATATATTGCAAATTATGTAGAGAAAACGGATCCCGTTGGCCGGTAAATTATTGCTGTTACGTGGAGTTAGTCACAGCGTACGGGAATGAAAGGCCACACTGAAAGTTGTATGTTCTTTATTTTATAAGTTGTTCTCGTGCCTGTGAGTCAAAATGAAGGGCAAAATGGTTCAAAAAAATGTATCTACAACCAGTGAATTTAAACAGAGCTGTCTTCCTCATCTGAGTGAGCGAAACAAGACTTATCATTAATATATATTTAGATTTACGTTGATGATGTTGTTGACTATATATATATATATATATATATATATATATGTATGTATGTATGTATTTAGCCAACTGAATAAAAATGTTTTGCCACAGTGAAGAGATACATGTATATGAAACAATAGCGTTGCACTAGTGACATAAACTCATGGACCAAAGGATTAAAAAAATATTAAAAAGCACGTGTAGCACCTCCTACAGGGGAGGCGCAGGAACTACATGCATTACAAAATATGCCCTTGAGTTTCGTGTTCGTGTTCAACTCTAGATTTCTGACCTGCTGACATCGTTCCCGTCTCTCTCTCTAATCTGGGTCAACGGTGACTTGTTGAGATGGGAAACTAAGATGCTGAATCACAGTTTCCTTCTGAGTGTCAACCTAGTTTCATCTGACCTCAAGATCTAAACACCAAAACCAACATCTGCCCAAACAGACGAGGCTTTCGCTTCTGCTGCTGCTGCTGCAGCTGCTGCTGCTGCTGCTGCTGCTGCTGCTACTGATGCAGATGTGTGTGATGAGTCTGCAGAGGAGATAAACAGAAAAGAACAGAAGGGAAGAACAGGAGAAGTGGAGCACGACAGAAAAGGAGACGAAGGGATTAGTTTAAGTTGTTCCAAAAATGATAAAGAAAAAAGAATGAAAGAAAAGAAGGAAGGAGAAAAAGAAAGAAAGAAAGAATGGAATAAAGGAAGGAAGGAAGAAAAAAAGAGGAAAGAAAAAGAAAGAAAGGAAGAAAGGAGGGAGGAAAGGAAGAAAGAGAGAAAGGAAGAAAGAAAAAAGAAGAATGAAAGAAAGGAACGAAGGAAGAAGGGAGGGAGAGGACAAAGGCAGCAGTAAATGAAGGGGGGAAAAAGAGAGAATTGGAAAGGAACGATGAATGAATGTATGGAGGTAATTGAGTGAAAAAGACAGGGAGGAAGGTAAGAAAAAGGAAGGAATGAAGGAAGACTGAAGAAAGAGACAACGTGAGGAAAGATGGTAGGAAGGAAGGACAGGAGTTCCTGTGAAAATAAAAGGATGTAATAATCTTACATAATGGACAAAAAAAAAGAAAAAAATGTGAAAAAAAACCCTGAATAACAGAAAAATAGTGACGACAAATGTGAGAAATGTGCAGGAGGTAAACAGGAGGTTAGAAGGACGTGGGGATAGAAAAAAGGAGGAGAAACAAGGAAAGAAACGCGGGAAAACTGTAAGAAGAAGGAGGGAAAAAGATGTGGCTGGAGATGAGGAAACGAACAAGAATGAATACGTTAATGAAAGAATTGAAAAGAGGAGCCAAAACATGGGGGGAAAAAAAGACAGAAATGTGACACTGTAAGAGAGAACAAAGGGGAGGAGGAGGAGAAAGAGGAGGAGGAAACGAGGTGACATTAGCGGGAAAATGTCTGCTGGAAATTTGCCGAAATGAGTCAGTGATTCAGGAAAGTTTTGAAAGAGGAGAAAAGTGGGGGAAAAGGGAGAGATGTAGAGAGAGAGGGAGAGAGAGAGAGAGAGGGAGGGAGGGAGAGGGAGAGGGAGTGGTGATGGAGGAGAGATAGAGGAGGAGGT
>NC_024314.1:16989922-17049007 GCF_000523025.1 Cynoglossus semilaevis
AGGAGGAGATATAAATGTAGCAGAGATGGGTGAAGCTGCAACAGTTAAAGATGTGTCTCTCTCTCCTTCGCTCTCTCCTCATTTTCCTCCTCTTCATCACTGGTCATCATCATGTCGTTGTTGCCACGGCGATGGCAGGAGAGGGCGTGACCTGTCGTCAGGAAATTCCGTCGCAGCTCCTCAGGGATCTGTGGAGTCTCACCTCCATTCTGACCAATAAGTTACCGGTAAGGACATTTTTAAAACAATGTGATGAAAACAATTTGAAAATGTCGTTAATGTAACAGGAACAGGCTAATGCTAACCGCTAACATGAGAGTAACTATAGCTTCATTATTATATTGTCTTCAAATATCTATGTTTTTCTCCCGTATTTTATAGTTTTATTTGACAAAATGTGTAATATCACAATATATGTATGTCAATTTTATATATTCTGTAAATTAAAAAAATAAATGTACAGACATTTAACGTTTTCTTACATCATTGATACTCTTAAAAAGTTACAGAAATTATTGAATAAAAAAACAAACAAAACAAGTTACACATTTTAACAAATGTAACTTTTGTAACAAAATATTTATGAAAGAAATGTGTAGTCTACAAAATTATTTTAAAAATATATGTCAAAGTATTATCAAAAATCTTACACTATGTTTAAAAAAGTTGTTTTAAAAAAGTAATATAAAGTCATATAATGTTCCATATATATATTACATATATGTATATATATTTTTCATATATATAATATATATTACATATATATACATTACATATATCATTCATTTTTAAATGAATCGTTTTTAGTTTAGGTAAAGCTCAAAGTTATTTTTACCTACGTAAATGAAGATAATAATGAGGATTTTTTTAACTATAAAATTAATTAACTTATCACATTCTAAATATAATACAATATCCCCAATATAATATATTTCTTTTTATGATGCATTAATATCCCTTTTTCTTATTTTATTGTAATAAAATGCATATTTATATTTATACTTTATACTACCTTTTTATTAGCACAGAAGTGACGAGAGTTTAGTTTCAGATGTAAAAAGCCAAAAAGTAAATTGTAAAAAGGAACATTTTTATTTGGTTGTTTAATTCATTGTTATTTAGTTGTTTGATTGGTTTTTTTTTTTTAAACAATGAAATCATTTGGCTGAGCCTAAATCCAGTGTTTCCACGTGCAGGAAGAAGAAAACTTCCACAGACGCCTGAGGCTGCTGCCAAAGTTCTGCACCAAATGTCCTAAGGTCAGTGAATGCCCCACATTTAAATCACAGTGCAGAACGGTGCTGTCAATTTAAAATTAATTTTAAATTATTTAAAATTAACTAATTGTTGGCACTGCTAGTTTAGGAAAAGGTCTTAGCATGTTCGAACTTAGCATGTTAGCATGTTAAACTAAGTCTAGATTAGCATGCCCGTAAATGTTCTATTGGATTTGTATTCCCCGTCAATTTGTATGCTTTGTGTATTACGCATGCGTAAAACCCCCACTGGAATACGTCATCGCTTATCCCAGGCCATTAAGTCGGTATGGTCTAATCAGGCGGCGTGAAACGGCGTCGCTCTTTTCAGACGTCACGTATTAGCTCGACATTTGTGACGTTTGTTTGCGTTTGAAAGGGTTTCCCAACCGTTTCTAAACGTTTTGTCCCAAAACCAGACACAACGTCCCGTAGTTCCTTGAACTGTCCTCTAGGTAGTGCTGTAAAATCGCTTTAGCTGCTGCTGCTAACAAGTCTTCGTGTTTCCCCCTGTAGCATAAAATCGGCTGGTTGGAGGTGAGGGAGTTGATTGACGTTTATCAGAGGAGTGTGTTTAGCACTGACGTCATACAGAGGCTCCTTCCAACTCACTACAACGACCTGCTCTACCGCCTACAGTACACGCTGCACAACTGTGTAAGTATAAAAAGTATATGTGTGTACGTGAGTGCGTGTGCACGTGATGGGGTGGGCGTGGCTACAGCACTTCAATATTGTTCCTGTGTTGTTCAGGTGTCAGCGGTGAAACCTTCAAAGAGGCTGAACATGATCAAGAAACTGGAGCGGAAAACCAAAACGGTAAAGATTGACAAGAAGAAAACACTCGGCGTAATTTCATGATAACAAAAGTGACTGTGTTGTTAAATCACCCACACACACACTAAAGTTTAATTATTTAATTCCACGAGGACACTGTTAGCTGCTGGTGTACTGCGGCCTCCAGTGGTCAGTCTGTGTAAATGTGAATGAATTGTGTCAGTGAACAGTGAGGTCACAAACACATTTGAACTTTATGACGAAGGCAGCGGTGGATCAACAGCTGCGGTGTCCCTGTTTTAAACAAATGGCCACTAGAGGGCAACATTTGACTAAGATGTCCAGCCTTTACACTCCAAATCTGTCACATCTCTTAAATTAGACTTTAATTAATTATTAAACGTTTTTTTTTTTTTATCTTACAGATGAAAAGAGATAAGGTTGCTATGAAAGCTGTTGGAGAATTTTCCTACGTCCTCAGGTGGATCGATGAACTGACTCAGCATCACTCTCTATAAATATTTATCTTAATTTAAATTCTTTGTTTTCTACTTCTTATGGTCAAACGCTTGTACATTTCGGTTTTTTCTTACATTTATAGCTTGATGTTTTTGAAGGACAAGATTCCAACTTGAATAATTTATTATATTTATATTTATTAACATATTTTCTTATTATTTCTTGTTTATTATTATTATTATTAGATTTTAACAGTGAAGCCTGTGAAACATTCTTTTATGTAATGTTTTTATTTTAATTTATTTTTACAATTCACCATTATTTAACTTATTTATTATTTTAGTTTTTTTTACACAAAAACCTCAATGTATTAAATTAAATACTTCAAAAGTATTTTTATGATAAATAAAAGTGTATTTAAAACAATATGACTAGGGAATATTTGTTTGACTTTTTATATATTTGGAGCGAATTAAATATTTTTAAAACCTTGATCAGAGATTACCTTTGTGTTTTTGTGGGAGTTGTTGCCCCCTGTTGGTTCACTTCGGCATCTGAGGATCGTTTAAGTCAGTGGTTCTCAAACTTTTTCTACTCTGTACCAGCTGAAAAAACACTGATCTCTGTGAGTATCACCATGATGACCAACATTAGAATTCCCCTGCTGGTTCCACAGTCAACTTGCATGTGATCCCATGATTCCGTGCTGCCTGTGCTTACGTGAGCAACAGACTTGCACTGCAGCAAATAAACAAACAAACAAGTAAATAAATAAAAATACCAGACGTCCTATTTCATAATCTCACAAGTAGCTACACATTTTTCTGTTATATTAATTGTTTATGGTAGGTGTCAGATTTATTCAATTGAAAATGTGAGAATATGAATTTTCCCCGCGTACCACTAGAGAGCGCTCGATACGCGTACCACAGTTTGAGAACCACTGTGGTTTTCTGATGTTACAAAATTGTAAATATGTATAAAAAAACTAGAAAGAAAAAAAAAAGCAGAAAAAAGAGAAATATTGATATTAAGTAAAAAAAAAAGCAAAAAAAAAAAAAGGTTTCGTTTTTGTTTGTTGGAGTTTGCATTAGTAGTGGGTGGAAGAATTGAAGAAACCTTAGTCACAAGTCATCTGCTGGGAAATTCTGCTGCAGTCACTCATTCTACTGTTGCAAACCACAGAAAAGCTCCGCCTCCATGCTCTGACATCACCAAATGCAAGCTCAGCCAAGCTAACTTTAACTACGCAGAGTGGAAAAGGTATGGAATTACTATCATCTTAGCACAAAAAGTTCCACAAAAGTTGCTTTACAGCCATTAGCCTAGCGTGGAACACAAAACTAGCATTTTACTGTGTACAAAGTGATTCCCACATCTTAAAAAAGTGAGCTGCTAGCCCAGTTTATCATTGGGTCACATCCCATTTTTCTCTAAAATGGTCTTTTCAATGGTTTGTCAATGGTTAATCTGCTCAACAGTCAACAGTTTTATTGACGCTCCCTTATTTGTACTATCTCCTTATGCCAGTGTTTTTCAACCTTGGGGTCGAGACTCCATGTGGGGTCGCTTGGAATTCCGGTGGGGTCACCTAAAATGTCTAGTTATTGGTAAAAAAAAAAAAAATACTGATAAAATATTGCTCATTGTTTTTCTGTTAAACCTTTATAAAAACTTTATATCTTTATGTTCGGTAACCATTTACTTATTTAGATGTATATTTCTTTCCAGGACGTTTTCCTGACAGAGTTCAGCCCTGATTAAGACAACGCATTGCACGTGCTAATGTTGAACTTCCTGTCCAGGCTGGACTTCCTGTCCAGGCTTCTCCCAGGTCCAGACATTCAGCAGGTAACGAAATCTGCCCAGAAAATTGGTCAAAGGTTCCTGATAATACATATCTTATGGGGAAAAACGAATGGGTTCGATCAGTGTTTTTCAACCGGGGGGTCGGGACCCTAAAATGTCACCTGACATGTCTAGCAATTGAAGAACAACTGTAATTTTTTCCCCACTTTCACAAATATAAATCGAGTCGAAATGTAACAAAATGCAGCATATAAAGATACCATAGGTGGCGCTATTGCACGTGGTTTTTGGAATATGTTTATTGTGGTTATTGCATTAAAGAGATGATGATAATAATAATAATAATAATAATAATAATAATACACAAAAGACATAAAGTGAGACGGGATGGTGCCAGAGTTACCTGTGTGTGTTTGTTAACGTCGAAGTCTGGCCTGGGTGCGGGACATGTCGTGTGTGTGTGTGTGTGTGTGTGCGTGTGCACACACACTCACACACTGGTTTTCACTTCTAGGAAAAGAAATACAGAGAGAAGAAGAGCTTCAAACAGAAAAGACCAGCAGGTGTTTCCACTCCAACATTTAGTGAGAATTGTGTGTGTGTGTGTGTGTGTGTGTGTGTGTTTGTCAAGCTGACGCATTATTTATTTTCTCCTTTTTTTTTTAGTGTGAAACAAACAACAACTTTGAGGTTTTGTGTAGTTAAACACTTTTTTAGGGCTAACTGTTAGCTACAGGTGTGCTGTTTATACAGTTGTCATCAAAAAAATAATGATTTGTTGTTAAAGAAAAAACAGTTAAATGTTTCGTCTTCTGACATGATTTTTTTTAGATAACATTTAGCGTTTTCTGGTTCTCAAACAGTGGAATGTGCAACACTGCTCTAATGCTAGAACGATAAACCAGATTTTCTGGTTCTCAAACAGTGGAATGTGGCACACTGCTGTAATGCTAGAACGATAAACCAGCCTCCAGTCACTAGGGGGCAGCAATTCACACAGTGGTTTGTACAGATAAGAAACTACATATTATTAGGTTCTCAATATTATTTTAATTATTGAGGGAAGGAGGGGGTTGAAAAAAATGTCTGTCCTCTAGGGGGGGCCATGACAGAAAATAATTGAGATGCGATGATTTAAACCATATGTGTCAAACTCGGCCCACCATGCCGGGTTGTGTGGCCCACGGGAGCTTAAAAAGCATTTAGTGAAGTTCATGCAGCAGAGTTTAAGAACCAATGAAATTAAAAGACCTTGGTCAGCCAGTGGCACCTGTTACTGCAGACTGGTACCAAGGTGCTGAGCATTGAAAGTTCATTACATTTCAAAATAAAACCTCTTTTAGACTCTATGTTGCCTGATCATCTTTAAATAAAGAAAGTAAATGGATATGGTGGATTTTCTTTCAATTAAGTAATAAAAATTAAGTATACATTTTTTCACTGTGTCCCACTGAGGCCCGATACCAAATGACCTATGGACTAGTACTGGTCTGCGGACCGGGTGTTTCTGACCCCTGATCTATAGAGTCTTCCATTTACAACCGGCCCTTCAAGTGGAGCTGTACTGCTGAGGAGGTGAAAATGAGTTTGACTCCCCTGGTTTAAACGAACACTTTTATCCAAAAACCACGTACAAGAGGAAAATGAACAATCAAGCTACACAGAAGAAGAAGAAATCTTAAAGTGCACGCTATTATTATTAAAATATGAACAAAATAAAAACAAATGAACAGCAGCTTGAAGAGTGGATGAGTTAGAGTTTTGTTGGAGCTAAGTTTTAATCTTAACTTTGCTCATCAGTCCCAAGTTTTTTTTTAATGAAAAACAAAATGAATTTTAAGTTTTTTAATTTAGCATGTAATTTATTTACATCATACAAAGTTTGAGTGGATGACTGAACTCGTGTGGGAGGAGTGGGGAGTTGGGGAGGTGGAGGGAGTCTCTGGAGCACCTGAGTTTTGCGCCCCATGACTCAGGTTCATGGTAAAGCTTCTGCGGTGTTTCCAGCAGCGGTGACACTGAGTGTGCATCTTCCTGCTGCAGTGTCTCCTGTTTCAGAAGTCAAATTCCTCATCAGCGGCGGCGGCAATGACTGTTTCCGCCTGCACGTCGACGTCTCTGACCACAGTGATGCACAGGTTCCTTCCTGCCGCCGCGACTCTTCAAAAAATGTTTGGAAGATAAAAAAAAAAAAAAAAAAAATCTCCTGCTCTTGAGCTTTTCTTTGGCCGGGCCTTAAATATTAGTATTTTTTTTTTTTTGAAACTTTGAAACTTTGTAAATCACACTGCAGTCTATAATCTCAAACGATCACGACACTTTCACACTTTCCCGTAGTTTTCAGCGCTCGAGTTGCTGAAGTACTCAACCCAAGACTTTTGAGCTAAAAAAAGTGACACTGTTAAACGTGGTGATTTCTTCAAAAATCACACATCTGAATTCTTTATGCCAAGCCCGTTTTGACCACTATGTGGCGCTGTTACTAGCTAGACTTTTAGCCCTAGTTTCTGTTTTTCACTAGCATATTTTAATCACTCCTAACACGAGCCAATCTACACCGTTTTAATAAAATCCCAGGTGACCTCATCGCCGCGCCTCACAGTGGACAATTGAGGTAGTGCACAATGCGCAATAGCCACATCCCGTCATCTTCAAGTGTTTTCCAGAATCTTAATATTAGTGCCACATTGCAGAAAAAAAAAGTGCAATTTAAGTGATAAATTTGTTTGAATTTGTAAGATTAGATGATGTGTTTTGTTTGAATTTGTAAGATTAGATGATGTCTAATCTTACAAATTCTGGGGGAGATGCTAATGTTGCGTTAGCCATAAGTGTGTCGAAATGACCTTCAGCATCATGTGAAGTTATACATTGGGTTCATACATAAGGATCAGCTTCAAGATATCAAGATAAACTATTGTTTAGTTAAGATTAGATGAGATTAGATGAGATTAGATTAGATTAGATTAGATTAGATTAGATTAGATTAGATTAGATTAGATTAGATTAGATTAGATTAGATTAGATTAGATTAGATTAGATTAGATTAGATTAGATTAGATTAGATTAGATTAGATTAGATTAGATTAGATTAGATTAGATTAGATTAGATTAGATTAGATTAGATTAGATTAGATTAGATTAGATTAGATTAGATTAGATTAGATTAGATTAGATTAGATTAGATTAGATTAGATTAGATTAGATTAGATTAGATTAGATTAGATTAGATTAGATTAGATTAGATTAGATTAGATTAGATTAGATTAGATTAGATTAGATTAGATTAGATTAGATTAGATTAGATTAGATTAGATTAGATTAGATTAGATTAGATTAGATTAGATTAGATTAGATTAGATTAGATTAGATTAGACCAGTAGACAACCATCAATTTTTACCCTCTCTGTCGTTTTAGACGTGTAATGGTCGTTGCATCCGTCTCTATCCGGGAGTATGACATATAACATTTGTTGCATAATGTTGTTGTTAATGTTCTATTTTAAATGTACTCATTTGAAATAGAGGAAACCTGGGCCTGTTCAGTTGAATACACCTCGATATAATCACAGGAATTGAAGAAAGGCACAGAACCCTTCATTAGGTTTTATAGCCCTCTGCTGCCACCAGGTATTTAATTCTGCCTGTTATTTTTGTATTAACACAGACAATAATAAAAGCTAGAAGAACAAGACGGTGTCATGACATGGTGGCTTTGGTCAAGGTCGCCTGAAGATGGAGCTGATTTGCACAAATATTGCCTTGATGCTTTTTCAAAATTTATCGAGCTTCTTATGTGATTTAGGTTTAACATATACCATAGTTTGACCTTTGACCCTAAAAAACGGCATTGATCAGAACAACGAGGTGTGGCCAGATGTGGCGCTGTTTGCAATCTGGTGTTGTGTCCGGAGGCCTCTCGTGCTTCCTTTTATCCAGTTAACCTAAAGCATGTCACTTCCTGTTTTTAGCATAGACGGCAGATGGGCAGCCGCTAGTTCCTGCCCCTTGGATGTACCTGAGTTTAAACTGCGCTTGCAATTGGACAAACTTGAACGAAGATCCTCGTGTTGCATCGTGGGCATTTTAAGCGGGTAATTCCCATCCAATGGTTGATGAAACCCGGCTGTGATGACGAGTGGGATAAAGTTGTGTGAAGTTGTGTGAAGTTGTGTGAAGTTGTTTTGGCAAATGTATGGGATCTGGACAGTTTGCTACTGTTTTTGCCTAACGTGGTTGTTTTTGCCTAGTGTAGTTGCTTTGCCTGGGGCATTTAGATGGAGAGACAAAACTTGATAAAACTAGGTAGATAGATACAGTGGATACAACTATTCGAACTATTATTCCCTTTGGAGTTACGAAATTTATGTTGCCTTGTACATTCGTTTGACTTCGGGATAGTCGTCTTTGCCTCGTGGATGTCGTTGTGGTGTTGTGGTATTTTATTATTGTCATTAGGTGTGATCAGACAGTGTACTCTCGCTCTCTTTATACTAGTGTTGACTGACAATTGTACCCTTAGGGGGCGCTGTCTGGGGGTAATGCTGGTGTATTATTATTATAATAAATGTTGTAATAAGCATTTTTTTTCGTGACATTTTAAATACACTTTTTTAGTACCGACTCGAAAGAACGCGTCTCTGTTTCAAATTTTACATCAATCTGTGGAGGCCTCACTCAAGTTTCCTAAAAGGACAGGAAAACTCGAAACACCATTATGATGCACAGCGGTGTCTACATCTGCTGACTACAGCGTTTCCCATAAGGCTAAGGTTTAAAGTAAACGTAAACATGATGTTCCTTCACCAACAGTCATATCTGCACAGTGGCTGCACTTAACGGGGAAAATAAGAAGAAACAGCCCCCACCCTTAGGATGTTCTAAACAGGTCAACTGTACCAGTTGGTACTTTCACTCTGATGGTGCACGGACCCTCACAGCTGCTCTTCTACTTGTTTGATGAGGCTGATGAACGTCAGTCCTGTTGTCTGCTTCTGTGAGATAAATTAATGGAAATTTAGGATTGAAATTGCCTTGAAGTATTTTGAGTTGCCCGTTGAGTTGCTATGACCTTCTTTCATAATCACAGCTTAAAAAATCCAAGTGGTAAATAATAAATAAAGTGTTGTATCAGTTATATACAAAAAATACAAAAAAATAAATTAAAAAATAAAAAATAAAATAAAATAAAAATAATTTGAAAGTAAAAAATTGAATTAATACATTTAAAATAATAATTATAATATTATTAATAATAATTTAAAATAAAAATTAAATACAATTTGAAATAAGAAAAATTTTAAATAGATTTTTTATTTTCAAATTTTATTTCTTTTTTATTTTTAAATAAAAATCAATAAAAAATGAAATAAAATTTGAAAAAAATCTACTTTTCTAAATAGATTTTAAATTATTATTAATATTATTTTTATTTTTGAATTTATTAATTAAATTTTTTACTTTCAACTTTTTTATTAAATTTTTTAATTTTTAAATTTATTTTTTGTATTTTATTTTATTAAAAGTGTTCGTAGAGTTAGGAAAATTTATTAAGGTCCAAAAAAAGAAGAAAGAAACAAAGTGTTGTTTTTATTAAATGCAAAAAGGGACAAACCCAGTAAAGGCCACAGTACTGTAGTTAATTAACTACAAGAAGCAGTTGATTAATTATCAGCCAAAAAAAAAAAAAAAAAAAAAAGAATAGCTTGAAACATAACATGTTTTTGTGACTTCTGTGTTGAAAGAAGCTGCATATGCAATGTCTTTTGATTGCACACTTGTTAACAGATGCACACACACACACACACACACACAGAGTTTCATAAAGGTTTACATGAGGTTTAATGTACCCTTTAAACTGCCGCATTGTTACTGTTACTGTTGTTGAATGAAACGCAGCATCACGTCCACATGACGACCTGACGCTCTCTGGTCGTCATGTTTTCAGCCACACTGACCAGGGGTTCCCCTGATAGTCTGCGTGTCGTCGTTGTAACGTGCACGTGCACACCGAGCGGATGGAATGGAATGGAAATCTGACCAGGGATTCTCCTGTCTGCTCAGGTTTTGCATCAGTGCAGTGAGTTTTAGAGGAAAACGCTTGTCGATGCTGCCGTTTCTGATGTTTCTGCTGAAAGCCCACAGACCACAGATGTGCACAACCACACACACACACACACACACACACACACACATCAACTGACACACACAGTATAAGGTGCACAGACTGGGATACTTGACTGCATTATATAAAGACCAACAGGTCAGCACAGACTTCACATTCTCCAACTCTTCCAGAATTCTCGCTGTTTCGCCTCCTTGGCTCCGGCACACACCGTCCGTCCGTCCGTCCGTCCGTCCGTCTGTCGCCATGTCTTTGTGCTGGAGCTCATTGGTTCTGCTGCTGGGAGCTGTTCTGACATCTGGAAGTCCTCTTCACTCCAAGCCTGATGACATCGAAAAACTCCTAAAGGTCGTCAACCATCGGCTGGTGAGTCTTCTTGTGGCGTTCCGCAGGGCACGATTTTAGAACCCGCGTCGTTTGACTTCCACCTTTGTTTTTGACTTAAACCTGTGCGTTGAAGGAGGCATTTGTGACATTTTGAAGGAGTTTTGTCCCAGAATGACTCATGACTCAGAGCATGACTTATAATACAACATATTGTGTGTGAAATTGCGTGTGAAAATGCAGCATTTGAATATTTGATTTTATATTTGACTTTGATGACTGATGCTGCCTGTTGATCCAACTTTCAGCCTCATGTGTTTTATCATTTAATGAATGACGTTTTAATGGTATTTTTTTTGTCATTTTTTTCTCTGCATCATTTAACATTGAGATAAATATAGTTGTACAAAGTCTGCGTTACAGCCTTTAGTCCATGTTTTGGAGCAAAACGACAACAGCAAGATGTATTTTATAATCACTGTTATGTAGAGAAACCCTCATGACTTTTTGTAATTACTTACCTTTTGTTGCATGGCTAACACATCAGTGACATAATATTTGTATTTATTAATTACCACTTGTGTTTCAGAGGTTAACGGAGCCGGAGGTCGGAATCAAATCTCTTTTTACACCTGTCATCAGTAGCATCAACACGTCATGTCAGGTAAAAACTAAAAAATCTTGACATTTTGGTAACCACATCATTTAAGGTTGTATTCATTTTCTAACAGTTTTATGACTAAACCCAAACTAAATCCTACAGAGCAGCAACTGGTCGGCCGGTACTAGCCGTTACTGCGGACCGGTAGCACCGTGCCGATTGTTGGAGGATCGTTATATTTTCAAAATAAAACATCTTTCAGACTTTTTCTGTAGTTCCATTGTATAGCGGTTAGCACGCCTGCCTCAAAAGCAGAGAGCAGAGAGTCTTGGGTTTGATTCCCAGAGGAACCACATGCTTGGCGCTTGCTAGGGGCAGCCTGTTAACAGCGTATCTGATGCTAACACAACAGTTTCCTAAATATGGGATCAATATAGTATGATTTTTTTTTATTCTGTTAGTATCTGGATGACAACTTATTGTGAAACATTGCCAGATTATCTTCGAATGAGGAAAGTAAAGGGATATAACCGACAGACTGGTACCAGTCCACGGACCTGGGGTTGGGACCCCTGCCATAGAGAACATCACTTAGTTTTATTTTAGCACGCATGTAGGTACACAGGGTGTACTGCCTCCTGTGGTCAGTTTATGTCGCTACGGTAAATCTGAACATGCAGCAGTGAATAAGCACCTGCTTTAGTGCCCGCTATCGTCTAGATGCACAGTAATTTTCTGAGGGAATCGTAATCGGCACCGAAAGAAGGAAGCAGTGTGTTTGGTGTGTTGTACTTTATATCTCAAACTTTGTCTCCTTCACAGAGAAAAGCAGACATCCAGCTGATGAACGCCACCCTGGACGTCTACACTCGCATGCTGTCCAGCATCCTGCAGCAGCACCACGGCGGACCGGAGGCCTCGCGGCTGCTCGACACGGTGCCCAGCCAGAACCGCAGCAAGGTGGAAGAGGCGGTGAGGAATCTGCAGCAGGAGATGAAAGAGCTGCAGAGGAACCTGAACCAGGAGCATCACAGCAGGGAGGAGATGATGCTAGAGCTGAGCAAAATCAGGGTGAGTGCAACTCAAGACCAATTCTGATACAACTCTGCGGAATGCTTTTCACTGGTAAACTACTCGTATTAAGCTAGCCAAATGGAAACGTACAATGACGTATCCTGGTAACAAGTGCCCGTCGAAGTGAACTAATATATATATATAGTAATCTATCATCACTCCCTAACACCAGCATCAAACACACAGGAGTCATTTTTAACAAAAGTTTATTTTTTTTTGGTTCCACAGGGTATGATTTCAGATACTGTGTCATTTTGATTCCACCTTTTTTTTAATTTCGTCCCTAAACTTTCAATTTACTCTTTTAAACTTCAACTTGATCATAGTGTTAAGTCACATGATATCAAATATACAGTATATCTATAATATATTTAAGGTTTACGGCGATGGTTTCCACAGTGGGGGGCATGGCCCCTGGGGGGGCACAGTGCCATTGCAATGGAGATGCGTAACGCAGCATATTATCCAATGCTAAAAATGTTTTACAAGAGTCTGGCAAAAACTGATTGGTTGAAGGCGGAGTAAAATGAATATCTGATCATAATATTGCGAAGGAGGCTGTTATTTTTAATTCTCTCTCTAGTTTTTTTTTTAGTTTTTACCGTCGCCTGTTCGATCTGCTCGGACACGTTTAAAGTGCATAAAAACAGTTTTAAAATGTGTGTGAAAACAAGAGAGTTTGAAAACAAAATATGTGTGCGTGTCCTGTTTCTCTTGGGGTGGGAAGCGTGAAGATTTTCTTTTGAACCAAAGGGGGGCGCTGAGATGAGAAAGTTTGGGAAGATTTTGAAGGAGGTTTTGTCTCTGAATTGTCCCAAAAGACTCATGTCATTGTATATATCAATTCTTTTCCTCAGGTCGATGACCCCCTGCACCAGAGACGGGCCCTGGCCGATTTTCGGATGGTTCACAATACTGCTTCTGTGATTGGCTCCCACTGTGGTTGACCTGCCCACTAACACTGTCCAAATGTTCTCTTCACAAACGAACACTGGTCGATTACTCTAGATAATTTATTGAACGACATTATCTTGTTCTTTTACCAGTTTCTTTCTTTTTTTTTAAATATATATTTATAGTTTACCTTAGGTCATAGGTTCACACACCTGAAATGTATTTAATGCTATCATAATTTAACGTTATTTATGACAATTTAATTTACTTTATTTATTTTTTTCATCTTACTGGAGTTAACCTGATGTTATAAAAGTGAATATTCCATCCACAATAAAAATGAGAGTTTCAGTCCAAATGAGTTTTCATGGCTTTTTTTTATTGGATACAGTTGACGATGTTTTCAGTTTTGTTAGCGTCCTTATTTGTCCCCGAATGGAGAAATTGCAGGGTTTTAAAAAAATCACTGGACTACACAAAACAGAACTGGATGATGTAATGTTCAAACTGACATAGTTTATTTAATCGGAACTACGCTAACTACGCTAACTACGTTAAGCCCCGATGATACAGTATGTGTTCTCCGTTCAACATGTAGTCATGCAATCTGATGTAAGCAACCAAATTATCATTAGCATAAAATATCTAATATAATCTAACCATATTTAGATTAGATTATAAATCTTCTTCCTCTAGGGGTGGATAGAGCTAGTCATTGGTTTCCATCTAGCTCTTACACTTTCTTTTCACCTCCTACTTGATCTCATCTGTCACCGCTGTGAACAAATATTGTCTCCGAGCTGATCTTTGATGCAATCCGAACACCTAGCGTGCACCCATCAGTAACATAGACTGCGCAAACCCTATCTGAATGGCTTTATAAATGACCCGCACCGCCACCACATACTTCTTTGCCACTCCTGACAATCTCATATAGTAGCAAAATTCCAACCAGGCAACCTATCGTATGCATTATCTAAATTAAAAAAGACAACTCCTTCTGACCACGTAACTTCGCTCCCAGGACTGTCCAATTGAATTGTCTCTCTCATTCCCCCCCCCCCCCCCCCCCAGCACACCTTTACACATCCTTAATGTTGAATGGTCTTTCCAGCTCTTTCACTCTTTTCTACAGGGTTAATCAGTGTCACCACGCTCACCTGTGTCTGGGGAGCCCTCGTTCATTAGTCTCACCTGTGTCACCTGGTGCACCCTGGGTATAAATACCTCCCTCCTTCACTCAGTCTTGTTTGATCATTGTCCGATGTAGACGTTAACTGTTTCATGCTCATCCGTGTTCCAAATTGTTCCTGTGTTCCTGCCCGGCCCTGGTATCCAGTAAGTGTACAAATATAAGTTTAGACTTTGAAGTACTGTATCTGGGCACCTGCTTCCTGATTTTGCTAAACGTGACGGTCACAGCAATGGCAGCAGTGATATTTGGTTATGAGAGGTCGCAAAATTGATGTTGAGTTAGCGTGTAAAATTATAGACATTATAATTTTCCTGGTGGCTCCTTTTGTGTTAGCCAATCAGAGATAAGACAAGGAGTCGCAGCCTTACACGCGAGGCCCAGTCTCAGTTGCTGATAGTCTAATGAAGTCAAGGCCTAAACCTAACCCTGATCACTATAAACCCCTAAGAGCTTGAATTCTATAATGTATTTTAAATGTGACTGAGAAATCAGTTTTCTATCCATGAAGCAGAAAAAATTGTCTTTAGTGGTTGCAGCACTGGTTTCATTGCACTGGTTTTTGCAGCTTGTTCTTGAGACAATATCTAGATGTCGTGCAGTGTCTGTTGGTTGTGGTTAATGTGGAATTAGATATAGTAGGGGTCTGCTACTGAGAGAGTTGTGCCATATCAATCAAACCTTTTCTGTTTTGTTTCAACATAACGCTGTTTCATCTAGCAACTCTTTCTCTTATTGCTCATCCAGCTAATGACATCGCAGTTTCGATTTCATAACTCTTTTTCTAAAATTCTATTTCTGCCCAACGATTTCTAAGCTTACACTTTTCTGATAAAATCTGTCCTATTTCACTTCCTGTGTACACCATTGTACAGCAGTGTGAAACTGCTCCACATCGAGTCCGTCTTCTCTCTACCACCTGGTCTTCGTCTGACTCCAGCCTCTGAGCTTCAGCAGTAATATTTCTAACCTAATGTAATCTTACCCCCCCCCATGCTATTTTTAGTCATTATTAAAATACGTGTTAATCTCGATAGTGATTTCAAGAGGGATTTCCCCTCACACACACACGAGAACTTTTTTTTTTTTTTCCTGTCCCTCTGAAAAGGTGAAGTGACGTCATGAGAGCAGAGGTTTCATTTTCATATGAAGTTTGGGAGGAGAACATGTGACATTTCCAACCTCAGAAAAACTAAAAATCCCATCTGCAATATTTCATATTATATATTCATCTCACGTTCACGTTATTTAAAAAAAAAATACAAGTATTTAGAGTTTTTTAAAATAAGATTATAGATTTGCTAGCTACCATTTTTATTTTTCAATAATCAGAGCTCAGTTAGCGGTTAGCACTGTGTGACTGATTAACCTGCAGCTGCTGATTTAAGAGTGATGACATCATTCAAATTGTTTTTTTTTCCCACTTTTGTCACACTTTTTTTTAAAAAAAATGATGACATCAATATTAATGACATTGGAATATTAATGAATTAAATTTTATTAAGTGTTTGTTCAGAATTTTTCTACACTTTCACTGGTTTATTAACAAGTAATATTGGTAAAAATGACTTTTGTTTGAAGACAGTCCCCGCTGGTCAAAATGTGAACTGCAGCAAAGACATCATTCTCGTGAGCTTTAAATATGACTCTTTAAGTGGACGGCCGTTTTTCGTGCATTTGTTTGGACTGAGCCCACAAACAAGACAGTGGAGCCATTAAGTACCTGCCTTACATACAGAAGGTCTTGAGTTTTGAGCCCTAAAGGAACCACATACTTAATGGCGCCCCTTGTGGCAGCCTGTGTGAATTCCCCCATCTTGGGGTGAATTGATTTTGGGTTGGGGGGTTTCTATGAATTGTTTTTCATAACATTAATTCTGTGAAGTTAAGGGCTGAGCCACACTCACACTCAGGTGAAAACTGTTGTTTAAAGTAAACGTGTCTTTTCAGCAGAATTTTGTGCAAAATCTTCATTGTTTGAAAACACAAATGTGTGAATTCCCTCCAGCGCTGTTAAAACCTCTTCCTGTGTGCATGCGTGTTTGAGCGGAGGGAATACCCACGGTCTTTACTGCCTGTCTGTCTGTCGGCTGTTTCCTGTCTACAATCCAGTGTTAAGAAGAAAAGCTCCAATTGTTTTTCTCTATTACAGGTATGCATTTTATTTGCAGCTCTTCTCTACTGCCCCTGATGGTGATGTTGTGAGGGCCCCAGGTTCCTCCGCCACTTAAAGTACTAAGGAGCTGATGTCTCAGGACCTGTGCGCAGAACTTGAAACCCTCAGGATCAATTAGTGATGTTGCTCCGCTCGCCTAAACATGGCAGTCTGGGGGACGAGTGGACCAACATTCAGCCCTGTCCCCTGATCTTGTACCAGAATGTTTGAAACAATCAGAAGAGAAGCCTCAAACAGAATAACGATTCTTCACACTTCCCCTTGGCCCCCGACCCCCATATTTTCAACACATCTTAATTTGCACCTGAATGCACATGACATGTGTTTAAGGTCCTTAATAGCACAGGAATAATAGACAGACAGACAGATGGACTTTTATTAATCCTTCAGGGTAGAGAATGGCTGTTTTTTTTTTTTTTTTTTGGCCCACATCTCTTGTACCTATTAGCAGTTGACAGTTGACTACCTTGAACACCATGTGGGCGTCAGAGACACTGCCACTGTGAGGTGGTTTAGGTCTGACTTATCAGGAAGAAAATTTTCCTCTTTCACACATGTGGAAAATATATAAATATATATATCATACCAAGATAAAGCCTCAGGGCTTTATCTTAAAAAAGTTGCAACCCATCTGCAACTTGAATGACCCAGAATGTTGAATATAACTGCTGTAGTTGCACTCTGATTTGGAGGTAATCTGTGTGTATATATATATGTGTGTGTATATATATATATATATATATATATATTAAAAAATATATATATATATATATATATATATATATTAAAAAATATATATATATATATATATATATATATTAAAAAATATATATATATATATATATATATATTTTTTAATATATATATATATATATATATATATTAAAAAATATATATATATATATATATATATATTTATATGTATATACAGTATATTTATATATATATGCATGTATGTACTGTATATACATATATACATATATTGCCATTTGCATGTTGGTTTATGTATGTATCTATTGATCTCTCGTTGACCACAGATACGTAAATATAAACTTTGACTGGTGTCAATAATTGCAATTAGAAAATATGTGATTCATTGCAATAAATAAATAAATGACACGGCCACTAATTAACACAAGCAGTTATTTTTCATAATCACGTCTGACCACTAATGACAAATGAGAAGTTTCGGTTTTGACTCATTTAAGACAATTAATTTTCTTTTCCCTGCAAATCAAACTTTCTCTTTCAATTTCTGCTGTCAGCTTCCTCCGTCTGTATAAACACACACGTACACATACAGTACCTTTGTGTGGTTTGAACAGAGCGGGTTAAAAATGTGAAGCGACCACCTTGTGAGATTACTTCCTGTTTGTCTTCTCTTAGTAAAACTGCTAATACTCCATCCATCCATCCATCCATTTTCATCCGCTTATCCGTTACCGGGTCACGGGGGCAGCAGTCACCATGACCTCCACCCAAATCACATTGCACCGTACCAACCCTCCAGAACCTTCCTGCAGGTGGTGAGTCCACTGGAGGGTACCAACCGCCCTAACCGGGATTCAATCTTGCCCTAGAGGTGAACCCTGGGGTTCCACACCAATGACAGAGACATTGTCTCTGGGTCAAAGCGCTACTTGTTTGATTATTGTCAGTATTAATATTTTCTGCCCTTACTTTCGTTAGCTAAAACTAATGAATGCTTGTCCTACTGGCACTTCTTGAATCTGGCGATTACAGTAGTCTACGTGTTGTACGGTGCAGGGGAAAAAAGTATAAAAAAGAAATGAAAAAATTGTCCTTTTTTTTCCTTCTATATAATTTTCTGATGTAAAAACCACTGATAACAAAAAATGAAATGCTAAGCTTTGTTTACCTAGACGAGATCGTACACAGCGTACTATTGGCTAGTACAATGCGTACTCGGTGTAGAATTGGCTAATTGAGCCTGCTGTTCTGTTTCTCGCGCTGATTGGCTCATGCATCATAGCGGGGGGTGATAACAGAGTGGGGGAGGTTCATAAAGCCTAAATACTGTATATATCTAAATAATATAACTGTCTCGCATCTACTTTGCAATTATTATTTTTTTTCCATTTTGTAGTTGGTCTTGGAACGCAACTATCACGATAGGTGAGGGATCACTGTATTTAGGACCACTCCAACAGCTAACTGTATATCTGTTCACAGTCCTTTATGATAGAGCTTGATATTAAATGTTAAATTCAGTTTTTAGGATTGAGTGATGTTTGACACTTGACATGAAAGTGAACATGAGTTATTTTTACTTTTAGGTGTATCAAAGTCTTTCTTGTCCGTTCATGCGATATTTCTCAACGTCTTCAACGTCGTAATGCAAGGACTTCGTCCAAATCAGGGGTGTCAAACTCCTTTTCACCTCATCAGTAATTCAGTTCCCCTTGAAGGGCTGGTTGTAAATGGAAGATGTACTTCATTTTTACTAATTTACTTCATTCAAAGAAAATCCAGTGATATCCATTTACTTTCTTTATTTAAAGGTAATCTGACAATATTGAATAAAACTTTCATTCAGACTCTGATCCTCACAGAACAGAAGAAGAAGAAAAGATGTTTTATTTTGAAAATGTAATGATCCTCAAATGCTCAGCACCTTGGTACCGGTCTGTAGTAACAGGTGGTACTGGCTGAGCAGTCCTTGGAACCAAAACGGTCGGGGACCACTGGTCTAGATGTAGCTACTCCATAACAGACTAATAAATGTCTGTTATGGAGTAGCAGACATTTATCTGAATAATTTTTAATCTGAATAATTTTTAATTATTCAGATTAAGAAACTCTTCTGCATGGAATTTACTATCTGCTTTTCAAGCTCCTGCGGCCACACACAACAGCTTGGTGTGGCCCTGGGCCTTGAGTTTGACACGTATGGTCCAAAGTATCAGTCACATTTTAAATAATTTCCCCAGTGCGGGATCGATAAAGTTCAACCTTAACCTTGTATCTCTAAAAGCAATTACGTATTTCAATGTCGGTCAGAGATTCGACCCACAAAGGTTAAAAGTCGCTGTTAGATTTCTTCCCCAATTATTCAAATTCAAATGAATCAACGGGAAGGCTTTTTTTTCCGAGTGCGGCTGAAACCACCTCGTTAACAATCCGCTCTGGGTTCGTCATTGTTTCTGTTCCGATATGTTTGGATCCAGTATTTTCCGACAAAGGCCCTGGTTGCCTTCCGACCAGAAACGACTACACGCCTGCTCATCCTTAGCACTTCCCTAATGGGACAATTCATTCGGAATTCCGGCCAGGATCTCCAAAGTCCTGGATTTTGGCTCTAACGGAGCCCAGGAGGTTACTGTAGTGTGACACAGACATGTAGGCGACCCCTCACCCACTTCTATGAAGTTTGATGATTTTAAAGGAAACAGCACGACCACACTTTTCACACCTAGATCATCTCTGTATCACACTCTCGCTCCCTCTCTTCGCTGTCTTTGTGTGTCTATGTCTCTCTGCCTCTTTCAGATATAAATAAAAGCTTCAATCAGTTTGAGTCAACTTTACTTCCACTCGGTGTCTAGCTCAGTCAGGCTTGTCAGGTCTTGACCCTGCCCGGTTCGTACCTCTAAGACCACGGCTGCAGCATTTTCCGGAATTGAACATCAGACCGGCAGATAGTGATACAATGGTTTCTTCAGTGAGGGCCGTGGTCTGTTTGTCTCTGTGGTTGACTGTGTGTCGGGTCAGCGCCTCGCACATCCCGGTCAGGATGAACAAAACCATCCAAAACCTGCTGTTACACTATGTAAGTATACATTTTTTTCGTCTCTTGGTAGACCTCATACTTCCGAGTATTGAACCAAAGTGACTTTTGTTTTATTATTGTCAGTGCTAATACTGTCATACTTCTGTTAACACTACTAATACTACAATATGACACTTTGCTGACATTAGTAAAACTAATGAGTGCTACCAGCACTGGTTAAGACGGGACTGAACAGGATACAATGTTAGCACTGATATTTCCTACTGTATACTAGCAGTACTCAAACTTTTAGCACTTAAATTGCTAATCTACTGTTTGGTCTTTATGCTAGCACTGAAACTGTCCCGATCTTTCTGTACTGCTTCCATGTTGATGGTGGTAGAAACTTCTAAGTTAATGGTACCAATCTTTCTACTTTTCGCACTGGCTTACTGTCAGAAGGCTATTATGCTAACTATATTGCTCATGCTAGTACACTTGCAAAACACTGATAGCACAGCTAATGTAGTGTAAGAGAGCAGTACTGTTGTATATAGCACTTACATCTCCAGTACCTGTGAGCTGCGTTAGCAGTGCTCAAACCTGTGTCTGTGCTTTGTGGTTTCTGTTTCCTTTCTTGCTTCTTTCACCATATGCATACACACCCACTCACACACATACAAAGGAGTTTTGTTTTATTTAAATAAACTTCAAGCTAGCTTGGTGGCTTGTAGGTGGAATTTAAATGTCTTGTAACTAAATGGCAGTATGAACCAATGACATCAGTGGAAACAAAATAACAAAAATAGAGAGATATTCACCTCACAGCTCATGTAACACAGGCTGCATCAGCTGGTTCTAACAATAAGTTTATTTATTGACTATAAATAAAAAAGTTAAGTGTAAACTCCGCCACTCCAAATACTTTGAGAGGTGAGTGCGCTAGTATCCGTCATAGCTCTAATGCTGCCTCTTGTGGTCATTTTGTGTCACTGACGTAACTTACTGATTGAGGCAACAATTTTTGGCTAATTACATGGCTAATTAGAACTAGCTGGTTATAGTTCATAGTAATAATAATAATAATAATGATAATATAATAATAATAATAATAATACAACTTTTTGTTTCTTTGTGTTTGTTTGTATGTTTTCAGAAAATTTCCGCTAAAGAAAAATTCAACGGCAAACCCGTCTTTTCCAGAGAACTGCTTGAGGGCAAGATGGAGGTAAAGAAAATGTTTGGTTTTTTTTGTTTTAAACTAGACTCGTGTTCACTCTTACAAACAGCTCGACCTGTTGACAAGGATGTTTTTGGGGAAACTGTTTAATAAACTACTCATTACAACACAACAAAACAGTAAAAGGAACCAAAAACCAAAAAAAGCATCAGTACCTGGTGCTTCTCTAAATCACTCTGTGATGGTCGTGTTTCTGCATAAGTAAGTTTCATTTTCCCCTCAAGCCCACTCCAAGCTTCTTAAATCTTCCCCTGTGGGCAGGTTAGGGGGCCATGCAGTTTTTCCACTGTGTAAAACTGACTGACAGCATCGGAGTCAGTCCAGTTCTTGAAATATAAATGAAAAACTATCGTACTCCTGGACACCCTGTTTGGACTCGTTTCCAACTTCATAGAAATCAACATTTGTATTTTGCACTGACGCAGTGGCTGTAGCGCTACTAACATCCTGTGGTGAGAATGAGTCACTGAAGTCAATGTGGTCGAAGTATCTCAAACAGTGATTTCCAAAAGTAACACATTTAACCCTCGTGCTGAGGTGGATTAACAACAGCAGTGTGTTTTGGTGTGAGAAAATTTTTCTCCATGAGAGTGTGAAAGGTTCCGCGATCTTGGTTTCCTGTCGATAAAGAGTCTGTTACTCATAAACACTGGGGGCTTCAGTGGGAACTCTCGGAACTCTCCTTAACGATTCAATCTTCAATCTTGGTGATGACTTTGTCAATTTCGACTAAACTTGATTTCCTTGCACACATAGTTGCAATCACGTTTTGTTGAAAACAGATTGTTATGGCCCCGATCAGTCACTAGCTCACAAGCTAAAGTTATACAAATACTTACAGTGAGCTATTAACATTGTAGAACCACTTCACGCCATGTCTTTTTTTTCTGTCCCACAGGAGAAGCATATTTTTATTGGGGGCGTTTTGGAGACATACGAGCAGCTGATTGATCAGATGCTGCAGCAGTTGCCCGAGCAGGTCGCCCCGACATCTACTGAAACAAAAGCTTCAGCCGATGCCTCTGCCTCTGCCTCTGCCTCTGCCGACAACGTGAGGACAGATCTGAACTTCATTCTAACGAAAATCCAACGCCTGAGGAGAGATCGGTACCAGGAGCAGACTAAACTCCTGCAGGGACTGCAGAACCTGAAAAAGATCAATGTAAGAACGAGACACAGAGAGACTAAAGTATCACCCAAATAAATTCAAGGCGAGTGTTTTCACTAACATATCATCTTTCTGAATCAGTTTAAGGACTTCGTCGTTCAAAGCAAGGCATTGTGGGAGCTGCCGTGGCTCTATGAGGAGGCAAGTTCTTTGCCCCACCAGAAGGAGATGCAGAGAAAGCGACGGCGAAGACGGCGACAAACCAGACGGGGGCGAAACCCAGCTCGCAACATGACACACAATTAAGCAAGAGTTATTTGGAAACAGCTATTTTGAAAATCGATGGAAAAGGTGTTTGTTTGTGAAATTTAAAATAAGTGAATACATACATTTGATTACTTTTATAAAGAGAACTATTGATTGATTTTTACTGCACTCTAACATTCAGGTCCAGCACTGAAGTAACTTTACTGCAGTATGAATACTGTATGCAGCTGTTTAAATGTGTACTTTTCAGATGCATTGAATATTTTCTATATTTATTATTTTTAAACTTATTTAAAGTATGTATTTAATTCTGCTTGACATTGTTGATGAATTATTTATTATGTATTTATAGAGTAATACAATGAGAGAAAAAAATAAATATGGATTTATCCCTATTTTCATGTCTTGTTTGGTTCTTTGATCAACAAATACAGGAAATGATCTTATGACTTGATCTTCATTAGTCGGTGAACAAAAGTTACTCCTAAAAGTTACTCAATGTGACAACAACATGTTGGCAGGAAAAGGGGCCGGGAATAATGCTTAACTTCTATGTTAATTATTGTAAGCAACATAATGTAGTTAAAGTGAGCGTCATCTGCATAATACGTGATCATAGTGTTCACAGATTTTACATAAGGTTTGACACTGAAGTAGACCAAATCCTGACAAAAAGACCTAACTTCTATGTTAATAATTGTAAGCAACATGGTGAGGTTATTTGAATAGGATTAAATATAAAATATTTTGGCCTTTACTGTACGTATAAAGAGAAGGGAGAATACAACAAGAAGCAGCTCCACGTAGTTAGACAGACTGAAGAGACTGGGCTCATCTTAAACGACCCCTTTTGCCGCCTACATTTATGACCTCACTTCCTGTGACATCACTTCTTGTAAATAGCTGCTCACCATCTTTTACAGTAACTTGCACCCCTTACCCACAATGCATTCTTAAATGCCCCATACGTTTGTATGGGGCAGTGACTTCTAAGAATCTGAGCTTAGCTTCCTCACAAATGTGCAGCACTGTGTGCATGTTGTTTTAAAAATGTACCAATATGTATATGAATATATCTACAATATATATATATATATATATATGCATGTGTATATGTATATAGATTAAAAACATTTCTTCAAAGAACATCTCCTAACATGCACCTCTTCTTTCTCTGTCACCTACTATGACTATAACTGTACTTTTACTATTTATTATTTATTATTATTTATTACTATTTACTATTTATGTATTTTTGCATTTTGTATGTTTACTGTAGCTTGATTGTTGATTGACAGACTCAAATTGTAAGTCGCTTTGGCTAAAAGCATCTGCTAAATGTATTGCAATGTAATGTAATATAAAAATATATATACGTAAATGTATATGTTCATGTCATGTCACATGCATACAGACACACACACACATATACATATACGTACATACACACACACATATACATATACATACACACACATACATATATATCAATATATATATATATAAATATAGGTGCAAACTTAATTTTCTTTATAAAATAAACATATATCTGCGTGTATATATAAAAGTAAAGTTAAAATAAATTTAGCAAAAATAAATAAATAAACAAAAGTACAAATTTGTTTCCATAAATTATGCATCAAAATTAAAATTCATATTTTCACTGAGAGTATTTTGTGAGAGTCTTTTACTCAAACCTTTTTTCTGGCGTGTGTGTGTTCATTGAGGGGGTGGGTTCATGCCTTGCTTAAGGGCACTTGAGCAGGGATGAAATGGAAACCGTGACTTTACACAGAAAAGCACAAGAGTCAAACAGCAACACTGTGGTTTAAATTGTGTGTGTGTGTTTGTGTTTGTGTTCGTTTCACTGTGAGTCAGCATTTTGCACACACTGCACAAAAGAGGAAATTGTCTTTGGCTTCAATGATGCTCAGTTTTTCTGTGCAGTTTTATTCTCTTGCTTTATGCAAAGCGACACTGTTCGTAGTCACTCGCTCCAGAGTTCAGAGAGAAATCCAATGATTTTATCTCACAGGGAACACGGGAGCTGCAGGTCTACCGCTGCCTCGTGTGGTCTGCTTGTGTCATTGACGTGAAATCTAACGTTTTTTAAACATTCAGTTCACAGAATGTTCAGAATGCGCACATTTGATGTATAGTATATATGATGTGAGACGGAATCAATACTTCTGTGGTGCAAAGACTCAGTGATACTTGTTTAAAAAAAGAAGAAGAAAAAAAGAGTTACCTGACTTGACTGGTAAATGTCTGGAGACACTGATCCTTATCTAAACCACCGAAACAAGCTCAACCACAAAGATAAAGTTTCAGATGAAAATATAGGTCAACAGATCATCCTGTTGTGAGAAAAAATATTTTTGGCAACATTTTTAATGCAAATTGATTAAGAACCCAGGTTACTATGTTTTAAGCTTATCTTTTTCTTTTTATCTGAAAATGTTGCAATGTATATTTATCATATCATCGGCATAAGTAAGAATCAATGCAACGGTGCATTCAAAAAATTGTTGTTCAGATTATTAAGCAGATCTTTTTCTGCTTGGGTCAAAAAGGGTTTGACACTTGCAGTGTTTTTTAAACTAACATATACATAGATATACAGAACCAGATATCAGTGATATAAACTTATTTTAAAACATTTCCGTAACCTATAAATTACCCCTCACTTCTACAGAAGTTGGCCATCGCAGTTAATTCATCAGAAGTATACCAGTCAGAGAGCTATGCTTCTGCGTGATGATTGGTCGAACTCTTAATGAAGTGGAAACACAGTTTTGAAAAAAGTAACTGGAAACGTTTCTTTGTATGTGGATTTTATGAGTAATGCTGCTAGGTGAGAGCATTCTTTCCTTTTACGTAAACTGAATACACATTTCAAATAAAATCAATTCTTAGCTTAGCATTATTATAATATTTGCTTGTTCTATTTGTAATTATCACTTTTTTATGTAGGGCAGTTTAGAAAAAAAAATATTTGTTTGCAGCACATACAGTAAATACTAACCCAGAACGATTTACTGCAGGGGTGTCAAACATAAGGCCCGCGGGTCCAAAGCAGCCCCCAAGGGTGTTCAATCTGGCTCATTTGATGAATTTTTAATGTTAAAACACTTCATGGTTATGATGTTTTGTAAATTGATATTTCATTAAATATAAATCATTTCTAATGTACTTCTTTGTATTTAAACAAAAGGGGAAAAAAACATTGACCTATTGTTATTTATAGGTTCTTATGTTATGATTGTACTGGTCCAGCTCATCTAATCAGGCTGTACCAAAATGAGTTTGACAACTGTACATATATACACTGTATTACTATATATACACAAACACACATATATACTGTATATTTATATCCTTATCTAGGTATTTAGGTATTAACCTGAATCTGATTCTGACTATGACATGACGTGTCCAGTGTGGGGAGATCTGATAAATATACTAGTGCGTGCTTAGTCACTTAGAGCTCCACAGACTTGACTGAAACCTTTAAAAGTTTAACTTCAAACTCTCTGGTCTTCACTCAGACTGCACAAAAATATTTCTTGAGTAACCTAACCCGATCTGAAAATGATTGAGCCTAGGGGGCGCCAGAAGGTAGGCCTGCAGAGAGGGATAAGAAAGCACTGTAAATGGCTTAAGCAGTCTTTGTTGCTATCTAGTGATCAAACTTTGCAACTGCACCTGGGGATCAGGGGTGACGCTGCATTAGAATGAATAGATTATTGTGATGTACAAGTGAATCTTATATCTGCACCTAAAAACATTTATTCTTTAAATGGGAAGGAATTTTATAAAAGATATATATCATTAAAACTTCTACTTCCTCTTCTTCTATTATAATTACTACAAATGATAATAATAACATTAATAAAGTCGAAATGTGCTTGTGTGAACATGAGTCCCTACTGGATGCAGGGAGAGATGCTAAAAATACACTAACCTCCAGCCTGACAAATTTGAATGAATGCACACACACACACACACACACACGGGTGGTTTTCCACCAGGGTAAAGTCAGATCTGCATAGTCCTGCTGCTCCAGGCCATATTAAATTACCATGAATGGTTACATATATTAAATTTCAATCAGCACATAATAAAATGTAACTAATTACTGAGGCAAAACAAACAACAACAAAAACCAAAAACAAACTCAAGTTCCAACAAAGGTGTTAAACATTTTTGCTAAAATAGCTAACTGAAAGCTACTGACATTAAAGAGAAAAAGTGAGAAAAAAAATGCAGATCTAAAATATTTAAACAATTAAATATTTTCCTCAAGGTGGCAGCAGTGGTTATTAAAAACTAGAAAAAGACGGGCCTCCGAGTAGTTCTCCGTTGCAATATACGTCACATTCAGTTCTCATTTGATTTAGATTTTAAAGGAGTAAATTTAGAGGTTACTTTTTGGACACTCGATACAAACGTAATATTTAATCAACTGCAGTTTATAAGAGAATGATTTTGTTGGTTATAAAACAGTTAAATTGATCAAGTATCCACTGTATAATCCGCTGCAGCGGGAGCCCCGCCAACAGGATTCGGACCAATCAGCCTGTTTTTCTGTGTACACGTCACAAAGATGGAGCGGAACAGGAAAAAAAACAAAAACTTAAAATGGTCGCGGCGTGTGACGTCAAATGCTGAAAAAGTTTTGCCGCTCGCTAATATAAAAACCACGGGTGTGCGAAGTTACTCCTAATTGGCGGCTCGACCCATTCCGGATAAATAGCTACGATAGGAAGGTAAGAGACCTTCTTCCTAACTGTTGGCGTTTTGACTGCGTGTATTAGCTAAATAGCTTAGCCTTCTCTCAAAGCTTTATTATTGTTTATTGATTTTGTTTACCTGAAACTAATTCATATCTCTGGGCTGGTTTTCTTAGGCAAGGCCCTCTATTCCTGTTATACTTTAATTTAAAAATTTCAAAATAAACTATCCTTAAATTTAATATACCGTAATTGCACTGTCCTTTGGGAACTTGAAGTGTAATGTGAAGGCACCAAAGAAAAAAAAATATAAAAAGTAGTCCAAAAGTCAGTGCTGCAGAGTAGCCAGTCACCACCAGTGCCATCTTAGAAAATATGATGATGAGGGTTACCAGTAGCCAGTCACCACCAGTGCCATCTTGGAAAATATGATGATGAGGGTTACATAAAGAAAAGCAGTTCATGTTGAATTAATCATGATGCACAGCGGTAGCCGTAGCCCGGCTAGCTCAGTCGGTAGAGCATGAGACTCTTAATCTCAGGGTCGTGGGTTCGAGCCCCACGTTGGGCGAAGAATTTTGGGCAGTGGTGGCTTAGGGGTTAAGGAAGCAGACATGGGTCCAGAAGGCTTCAGGTTGGAGTCCACCAGCTGGAAGTTACCACTGATATGTGCTGTGTCACAATGATAAGTAGTTCACTTTCCTTCCTTCCTTCCGTTTGTCCATCCAATGACATTACATTAAGTTCCAATGTGAATTTGTTTGAAATAATTTTCAGTGTACTGCAGTCATAGAAACTGACCACAGGAGGCATCCGACTGTGTCCATGTGAGCTAAAAACAGTCATTTTTTCTGTAGACTGTTGTAAATGTCTGTTTTCTAAAAACAAGATGTCGTCAGTTGAGTGTTTTAAGAGTACTGCTGTATCTGTTTCTCTCCACCTTAAAAGATTTCCTGTAACATTTCAGTCACACTGTCATGTTAGTGTAAACTTTATAGTGTGCAGCCAGTGGTTGAACTTCCGAACCCAAAGTAGATATTAATTTAGACCCATAATCCCTCGCAGCAGGTTGCATTATATCAGGTTACGTTTGTGGTGTGTCTGTGTTTTAAATAGATTGACCCGCACACACTCCACACTGATGGAACTACAGCTCTGAGTAACAGCAGCAAGAGCAGAAAAATTATCATCAGGTGTCACGCTTTCGCTGACTCAACAGCCCGATTCTGCTAAAGCAATTAACTTATTCAAATAAATGTTATAGTCATCTGCATATAGAAGTCTAGTTTTGATTTTCATTTATTTGGCTTCACTTTGATATTACATATCAAAGTGAAGCCACAAAAATGAAGCCAAAATTAGAAAAATAAACAAAAATAAACCAGCTGAAGATATTCATTGCCATTACTAACTATCTTACCTACTTAGAATTTCCAGCTTCTGTGTACGCTAATTATTTAGGACAATTAAAGTCGTTAAGCACTTGCCCACAAGCCATGCAGCAGGTGGCTTCTGAGCACTTTGCCTGTTAGCATCATGCTAGCTTCTAAAATTAGCAGTGTCAACCTTCCTGTAAAATTCTGCAGTCATTTAAAATAGGAGCCAGCTGCTGCAGTCGCGTGGCATCTCATCAAGAACATGCCAAACTAATTGTCTTTGTCTGGGCAAGAGGAAGAAAAGTGTGAGCAACTAAACCACGCTAGCACCAGGTTGGCCTTCGATTCTCTTCCTCCATCTCACAGCATTTAGTAACACTTTTTTTTTGAAGAACACAGTAGCTAAAACAAAGCATCAGGCACTTTTATTGTTCATATTAATATTTTAAAACAAGTTTATACTTTTTTGTACTTGTTAGCAATGATTTGGGTTTTTTTGTTTGCCATTATATGTTTGGTTTCTAATTTACTCTACTTGCTTTTCAACTCTTTGCCCATAAGATAGAATCAAACAGAGGGGAAAACACCAAATTAACAATAAAACTTTTATTTATAATAATAATAATAAATTTTCCACCACAATAAAATTCAACAAAGGCTCACTAGAAAAGTGTCAACTGTGTGTGTTCTGTACAGTAGATACAGTACATTGTAAAACTGACCACAGGGTGGCGCAGCAGCAAATTCAAAAGCCCCTTGAAAAAAAAAATCTCTAACATTTTTCATTGCTATTTACAAATTGAATATCCACATTGTAATCGAACAGTCAGACATCAAAGAAACATTATCATGCTTCATATTAACAGTGGAAGTAGAGATCTCTCAACAGCAGCTAAATGTCAAACCAGGATTAGGATTAGGGCACACATGCTACTGAGTGCGCTGTTAATCCAGACTTTAGCTTCCTGTGTGACCGCAGTCTATTAAAGGATGAAGATTAAGGTCATTTTTCAAATTTCCTCAGAAATTTTCATACTTCTTCTCACAAACATCTGTTTGAAATTTTTTGTTTGATGGGCATTCGGATCTCACTTTAATTTGTTACTCTTTTTTTAACATAAAATCTCTTTATTTCAAAATGTTTTAATAGTCAGTGATTCTTTCTTAGAAGAATCTGAATTTTAATAGTTTTTAATGAAGTCCCAAAACATCATCTGTTAATGTAGTTAACCTAAAACGTAAAATGTTGTCAGAATCTTGTTCTTTCTCTCTTGCTTTTTTTGTTGCCTGCTGTATTTTAGCAACTAGATTTAGCTAGGATACTAAAGGAATGCACTTTGGTAAAATAACCCAAATGCCCTAGGTGTGAAATCACAAATACGACAACAGATGGTACAAAAAGAAAAATAAGAATAAAAGACTTTGAGGTACTATAATGAAACTAAAGAAAATATGTAAAATGATTAAAAGTTTGTGTGTTCAACACAACCCTAACTAGCTAGTAACAATAAAATGCTACTAGCTAATACCAGCCGGTTTGCTGTAGGCTAGTGTTAGTGATACTGTAGAGACAAATAAAGGTCAGTGCAACAGCTAGCTAGCAGCTGGATGCTACTAGTTGATCGGCTAGTGTTAGCTTCATCCTGTTGTCAGCAGGTATCACTCAACAATTCTGAGGCGACATTTGGCTGATGTGTCTGTACGTTGTGCAGCCATGTTTCATGACGCCACCCAACACACACGTGCACACATGCGTACAACTGTGTACAATGCCAGTTTAAAGCTACAGTGTGCAGTTAGCATGTTGTTTTGGTAAGATCGGGAGGGGGGTATTTAAAAAAGAAAATTGGTATGTTTCCCTGGTCTAAACAGAATTACCTGGTTAAATATTGGCCACATTATTCATACAGATATAAAAAAATGTTGGCACCACAGAAACCTGCTGTTGATTTAATGTCTATGAAAACTGTGAGAAAATTATACCTGGCAACTTTGTATAAAAAGTAATTTTCCTTTTTTATTTTCTTCACTTTTCCTGAACCTGAGCTAAAAATTGTTGTCATTCTGTTCCATTCTTAAGGCAGCATAAAGCTAAGAGTAGTCACCATACTGTTAAGAATGCAAGAGGTTAGATATTTAGCACTTTTGTTGAGTTGCAGGGTAACTGGTATCCAGTTAGATGTTAAATTGTGATAGGCTGACTAAGGAAAAAAACACCTTTCGGTCCTGTAACAAACTACTGCAACGAAAATCTTGGCTAGCTACGCTAATAGGCACAAAGCTAACAAAGTTTAATGAAAACAACTAGACAGAGAGGTAGCCAGTTAACAGTTAATATTAGAGCCGTTTGCTTGGATCTCACAATTAAAAGGCTCAAAGATCTGAAACCAAAAGGTGAAACTTTAGTAGCCTTAACAATGTGGTTGCCTGGTCTTTGGCTAGCCTAGTAGATAACTCAAATTATTGTTGTACTTGCAACGAAGGCAGGGATTTTTTGATCGCCAAGGCAACGAAGGCAGGGATTTTTTGATCGCAGCCAAACTACCACAAAGTCAACACAGAATTTAGCCAGCTAAGTATGTTGATTGGGCTCAAAGCTAGCATGAGAGATTCATTAAATGACCGCAGGGCTGCAAAGTTGACAACCCCGTCCCCCAAAAATACGATGAAGTGCAGGCCACTGCTCCCTGCGAGTTCTGTGGTAGGTGTTACAGATGGCTTAAATACAGTGAAGTAACAAAAGAAAATCTAGATGAGGGAATGAGTTTTGTGTTTATGAACCTTTTAGTCTTTTTTGCGATGGCATCAACACTAAAGTGTGTGTTTGTGTGTGTTGGGAGTGAGTGACATGGCGTTGAGATACTGAAGGCACAAAGTTATGACTTTCAGCGTTCCTCATTAAAAAAGGTTTTACAAAATATTAAAAACACAATTAACAAACAAACACAACAATCCAAATCCAATAAAAACAAACAAACATCCAGAGAGGACCACACCTCACTTCCTCCTTCATAGGAAGGGGAAGAGTTTCCCCTGAGATGGGCGGCGCAGGTAGTGTCTGTGTTTTTTTTTTTTTAAATGTTAGCAAGTAACTGTCTCCTGTGCGTCATGAATTTTTTGAAGAGTAACAATATTCCACCTCCTTTTTCACTTCTTGTTCCTGTTTCCTCCACGTCCTTTTCCTGTAACTTTTACGTTCGTGGCCCAAATTCCGGGGTGCGTTAGGATATTTCATGAGGGAATAAGCTTTGATAACAAATATCATACAAACACACCCTACCACACACATACATTCAAGTATACGACACAAACCATGCATTAAAGTGGAGTTTTGGATCAATAAATATCTTTTAAAATGTATAATAAATAAAAGTCCTGGTTTAATCTGCCTGTACTCCCTGCTCCAATCAAACCGCGGGATGATTTCACTAACACTGACTTGAATCAGTTTGATTGATCAGAGATGCTGTGACAGTTTTGAAAATGTTCTTTTGTTTTCACCATGTACTAACATGTTGCAATGCAAGCCACCTTTGATTTTCCTAAACTCTCTCGTCTCCATTTGCAAAATAGCTCACTATATTCTAATAATAATAATAGCTTAATCGAACCAACATGTAACCTTAAATGGCTCCTTAATATCAGATGTTGACCACGATATTTAGACCAAGTCACCAACACTATTCTAGGGCTGTTAGTTCGTATTAGCATAGGCCCGTAGTTCTGTTGTTAATGATTAATCAAAGCTAATTTTGTCATTAGAATCTGGGCCTAGGGAATGAATTTGTGCAGCCTATCAGTGGACAGGACCCAATTTGCTAAGCTGAGTCCAAATAGCAAGTTTGAGCAGCATGAATTCAGAATGAGGCCGACGTTGTGCATGTCATGACCCACATTGTATAGCAACTAATTTAGTCATTTGGGACGTTGGCTGGGGACTGGTACTGATTTGCAAATACTGATTTTTTTTTTTATGCTTTCCACTCTTGTTTATCTGGTGAAAACTGTTTGTTGAATATCAAGCTAAAGCATAGAAATACATAACTTGAAATTTCACAGTAATATTGCAATTTCCATTTTAACTATAGCAGCCTTTTGTACAATCAGAGCCACCGTCTACCAAACTGCTGTCTGAAACCCTAGTCTGCACCTTCCTGTAAGAGCAGGTTATGTCTGTATCTACATCTGACCTCACCATGCCAACACTGCAGTAATACACAGCGTTACATACAGTCCTGGGTCCTAAAATACAACAACACTCACGTTTCCTTGTATATGGAATCTATATGTAGACTAGTCCAACGCTCCTTCTGCTGCTCAGCTCCAGTTACAAAAACATTTAAGAGGTCGTAATAAATCCAACAGAATTCCGCACAAACTGTTCCTCTTTTTTTTTTTCATTTTGGACTTTGCTTTTCCTAAGCTTAAAACACAGTAGGTTCTCTCTGCCGACTTTTCACCATTACTACAACCCATTAACTGCCTCCTCAAGTAATATTTATTTTTGTGACATTACAGCAGATATTGTGGCAACCTAACGTTTTGTCTCTGTGTTGCAGAAAGTTTCTCCCAGTCTGGACATTTGAAATTATTACCTCACTGATGTAATATGGAAAATCTTCTCCCAATTGTTCCTCAACACTATGTAAAATTCATATTTTGATCTAATTTTAATCAAACTGTTGGAAGTCTACCAATGGGATAGAAACCTAATTTAGCTTTAAGTTAAGCAGCAGCTTTATTTTAACTTACTGTAGCTTTTATAGATAGCTGACCAAAAATGTCATCAAAAAAATCTGGTTTTCATCTCATCCACAAACCCTCATTAATCAACTTTCCTTTCAACTTTCCTTTCAATTTAAGCAAACTTGTTTCATTCCTAAATTCCAAAACATTCCAGTATATTTTTCTTTGTTTTTTTGAAAATTCAAAATTACATTAGGGCTGTCAAAATTAGCCCATTAACTGTGTAAATTATTTTTGAGAACTGATTTGAATTTTATATGCGACACACATATATATATATTTATATATGTATATATATATATATATAGTCCTCTTACTTATGAACTTAATTTTCCATGTAACCTTTTCCTCATACTTTAAAATCGTTTCACCTAGAGCTTAGCTTCAAAGCATGTAAAAATGACATGTAATTGTCAAGTTTCAACTACTTCAGGCTACATGCTGTAAACAGAGCTAGGTTACACTCGTCAACCAGTAGTGCCTCCTAATAAAACCAAATCATCCAGCTACTAACTTACTCTTATGCCTAACTCTTTCTGCTCAAATTTCATTTTGATTTCGATTAAAACGTTTTTTAATTTCTCTGGAAATACAAGTTAACCTCCTTGGTAAACCAATGGAAACCAGTGGATGTTTTATTAACATAAATCGATCATTGTTTAGCAATCATCTCACAAACCTCTCTCACTGATTTTTGATAGAAATGAGAATACATTTTTCCTATCTAACAATCCAGGGAGTCGTGGCTGAACTTTGGCTAGATCCACAGACAGGTTTTTATTTATTTAAAAACACATTTCTGGTTAAAAAGATGACTGGTGATGAGATAGAAACAGTAGTTTCAAATCGTGGGAAATTTATGCTTTTTGGAATAAAAATGATTACTATGGTTTTACTAACTGTGGTATTGTGGAAAACAGCTTCCAGTGGGAGCAGAAATTGGGAATTCTGTAGCAGGTTTTGTTAGGGTCAAGCACCGCAACAACTTTTGGAGTGCTCACAGAACGCTTTGCGGTAAATGTAAACTGGGCTCATTCTGTGCTAGAAGCAAAAGACTAAACGCTTTGTTCCCTCAGTCAGCACCATGTTCAGAGTATGTTGTGTCAGCTTGGCAGCTACAGTGTTGTGGTGTTGATTGTCAGAGCAGCATCCACTTCTGCTTACCATTTGAAATATTGTAAAAACAACGCACCCCGGGTGTTCTGTTTCCTTTCAGCACTTCTTACATCCCAGCTTGGACATCCCGATGCACGTTATCCAACCCAATGCAAAGCTTTGTTTGTACTGACTGCACCCCAACAACGCCATGAAGAAACACCACTGCGCAAAAGACGCACACTCAAAACTGAACAAACCCTCTGCTTCTCAGGTTCTACTAGTTGCTCAAACCACAGCGTGTAGGGTGCACTTACTCTCAACTGACAAGTTTGGGTAAAACCGTCCTTGGCTGAATGTTTCCGTTAGCATCAGTAATTGCTGCTATATTAGTCCGTGTTTTGGAGGAGGTCATAACCGTGGTTGAGGAGGTGGTGGCGAGCTTGGGAATAGAGGTGATGACGCCTTCAGAGGTGGTCGTTCCCCGTTTAGATGACGAGGTCTTGTCTCCTGCTGTTGTTCCTGCAGGAGGTTTTGGGAGCCGCCTCCTCAGCCACGGATGGCGCAGTGCTTGGCTGGGTGTCATCCTAAGTGCAGGATCCCACTCTAGACACTGTTTAAGAAAGTCCAGGAAGAGAGGGTCATCGCAGCCCTTTAATGCTGCACTCAAGTCTTTGCTTCCTGGAGGGCCGCGTATCTTTCCCCTCCGGGATCGACCACCATTTAGTGCAGTTGATCCATCAGGCAATGTGGTGACGACACAATAACGTGGGTACCCTTTGGATGATACGAAGTTTTTGGCCCGTTTGGATGCGTCAAGGAGTTTCTGGCTTGGCATTCCTAACAGTTCAATAATGCAGGCCATCTGGTCTGTTTCATCCTCTCCTGGTAACAATGGAAAACCCGTCAAGAGCTCAGCCAGGATGCAGCCAAGGGACCACATATCAATGGGCATCCCATATCTGGAACCTGAAAGAGACATTGAAGTCAAAGACTTCATTAAACTGAAATGAATTCTCATTGGCTACTGGTCCTTTTAGAACCAATGCTTTTAATAGGCTATACTTCTCTGATTAGCTCAGCTTTAGATTCTTACCTAGAATGACCTCTGGGGCTCGGTAGAACCTTGATTGGATGTAGGTGTAAACCCTTTGATGTTCATAACAACTAGAACCAAAGTCAATTACCTATAAACAAAGTCAGAAGCAGACAAGGTTAGGTTATCATTGTTTTTTGTGTGCAGAAAATGTTGAACATTTTGTGCGTTTTACCTTAATGCCGCTGCGTCCCTGCTGCTTCAGTAAAATGTTCTCAGGCTTGAGGTCGCAGTGAATGATGCGGTTCTTGTGTAGCGAGTCCAGGCACTGCAGGATGGAGTGGGCAAACTTCCTAACCAACGGAAGGCTGAAGCCCTGAAACTTGTTCTTCTTGATGAGCTCATAAAGGTTCATGCTAAGCAGCTCAAAGGTCATGCAGATGTGATTCCTGAAGGTAAAATTCTCCAGCATGTGGATAACATTCATGCTCGAGTCCTTGTCCTGCTTCCTTAGGTGCTCCAGGATGCGGATCTCCTCCGCTGCCTGTCTGTGGAAGCGCTTCTCGTTGCGGACCATCTTTAGAGCCACATGGGTCTGCACCTTGTGGTCAAATGCCTTAACCACCTACAAGGGGGAGGAGATAAAAGAGGATCAAACTTTAGCCTATCCACGTCTAGAACAAAACACTGTAAAATTCGATTTAGGAATTCTAGCCAATGGTTAAATCCCTGGTAAAAATTAATGTCCTAGTGAAATCAAATGAATACCTGTCCAAAGCTGCCCTTGCCAATGACTTTGAGAACTTCATAGCGATAGGCGATGTGATCATGTGGAACATGGATGTAGGAACCCTGGTCATCATCATAACCCCCATTGTTGGCCCCACCCATGACCCCTGTCCTCTTCTTAGCGTTGGGTCCAACAAAATAAACTAGATAGAAAAAAGATACTAACGTTAGTAACATTCCAAACGTTCATTGAATTTTATCTTTGGAATCAAAGAAAAAGAGATAGTTAGGAATTTTAGGGTTAAAAGACAATAAGTACAGACATCCAACATGACCGATGTTCAGCTATTGTTCAGAAAAAAATAAAGTTGCTTGTTTTGACCTAATTCTTGCTGCTCTTGTTAATGTTCACAACCAGATTCATAAATCTTTTGCTTTGGTACAAACACTTACCTTCAGTAAAACTGAAAATTTCGTGATGTTCAAATGTGGACATTTTGGACATGAACTGCTTCATGGCCTGCTCCGGGGTCAGAGGGTTAGGCTTTGTCTTGCTTTCTGTCGACTTGTTGGACGTGGCGCTGCCCTGGCGGCCATGGTGGGCAGGGTCTGTGGCAGAGGTCTGCCTGTCAGGTAGTAGCAAACCTGGTCGGGTAGAGTTGAGTGGAGCCAGGCCATTAGGTTGGGAAGTGAGGACAGCACGTTTGTTACTGTTCTCCTCGTACAGCTGGGTGATGTGGACCTGTGATTGGACGGCAGTGTCCGTCATGTTGGGTTTAGAGCCTCCCTGATAGAAAATGCACGGAAGCTTCAGATGAGATGGCATGTTCACAAAAAACAGTCAGTGACTGCTGTATTATTGATCAGTCTCTCCAATAAAATAAGTACTGTCTTCTTCCTTTCCTCTGGGGATTTAGGGCAGTTGTCACCTGTAAGTTGCATCACTGCCTCTTTACAACTGATAAAATAATCCCTGTGTGACTAGCTTCAAATCATTCCCGAATTGTTACAATTTGGGGTTTTCCGCTATTCTCCGTCCCAATGCAGAAGTGCTTCTTCAACCTCGTGAGGTAAATCTTTAGACAGTTATGAGTTTATCGGTCAGTTATTGTTACGTTACTGCTTTAAACAATCACCTGCCTGCCACAGATTCTCCAAGAACAAAGCCAGGCTTGTTATGCAAACATTGTTCTTTAAAAAGCAGCAAATTTTTCCATTACTGCTCTGATCCGGAAATCCTGACTATAGAATTGCTTGGCCTTAAAAAAGAACTATCAAAGTAATAATGATAAAAGGCACTGGACTTTTATGTATTTGAAGAGAGAAAGTGGCAGGAAATAGCCCTCCAGTTAATATACGTGAATGAGAATATAGAGTTTTATTTTTTATAATACTTAATCTTCAACAATAAATAAATAAAAACAAAAACAAATCATGTCTTAAAATGTAAATCTGCTGACACCAATGTCAATCCCATACATTCTTTTCTCCTACAGCACGTCGCGCAAAGTTAAGTTAAGCATTTGGGCTTGGGTATCGGGCTGGACAAGCTATAAGCTTTTTCAATGTTCGATCCTGATATTGTGACCGATACTGTACGAATACCGATCCTGAGTATTGGGTTGAACCATCCCTAGTCTGTATATACCTTTTCTTTCTGTACTTATATTATTACATTGTTTTTTTTACATTTTGGATTCTAAAACTGATGGATGGTTGAAAACCATGTTTCATGTATGTGGTAGCAGGCTGGTTCTAAGCAGCAGGGGGCGCTCAAAGCACAATCTGCAGCTTACTGTGTGATTTCTTTGCAGCCTCTAAACACAATTCAAGCCTGAAATTTAGCTTTACTGTAAACATGTCTAGTTTTGTCTAATGTTCAAACCTGGAATGTTTGCATGTAATTGTGTGAAATGGAACAGAGCAAACATGAAGGGTAAACATTATTGATTATAACAGTTCATAAATGAGCAGTTTGTCTCATTTAGGATCTCTGTGAGTCTAATGATGTTATTAGGATTAATAATCGCTGCTCTCTCTCTCTCCCGCTCTCTCTCTCTCTCATGTCCCTTGGCCTCTCGCCCAGTGAGTCACTCCCCGTTGCCCTGGTGACCAGAACACCTGGGTCTTTTCAGATAACAGTAGTCTTTGGCTTTTAGTTCACACGCAAACATCTACACGTGCAGGAAAAATATGGCACAGATCAAAGACCCTGCACGTGTGTGTGTGTGTGTTATTTAAATTACCTGTCATTTCATTTCCACACACTGTTATACAGGTGTGTGTGTGTGTGTGTGTCGTCATTAGTTACAGTGACACATGAGACGAAACTGCTGATGTGTTGACTCAACCCTCACCTGACGACAACCGTGCACACAAAAATATTAATCTTGGCTGTGACCGAACAGCTGGTTGACTGATGACCATGTTGAGTTCCAACATGGGGAACTTTGAAAATGGTTTATTACATATATATTTCATGTTTTGTGACAAAACAAAAATAATGAAAAAACATATATCTCAAAATGTTTGAATTAATCTCAGAGACACAAAGTGACCACAAGAGGCAGCAAATCTCTACAGTACTTTATCAGTATTTCCTTTTGTGTTAGTTTGTGGGAAGGAAATTTGACCACAAAAATATTGGCAGAATGTGGTGGTAATTCAAGTCAGCTTACTTGAAGTACTATGTTCTGTTGTGTGTGTGCGTCTGGTTGTGCGTGTACCGTCAAGGCGTTGTGGTGGTGGTTGTTATTGCGTAGGGGTGGCAGAGCAGCAGGTGAGGTGGTCTGAGAGCTGCTGTGACCTGGTGAATAGACCGGCTCGCCCACTTTGCCTGATAAAAAAAGAAAAGAAAAAGAAAGACATGAAATGATTACTTCAGTCAGGAATGTTTGATTACGGCCATAAAAAAAAAGGACGATGACAAATCTGAAAGGATAAACAAAATCAAAACAAAACACAGGTCCTACCGTCGCTCACAGGCCGTCACCCAGATTAAAGTGGACTGATGACATGTCTGCAATTACGTGTGTGCTCCTTTAATCTGAACAAATACACACACACGCACACACACTCCTGCTCACTTTAATCCTGTTAATACAGACAATCCGGAGCTTCTGCTACAAGTGTGTGCTATAGTTCTTCAGTCAACGACTCATGACCCTAGAGCTGAAGAATTCAATTTAAACTAAAGCCCTTTATGTTTCTTGACATGACAGAAAACTCTTTGTGTGACGTGGGCTTTGACCCAAACACTAAAGAGACAACTCAACTTTGACTTCAGTCTTTCTGTGATGACCTTGACCTGTATTTGTGCCAGCGATTGACAGTTTTACTTCAAAACTTCAATGAAGTAGCGTCATTACTTTATCTTTCTGTAAAACAACATGGTCCATTATGAAATGGCTTCAATGTTCTGGCAAAATGCTATTAAATGTTTCTAATGCTTCTAAATTACTTATTCTCCTGTACCAATGCCAGTGTGGTAGCTATTTTATATTGCAGTTATCTTCATATCTCTCACCTTTGTACTTTTACCCTTGTGTGTTTGAAAACCTCAATTTTTACGTCAGTGACAAAAATAACCTCTTGAGGCAGCACTATACCAGCATATGCCAATTGCAAATTTTCTGTGTGGAGTTAAATGAAGGAGAGTTAGTTTCCTTAAAAATGTTGACCAAAAGCAGAGAATATATCTAGGTTTGTGCAGAGTTGGGCAGTCATTTTTGCATTAGCACAGTGAAGAATAAAACTGTGCAGAGTTGGGCAGTCATTTTTGCACTAGCACAGTGAAGAATAAAAAAACTATACGATAATTCAAACTGAAGTGACAATAGGAGATGTATAAAAATGTTTCATTGACACATTAACCAGATTCCGGTTCAGCTGTTTTCCCAGCAGCCACTGTGTTCCCCACAAGTACTGATAATGTAGGAAGGCTCCACAAAACAGCAGAACAACACGCACGGTATTTCTCACTGCCAGGCCTGACTAAAGAACACTAACAGACTGGAACTGACAGTGAACTCGACACCGAGCTGAAAATGCCAAAGCTCCAGCGAGCAGCCGCGGCATGCTGCTCGACAGGACGGGTGGGAAACTCTGGAGCAACGTGACCACATGCCTGCAGCTTGGAAAGTTTAGAAAGAGTCACCTGGAAGCTAGGCTAGAAGAGGAAGTGAATAGAAAAATGATGTACCTGGGAATATGAAATAGAAAAAACACGGAGAGCCACAAAAACCACCAATTCTTTGGCGACAAAGAAATGCTGTGATTCGTTAAATGCGTTTAGATGTTACGCCGGATTGATTTGGGTATATCACACGCCATCCACACACAGCCTATGGAAAAAAAAATCACAGATTAAATTCTACCTTAAATAACTCATTATAACTCATGACCCTGAACCGTAACTATTTTTTAAATATAAAATAAAAGAAATCAATATTAGCCATTAAATTATATTACGTTGTTAGTGAAATTTCCTTAATGGAAAATGTTGCTCCATGCCTGCTGTTAAGCGACAGCTAGTAAATTAACTGTTAAACAGTAATGAGTCAACAACCTCTTTTCCGATTGAGGAATCACAACAAATCACAATTATATGTTTTCTCAACTTAGTAACTAGTAACTTAGTTACTAAGTAGTACTTAGTTACAAAATAAAATGTAACTAGCATGTGAGATGATAATCAGTACGTTAATCAACACTAACTACAATTTACACACAAAACTGTCCCGTTTAGTGCATAAAAAACAATGCACAGTTAAGGTTCAATAGAAAGGTTTAAGTTACCTGCTTTAATGTCCATTGGAAGGACACAAATAGGCAGGTTCTTTCCCACAAGCTGACCTCAAACTGAACCAAACTGGAGCTTACAAATATAAAAATAAATACAGGGCTCCTCCACTTCACCCTCCTCTTCTCAAGAGCTTCAGAAACCACAATGGTAAACATGCCACGTTTCCATATTAAACTCTAATCAATGAGTGGAAAACAAATTCCCCTGACACAACAGTGAGTCGCACACTTTATATAAAGTGTAATAACAACATGTATGACTCTTGAGGCTACATCATTAATTAACAGCAAATAACTAATGGACTGTAAACAAAAACGCACCATTTTTGGTTCAAGTCACATGAAACATAAAAATAACATAAAGCTGTTTATTAAGACTTAATACAGCGTCGACGTGCGACAGTAAACACACATACATACATACATGCGCGCGCACGCACGCACAGTGGCTGATCTATGTCTGCTAGTTAGCTGTGGCTAAAAATAAACCTGACAGACTGGGGGAAGAAGACCTTTAAAAAACCCTCTGCTCATCTTATTCGTAGTATATTTTTAAATCCACATCGTCTACCTTGAGTAACTCGTTCTCAGGACACTACAGAGTTATTTTAATTAAAATATATATTTATATGTGAAATGGACAGCCTGGGTCTATTATTCCCCTCTGAGACATCGACGCCAAAGCGTTTTTACATCCACACTCATTCACACTCAGCGCAGTGTCTCCAACACACTGGCCGGGCTCAGGCGTTCTGCGGCCGGCTAAAGCAGGCTGTGCTCACCCGTCGGAAGGACCGAGGCTCCGGGCTTCTTGGTTAACATGGCGGCCGCTCCTCTCCTCTCCTCTGGACACAGACAAGCAGACAGGACACCTCCTCTTCCTCCATCCGCGACTCCTCCTCTTCCTCCTCCTCCCACGGAATGACTAAACAAGCAGCGTTATAACTAGCCGTATAGAAACGATTGATCATTAATGTGTACTGTTGTCATAATGTATAACATTTTTTAAAATCGTCGATGTCTCTATATTAGCAGTTATTAACACAATTGTTCCGAGTGTTAAAATCTGCCTTTCAACCTAAAAATACGACTTTAAAAGAGTACATTTCTATTTCTGATTCACAATTTAAAATTGTACACTTTCGTAAATGAAAGTTACATAAAATAATGATGATTGAATAACGATTAAAAAAAGATATAACCCTAAACCAGTTTGGAGGCGGCATATTAACAAATCTAAACTGACCACGTTATTCCTGCTACTACTACCGCTGTACTTTAATAATTACATCAATAAATAATATAAATAATAGTAGTTAAAACTGCTCATACAGTGTTACAAGAGCCCTATTCATGTTTTCACATAAATCCTTTTCGATACTGCCATGGTGAAGAAACACTGACATCGACTGGTTAAATTTCAGATTGCAACAAAAATAATTTAAAAAAATCAGTTTCTTCAGATTTGGTAGGTGCTGTCTGTCGCTATATTTTTAAATGTATATGCACATTTAAAGTAAGTACATACTGAAAAATGTCTGTCATTTGTAATGTTTAATGTACTGTACTGCAATCAAACATTTCAAAGAGTTATTCATATGAATAAAGATGTAAGTGTCACTACTTTCTAGTATCACTAGAAACGAATCTCTGACCACTGTTGGCAAATCTTTATCATATTTTCTGAACAAAAATTAATAATTTTATTTTTAAATCGCATTTTAATCTGTAAAACCAACCACGTATTTTGCTTTAAGAGCAATGTATGGTGTTCTGTTTTCTGCCAGTTATCTGTATTTTATCCCCCTTAAAAAATATCAAGTTTAACAATTAAATTGTAACTATAAATTTAAATCAAACTTTATTTTAATTAATGTACAATAACAATAAATAACAATAACTTTAAATATATATATATATAAAAAGAGCATCTACAGAGTCGACCCTGTGAGCCAATTATGAGCTCGCCTTTCCCGAGTACCGCCATCTATCAGCGATAATAACGGTGATGGCGGCGGGTCGAGGAGAATTTTACAGCAGTTTTGTGGAGGGTTTACGGCGACACCAAACTCCTCAAACTCCAGGACGAGGTCGAGCATCAGTTCACAGCCGCAGAAAAACATCGGGAGTTGGCAGAGAAGCAGTCGGAGGGCAGGGACAGAGAGGAGGCCGTGCGGGAGCGAGAACAACACATGACAAGAAGTTCATCAACAGGTGAGATGTCCGCCATTTTAATACAGAACTTTCTGGAAAGCTTAAACAGGTCTTTCGGAGGGTTATTCGATGTTTTATTAGTGTTTTATAGTACAACGAAAGTAACAAACAGTAATATTTTATCACATTTTTACCAAATCCTTCTTACAAAAGTTTAACCAGTGAAATAACACTGTCAAGATGTTGGAACCTCCAGGTACACAACAGTCCGATTACAATAAAGAGACCAACGAATATAAAATAATTATAAAACGACTATGCCAAAATATCAATACACATTTTTCTATATAAAACTATATAAAATCCGCAACGAAATAACCAAATTATCATGTGAACTTGTATGTGTTCACGTGATAATTGTGTGTTCGATACAGCTGGATTCCGAATCAGATTTAGAGTAAAAACTACTCTGATCCAAAATGATCCTATTTCAAATTGTTAAAAATGTAACATTTTTTGTTGATTTATATATATATATATATGTATGTATGTATATATATATATATATATATATATATATATTTGTTGTGGTTTTTGTCTACTACTGTATAAATGCCGATGGATGAAATGTCTTCTTTTATATGTACTTAGTGTAACACTTGGTTATTTTTAATTGTGAGGATTTCAGAAGTACTCAAACGTAATTACAATACACTGATTTCGAATTTTACTTCATCCCAACTTTTGTTGTTTCTCCCTCAGATTACCAACAGAGATCCTGATGAAGATTCTGTCATACCTCGATGCCCCATCACTGTTCTGCATTAGTCATGTTAACAGACTCTTCCACCAACTTGCAAATGATGAGTAAGTCTCAATGGTTTATGTCTGGTGTAGGTTTTCAGTCATCCAGGTCATCTTACCGAAAAACAGTTACATCGTGGGCAACTGGACGGAGTAGGTTTCTTGAAGACGTTTCGCCTCTGATCCAAGAGGCTTCTTCAGTTCTCAATGTTTTAACACATCCGAACAACATTACCATCTAAAGTAGTCAAATTGTTTCTCCCTTTAATGTAATTTTCTCATTGATTTTCCTAAGGGATTTTCCCGCAGTGACCTGTGACATTTCACTGCAGGGTTTTGTGGAAGAAAGTTTACATGTCAGAATTTGGAAGCCAGATGTGGAATCAGACGACAGTGCATGACGATTCTACGCAGGAAGTGCAGGATCAGTTAGAGAGCCAGTGGTTAACCCCTCCAGCAGAGAATGATGTCGACCAACTGGAGGATCAGTCTTTGGAACAGTTGGCAGAACAGCCTGTGGACAAATCTGTGGGTCACTGGAAAAGGTTGTACTTTAGGACTGTGGCTGGGCAGGAAATTAATAAGTGGAGAAAAGAATTGAAAAACATTAGTCCATACACCGGTCTGCCCCGACAGACTGAGTTCGTCCTCAGGTATGTTTTGATTTCACTTTCATGTCGTCTGATTTGAGTAACTTTACTGACACCTGAAGATCACAGTGTTTTGTACTAAACTGTCTTCTGCTGGAAGGATAATTGAATAATGAAAGAATACAGTACCTAGGCAGACTGATTAAATACATGTATAGTATTAGATGTTTGTTTGTTTTTTTCCTGAGAAACCTGAACATCACTTGGGAATTAACAGTGTTGGACCACTGGGGATTTGAAACCCACCTGCAGGAGAGAAGAGTTTTCTTCTTTGAGTCGTCTGTGATTGTCTACTGGAGCAAATGCAAAGTACTCTGTTACAAAGACATCAACAAGATACAGCTGCATGGTGTCAAAAGGGGGCCTAGCACCTCAAAACACAGGTAAGGAGTTACATATAACCTCCAAGTCACCTCCAGCTGGACTTCTTAACTGTTTTCCTTCTTACCCTAGGCCACAGTGGCAGTCCTTGATTTTTGAGCTGGACACAAAGACTTGCGATCCTCAAGTTATTGGTAAAGACAAACTCATGAAACTGTTACATCTGTCACCAGGCGTCATCATCGGTATTTGGAGGGTGAGGATATAGACTCACTTTTTAGTCTGTTTACTTTTTAGGGAGGGTGAGGATATAGACTCACTTTTTTTGTTTACTTTTAATTGAATAATAGGACTCTTTACAAGTGACAATGCTTTTTTGAGAATCCCTTGATTGTAGAAGTACAGATTAAAGGAACTCACATCTATACTCATTGAAATTTCATTACTTTTTAAAAAACATTTTTTTAGGCCCAATATTAATAGAATAACGTGAATACATTTTTGCCTGCTTACAGCAAGTTAGTGCTTGTAAGTGAGAACTGGATGTGCGTTTAAAAAGATCAAATCTACCTGTTTTGTTTTTTGTGTGATTAGGGCCAGTGTTGCATCTCCTTCATCATGATCAGCCTTCACCTCCACAGGCTGGTGGAAAAGAGTCTGCTTGGGTCTCCTGCCTGGTTGGTTTGCATTTACTTATTAGGTGAAATATTTAGATCAATGATCCAAACAGTTCCTAAAAAATTCTACTCAAATGTGTGTGTGTGTGTGTGTGTCTGGTTCTCACAGTCCATACTCTGAAGTCTTGAAACAACCATGCTTCAGTTCAGATCCTGAACTGGGTCTGCATGGCTACACTCTGCACTTTGTCCTGCACAACACCAACACTGAGATAATGGCGGGGAGTTCTAGACATCTCTTATGTCGGACAGGTAATGTAATAATTCAGAACCCCTCTACTATAAAACAAGCCTAAAAATGCTAGTAAAACTCTTATCTTATTTTAAAAAAAAAAACAACTTAACTTTCTAACCAAGTTACTGTGTTTAGGTCAAATCCAGAAAGGACTCCTGGAGTTAATAGTGATCGACGGGACAAACCTGTCACAACACAGGCCGCTGTCAGGCAGATTTAGCTTTCCTTGGACAAGTAACCTGCTGGAGGGATCAGTGGAGGTACTGCACGTCTTTCCAATAAATAATTTTTCCCCACTATGTCATTCTCGGATGACGTGACTTTTCTTCTGTTATAGAACTGCTGCGTGATGACAATGACGCTGATGGACGAGTTCCAGAAACCGTTCTGGTGTGTCAGCTCGCCCGTCTCTATCAGGATGGTAGAGGAGCAGCAGTCGTCGCACTACAGTGGTGAGCACTTCATGATGGACTACAGTGACAGTGACGGTAAGGTGAAGATGGAGCTTGAGTGGCTGAAGGAGGAGAAGCAGTTTTTCCTCATCGGCCTCACCATCCACATCTCTCTTTTGAAAATTAAGCAACACTTTGGACGAAGCTACTAATTTATTTTTTTTTAGTTTGTGTTTGTGTTAATTCTGATTTATGATTGCACACAGGTACATCGATTTGATTAAAACAAGCTTATATAAAAGAGAATTAAGTGTTACAATAACACATCCATAAGGTCTAGTGTGACTACGAATTCGTTTATTAACTGATGTTTCATTTTTAGTTGTCAAGTTATTAAAAGACTGTTTAGTTTTGTAAATTTTTATCTTACAGTTTGCAGTCTCACCGTTAGATGGCACAATTTCACTTGAATAATCATTTAGTCCAACTATGAGATCTGTGGATATAGAGGTTCTGTGGATATAGAAGTTCAAATATGTTTTCAACATCTTCCTCCTTAATCCAGAAGAAATGTTTTTTACGACCGGTAGAGGGTGCTCTAGTTCCATTATTAACATAGAAACGTTAATGAATCTTTTTACGTTGTAGCGGTAGAAATCTTTATCAACAAAGCACGTGGAAACTCACTGTTTTGTATATTTTTGTTCTTAAATGTTTGAATATACCTGGGGATTTTGTTTTATATATTTTTCCTCCGGTGAAGGCTGTTTAACAACACAACAGTAGAAGGCTGAACACCGTTTACCTGGGGTTTGAACTATTGTCCAAAGATCTGTGGAGAGGTTCATTTTGTTGTACAGAAAATATAAATTTGCTTAATAGAATGTGAAGTAAATGGTCAGCAAATGTCACAGATCTTTGTGAGTAAAAAAGTTATTCATTTTTGTATAGGTCTATGATTAAAAAAAACAAACTATACTGCTTCAGCTGAGTAGACAATGCATTTACTGTACTCAATACATGCTTTTAGTTCTCTCTAGTGGAGAAACGTAGTACTGTGCTGTGAAGGTGTATCTGTTCTCACAGGTTTTCAGGTACATTGCAAAACTGGTCCATCTTAAGGGTAACGGAATCAACTCAAGGGAATCCTTCTAACTCCTCTCTCTCCATACAGCGCCACTGTTTGTGTCAGTGATCGTCAGTCTACATATACTTCACTTCAAAGAGCTCCAAAAACTATAGAGGAATTGTCATAATGCTAGTGTATGTCCTGGGTGAAGTACTTTTCTTGAAGCAGGGGTTTGGTCCTGCATTCCTTAAATCAAAAAGGAAGGAAACCAGTCGACAGGTGAAGGCAGAACAAAGGAAGCAGTGACAGAGAAAAAGGACGGCTGACACCGAAAAGTGGGAGGAGCCATATGTGAGGAGAAACCGGTGGAGCAGGCTGGTGTATATTGTCCGTCCCAGAGCTTGAGTCAGTTTGTTCAGCATCTGAGGGAGACACTGCTACTGCTACTGGTGAAAAGTCAGAAGAAAAAGGAAAGAAACCATGGCTGTGAACAAATGTGTCAAGTATCTGCTCTTCTTCTTTAACCTGCTCTTCTGGGTAAGTCCACATCTAAACGTTTCTTTTCAGACTTCCTACATCTTCATCTGTCTGGGTTTGAGTTTGACATTGTCGTTAAAGCAAAGGGCATGTTCGTGAAAGAAATGTTGCGTTTCCTTAAGAACGCTTCAACTTTATTTTATAAATACAACGTTTTGGTCATGTAGAACGGTTTCGGTGTTATTATTTTCCCTGGAAATATTCAATTGTAAAAAGGAAGTGATACCAAGTTTCACAGAGCTTAGGTGTATTACACTAATCTAACAAACTGAACTGTGGCTTTATTCTAAATAGTTTTCTTTCTACCCCAGTTATGTACAGTTTGTGTTTTGTTTTGTTTTTTTCATAAAATGTGTTACTTATCCACCTTCTTCAAATTAATATTTAACAGATTTCACCTGCATGTCTTTTTAGAAATGTTCATTCTAATTTAAACACGTATTAACAGGTTAATCAGCAGTCTCTTCAGAGACCACTCATTTTTCACTCTCGTCTGTCCGTTGCCCCCCCGCCCTATGTTACCGCCTTTGCCTCTGACTTGTGCCGTAGAACTGGTCGTGTCACCTCTGTATTGTCTTCCTGCCGCTCCCTACACACACACACACACACACACACACACACAGACACATAAACGCAGACAAACACCTTTACTCGGTTTCAGGGCGTAACCCGCCCCCTCCGCCCACCTCCCTCTGTTGCCTCCACCGCTCGACCTTCTATTATCACGTCACACCTACAACCAGCATTGCACAACCTACTTTAGCCCCGGGATTCTAACCACATGACTGATTTCCTAATGTTTCCAAGGCAGGGGTTTTGGCTGGTTGAAACGGTGAATAATCCGCCAGCGTCGACTGTTGTTGTTAGCTGAGACTCAGATGATTGTTCTTGGTGATACCTGCTTTGTTTGTACAGTAGTGGAACCGTGTGTGTCAGCAAACATGTAGAAACAAGTGGGTAATGGTGGTTTGCAGATCATTTTACGTGTAGTAGTTTTTGGAAGTTGTAGTGATTTTGATGACCCCCAGATTTTGACACATATAGGAATGAGTACATACCTGAGAGAACTGGTAGAACCTGCAACTGGTCCTGTTACATTGCAGAATTATTTACGTGCTTATGTTAAAGAACTTGAGAAGCGAACTAGGCACAGACTTCCAGACTTTTGCTATCGTGACCTCGGGGAAAGGTTAAATTTCAGGTCAAATTAGTGGTTTGTTATTTTTCAATCTATTAAAGCAAACAAATATAATACATAATTACAGTGGGTTTCTTTCCCAGCGAGACCACAATTGTGATTGGATACAATGACGTGTGGCTAATGGATTACAAAAAAAAGTGAGGGCAAAACATAAGTTTGTTATGTGGATTATTTGGCCACCACCCGTTTACTCTGAACAATATCTGTTCAGGGTTTCACACTTTTGCCACAGTCACAAGCGTCCACGGTCGGCAGACGCCAAACACCGACTTACACCATAAATATGAGCTGTTGATTGTATGAACTGAAAATATTTCCTTGATAACAGAATCTCTCTGTCATGCATCTTCAGAGTCCACAATTGTGAGCCTCGCTCCCTCCCCCCAAACGTCTCTTACCCCACACAAGCAACCCATAGCAAACATGCGTACATAAAAACAGAGGTGTTGTGGTAATTAGACACTAAGTAGGTCATTGTTATTGGAGACTTGGACACTAAGTAGGTCATTGTTATTGGAGTTACAAAGACTTCAAAGGTTTCATTCTACCTGTTACAAAAAAAAGTTCAAACATTAGTCGATTTCAATTTAAACTTTGTAGTACTGCCTTTTTGGAGTCAAGTTTAAAAATTGTCATGCACACACTCTGGAGTATCTCTGGCTTTATGTTGAAAGGGAGCACTGCTTCTTGTCACAAAGTTCCCTTTCTTTATAAAATTTAAAAAATATATACATGTATAAAATAATTTTAAAAAAAACTAATCTTGAAGACGTTTATGTTGTTGACCTGAACAGAAGCAATCAGAGACGGAACGACAAACATCATCAGCAAATACATCAGTATATCAGCAGCTGATCTTCAACTTACTGTAATATGATCGTAGCAGTACTGACCCGAGACTTGAAGATACAAGTATTACTTTATCCAGTCTAGAGTTGTGGGGGTAGTGGCTGGAGCCGAACCACTGCAGTCAGTCGGCAAACGTTGGGTACACCGGTTCTTTGGTCCATCCCTGAGTCACATGTCAAGCAACCTTCTGTCATTTACATTCGTACATAAACTGGTCAATAAGTGGTTGAGCTGAGGGTCGTTGCTGAGGCGATAGTGCCTCTAGTGCAGCCCATGGGCTTAGTTATCAGATCAGATGGACTGTAGTTGTTTTTTTGCTTTTTTTGATCCTGAAATTTTTTTACTGATATCACCAATCCTGAGTATCGGATCAAGCCGTCCTTGTCAGTTATCGCAGGCGATTGAACCTATGACCTTACTGTAAAGTGAGAGCACCAACACCACTCTGACTGATACAGTTTTCCATCCACACGCAGACCATCTGACGTAGTACAGACATGATCTGGCTGATCTGATTGGCTGAGACTCAAGGTTGGAGGTTCGAGCACATGTATTTCATTAGCACAAACATAATCAAAAAGTGGGTGGAGAAATGTCCCAGTGGAACATTTTTGTGTCTTTATCATGATCAACATTCAGATCTATTGTGTGATGACAATAGATCTGAATGTACCACAGCCTTAGGAATCTTCTGGTACTATATCCCTGAGTATTGTCAGTTAGCAACACTTGGATATCTGCTATCATTAAGTCATCCACCCAAGGCCACGTCTCCAGATGCATTCCAATGCAGACAATTTCCACTGACTCAAGATTGAATCCCTCAAATATATTCAAACATCACAGTGACTTTGCTTGCTGTTTTCTGCTCCCTGTTATAAATAAATGAAATAAATGTACAGCAGCAGTGAAGTGTTTACATGGCGTGCCTCCCACTCTGGTTTATTTCAGTCTTCCCAGAAACAAAGTTAGGTCGATGTTAACTTGATTTTAGCCACTCACACAGGAGACAGCAGTAAACAGTGGTGATGTTGTTGCTGATGATAATGATGATAATGATGATGTTGATGATAATAGTCCGTGTGTTTGAGGTCCACTGTAAATGTCAGTCACTGTCCTCATACTGCAAACAGTGGTTTACAGGGAAAAAATGCATAATTTCTCCATGAACTTTGGAGTAGAAGGGACAGTGGTTTAAAACGTTCACCTTCTCCTGGGTTTTCTTTTTCTTACCCTTAAACAGTTAGTGATCCTCGGTTTGTGGCAACATTGATTTTACTGGTCAAGGTGTGTTAATGTGTGCATGTGTTCAGGGTGTGGTTTGACACATTTTGAAGACGCGTCATGACCTTGAATCAGGTGTCCTGTTCATTTTTGTTTTTTTTTTTGTTCTTTGTCGCCTGAAGAAGGCAATCCATCTTGATCCAATGTAAAAAATAAACAAAGTTTTATTTAGTTTGTTTTTGACAGACAAAAGGTTTTCATTGTACCTAAAAAATACAAAGATTACATGTAGCTTGCACAAAGACTCAAAGAGGATAAACACAGGGCAGTGTCACCTCACCTTAGTCACTTTCTGTGACTGTGCAGTATATTATTTTATGAAGTTCATACACTTGGCTTCTACTGTAGAGGAGAACTTATGACAACAACATGTGAAAAAGGAAATGTTTTTGCACATTTGTATATTTTTTGTTCTGCACCAGTAACTTGTGACTTCCATTATAATGTCAACACTGTTTGATTAAATCCGTTTTATGGGTTAGTTCATCATGAAGTATTTTATGCACTGTCATTTGAATACCTTGAAAGGAGCTAATCTCTTTTTTTATGTCTTTAGATCAGTGGTTGCATAATCTTGGGTGTGTCCATCTACCTCAAAGTACACAAGGAGGGAAACGAGGTGAGAAACGTGCAAGTTTATTTATTCTCCGTACAATGTTCAAATGACAAAGTTTTGGTAAGAATTCACTCTAAAGCTAAAAGAATTCATTAAAAATGGTTACTAAATCACCTGACTAATTAATGACAATGACATCAAGCCGTCCTTGTCAGTTATCGCAGGCGATTGAACCTATGACCTTACTGTAAAGTGAGAGCACCAACACCACTCTGACTGATACAGTTTTCCATCCACACGCAGACCATCTGACGTAGTACAGACATGATCTGGCTGATCTGATTGGCTGAGACTCAAGGTTGGAGGTTCGAGCACATGTATTTCATTAGCACAAACATAATCAAAAAGTGGGTGGAGAAATGTCCCAGTGGAACATTTTTGTGTCTTTATCATGATCAACATTCAGATCTATTGTGTGATGACAATAGATCTGAATGTACCACAGCCTTAGGAATCTTCTGGTACTATATCCCTGAGTATTGTCAGTTAGCAACACTTGGATATCTGCTATCATTAAGTCATCCACCCAAGGCCACGTCTCCAGATGCATTCCAATGCAGACAATTTCCACTGACTCAAGATTGAATCCCTCAAATATATTCAAACATCACAGTGACTTTGCTTGCTGTTTTCTGCTCCCTGTTATAAATAAATGAAATAAATGTACAGCAGCAGTGAAGTGTTTACATGGCGTGCCTCCCACTCTGGTTTATTTCAGTCTTCCCAGAAACAAAGTTAGGTCGATGTTAACTTGATTTTAGCCACTCACACAGGAGACAGCAGTAAACAGTGGTGATGTTGTTGCTGATGATAATGATGATAATGATGATGTTGATGATAATGGTCCGTGTGTTTGAGGTCCACTGTAAATGTCAGTCACTGTCCTCATACTGCAAACAGTGGTTTACAGGGAAAAAATGCATAATTTCTCCATGAACTTTGGAGTAGAAGGGACAGTGGTTTAAAACGTTCACCTTCTCCTGGGTTTTCTTTTTCTTACCCTTAAACAGTTAGTGATCCTCGGTTTGTGGCAACATTGATTTTACTGTTCAGGGTGTGGTTTGACACATTTTGAAGACGCGTCATGACCTTGAATCAGGTTCGTCCTGTTCATTTTTGTTTTCTTTTGTTCTTTGTCGCCTGAAGAAGGCAATCCATCTTGATCCAATGTAAAAAATAAACAAAGTTTTATTTAGTTTGTTTTTGACAGACAAAAGGTTTTCATTGTACCTAAAAAATACAAAGATTACATGTAGCTTGCACAGACTCAAAGAGGATAAACACAGGGCAGTGTCACCTCACCTTAGTCACTTTCTGTGACTGTGCAGTATATTATTTTATGAAGTTCATACACTTGGCTTCTACTGTAGAGGAGAACTTATGACAACATGTGAAAAAGGAAATGTTTTTGCACATTTGTATATTTTTTGTTCTGCACCAGTAACTTGTGACTTCCATTATAATGTCAACACTGTTTGATTAAATCCGTTTTATGGGTTAGTTCATCATGAAGTATTTTATGCACTGTCATTTGAATACCTTGAAAGGAGCTAATCTCTTTTTTTATGTCTTTAGATCAGTGGTTGCATAATCTTGGGTGTGTCCATCTACCTCAAAGTACACAAGGAGGGAAACGAGGTGAGAAACGTGCAAGTTTATTTATTCTCCGTACAATGTTCAAATGACAAAGTTTTGGTAAGAATTCACTCTAAAGCTAAAAGAATTTATTAAAAATGGTTACTAAATCACCTGACTAATTAATGACAATGACAAGACAATTACATAATTCTGTGTGTGAAAGCCGTTTCACCTGAACCTTTCCTGCTGCTCATTTCCAGATCTTCAATGAATCCATTCCTGGCATCGACTTACTGATCGCCGTCGGCGTCATCATCATGGTGCTGGGGTTCCTCGGCTGCTGCGGCGCCATCAAGGAAAACCGCTGCATGCTGCTGTTGGTAAGTCAGCACTTGTCACTTGACGTGCAAGCCTCCTCTCCGTAGCCTTTTCTGGTTAAACTAGTTCAAAGGCTAAAAACATTGTCCACGTTAGACATGAATCTAACTTCCTTTGTCCTGTTTTTACTCAGTTCTTCATCTCCCTCCTCATCATTTTCATCCTCTTGCTGGCTGCAGGGATTCTGGGAGCTGTGGGCGAGTCCAAGGTAACAAGACTTTAATTATCTGTTTATTTATTTAGACGTAAATAATCATTGACTTTGTTCGTCTTTTTTATTCCTGACTGACTCAAACGTTGTGTTTTTCCAGGTGAAGGACTGGGTGAAGGAGAAGTTGGAGAAGTTCACTCCACTCTCTAAGCAACCACCAGAGATCAGAGAGGACCTGGAGAAGTTACAACGCGAGGTCTTTATAACATTCATTCTTGCGTGCCTGTTGTTAAGAGGACAAAATACACTAGAATAGAATACCAGAACATTGTGACACAGTACAACCCTTGGCCTTGGGGCTGGAGAAAAAATGAATGGATAGCATCCGATATATTACTCTATATTCTCACAAATATTTTGGTGGGAAACAGTGAGGTTAAATGGAAAAATTTATAAAATTAACAAAAATGAGTTTAAGTGCATAAAGAAAAGAGCCCTATATTGGGAAGAAGTGCTATTAAGACAAATGGTGTATTATAATATGTTAAAAAGGAAATGGGTAACTGACCAAAAAAAAATAAAAAACGTATGGCTTTGGCTAAGCATGTAAGGAAATGGGTAACTGACCAAAAAAAAGAAAATAAAAAAAAAAACTTAAGCATTCTGTCGAAATGTAGTTACCAATAAAATCCACTAGATGGCACACACCCACTGGGCTCCAATCCCTTCCTCAGTGTTCAATGTCATTGGTCTAAAGTGCCTAAAACTAATCAGTGTTTTTATTTTTGTTTAATTCAGGCTCTGCGCCTTTTGTCTAGTTGTAATTAATTATTATTTTTACAAATAATTAGTGTCTAATCACGTGAAATATTGAAAAGAAAAAAAACTTTGCTAGGCTTTTCTATAAAACAACTGACCTTAGAAAAGCGCCCTCTAGCGGTCAAGGTGCTCATACAGTATTTGTGTTTTCCCTCCAGCTGAAATGCTGTGGCCTCATCAATGGACCATCAGACTGGGAGAAGATTCCTGATTCTTGTCGCTGCAATGGCACCACTACTGAGTGCAAGTCCTCCGCCATTTACCAAGAGGTCAGGACACGTGCACACACACACACACACACACACAGACACACACACACCTGAAAGTTGAATGTTCTTGCTGACGTTGTCATCTCGCTGTCACAGCCCTGTGCCACCAAAGTCATCAGTCTGATGGAGAAGCACATGGAGGTGGTGCTGGGAATCGCCTTCGCCATTGCTGCCCTGCTGGTCGGTCAACATCCACTATACTTTTATATACATTTAAAGAGTTCATAACGTTTCCACTAATTTGCATGGAATGGATTTTCTGTGTTTGTGTTCTTCAGTGTTGACACTGATGTTACACCACATACAATAACCAACCTGTCATCCTGCAGGTTTTCGGGATGATCATGGCCATGATCCTCTACTGTCAGATCGGAAGGAAGGACAGCGGCGCCACGACAAATGCCTGAAGGCCCGCCTCTCACGAATCCGCCAGTCAGCATCAGCCAAAGGACTTAAGCTCCACCCTCTAGGCATCCACCTCAGTGCTACTGTAGTTTTACCTAAGCTGTTATTGTGAAGGATAAAATACTTTTACTTTTGGGCTTACACTTTGTCTAATGAAAAGTACACCATATCCAAGTGCGGTGACAAAAATGTGTCATAGTTATACTATATTTACTACATTATATTAACCCTTAGCCAAACAAGACAAGTGATAGAAAATTAAAACATAATAGATTTTTTTTTACGAATTAAAAAGAACAAAAGTATATTTAATTCTGTAAAGAGTCTTACTTACGCCAAAACACAACGATGTTACTGTTACGTAAAACATAATTTGAATATCTTTATTTTCATTATTTAGTTAGTTAATAAATCATGGTCATTTAGTCATGATTTTAAGGATTTTATTAGAAATGTTTTGCGCCGTGTGGTTTAAAATAAAAACAAGCGATACTTAGTCTGTTTTTTCTGTCATGCTGGAACTGTTACGTTGTTAAACGTAAAAACGTGTTATCTTAAAGTATTCCCTCAGGAAGTAATTTTTTTGTGCTGAATCTACTAAACACAAACAACCATTTTTACAGGATAGTCCTGTAAAACGATATCTCTTTTTTGTTTGCGGTGTTGATGAACGGTGGTCTTTTTTTGTCAAAGTAGTAAAATGTTGTACATTTAGGTTCCTGTGTTTGTTTTCTTTTATCCACTACTTGAAATAAAAGTTGTTGTTTGACATTAATTTTATAATTTACTGATTTTGGCAGATGCAAATTTCATTGCACCACCCCCTGCTGGTGCAATCCCATTTAATTATTTAAACGTTACCATACATTTTGTGTCACAGGGAATGACTTTCAGAAGTAGCATCATCAGCTGTGATTTCAGTAAAACGTTGACTTGAATTGGTTGTTGCTTCCAGGAATCAGGGTTATGTTGTTGCAACTTTCTGCAGCTTGTGATGCCACAAACAATATTGACGTCTGTGTTGTTCAAGTGCAACATTTCCGCCATGGCCAAGTCAACAATGTAAGGCTGGCTGCCATCTACTGGTTGGCTGGTATATTCTGTTTAAATATTTTTGTTAAGATAATTAATTAATGACATCCAGTGAAATTGCACAAACAAAATGTTTAAAATAACTTTTAATTAAATGGTAAATTAGCAAAAAAAGAGTGTGATACTTTTATGTGAAAGTAAGGATTATGTTAAGATAATTAATTAATGACATCCAATCAAATTGCACAAACAAAATGTTTAAAACAACTTTTAATTAAAGGGTAAATTAGCAAGAAAAGAGAAAGTCCGATAATTTTATGTGAACGTAAGGATTCTTTTTGCAAGTTTTCAAATATAGCTAGTGTGAATGTGAGCGTGAATAGTTGTGAACGGCACATAAATTAAATCCTCTTCCACTAGGTGCCAGCAAATGGCTATAATGATTGAAGTAAGTGAGAGAGATAGAGTTGTTGATGAAGATCTTTGTGTGTGTCTTTCTTCAATTCCTGTGAGTGTATCAGTATTGTGTTCATCTGAACAGGGTCAGGTTTCACACTGTAAGTGAATGGTGAATAAGTTGATTTCAGAAGAGCATCGAAAAAAGATTGTTATACAGACTTTTGAGACTTGTTTGTTTAGGAAACCCCGCATTTCAAAAATGCACATCTGAGATGTTTCCTCTTGTTGTGTTGACATTTCTCTGTAGTTTCTGTCAGATTATGTCTCTGTGCAGCCGTCAAATATCAAAGAAACGCCTTCAGGAACCACGGTTGCTCGACAGTGAAAGCTTCATCACGTGTTAGAGCACGGAGCAGCTGAGCTCTTCAACATCATTTGTGGGTGAGCAAAAACAGCTGATCCTGAAACACACACACACACACACACTGTGCAGTGCAGCCTCTTCAGATATTTTTAGGCTAAAGTAAACGCAGGAGTGCCATCAAAGCCTCCACTGGATTCCATTCCATTTTTTGTTCATCAGACGTCACAGTCTATATAAGAACGGTGATAACAATGCAACCAATGGAAAACTAACTTCGACGTTATGGTAATACAGGTAGTGTTTACCAACCTGTTGACAGGTTAGTACCAGTACCATTGTTTGGTACTTGCTGTACTAAGAGCTCTTATTCTAGCGGTCAATCATGGTGGTTTCTTCTTCCGTTACCAGGCAACACTGAAATGTGAAGTTATAAAAATGTTCACTCTGGCACAGACTGCTGTAAAAATGACTTTCTGACCTTTGACCCAAACATGTGACCTGTAATAACTAATAGAAACAAACTTTCAACATGAGGCAAATCCCCAAAAATATCCTTAGATGGCACTGCAGCGGGACATTTTTGGTGACTTTTCTCCTCTCCTCTCCTTTTTTTTTTTTTTTTTTTTTTTAAGGAAACTGCTGAAACAGGATCCTGGGTTTGATCTGATTGGAGGAAGGAAGGTGGAGTCGAAGAAACAGGAAGTTTTGATGACGCTAATTAGCATCATTGGCAATTTGTTTTTTTGTTTCTGTAGTTACAGAAAAACACAATTTCATTTTGTCTGTTGTTTATATTTAAACGTTTCTTGGATTGTTTTTACAGTATCCATCTCTTCCCATGTTGTTTTCTTCTTATTTCCTCACCTTCAACAGCTGTCCTTCCCCTTCCTCACCTCCTCTCCTCTCATCTTTTCACTTCTTGTATCCTTTTCTTTCCTCTTTCTCCCTCATTTTCTCTGTCCGTCTTCATTTTTTGTTCCCCCTCTCCTCTCTTTTTCCACTTTGCATCTCCTCCAATCTCCCTCCTCATCTTTGTTTTCCTTGTCCTCCTTCCTTCTTTGCTCCTCCAGACGCCATCTAGTTCAACTTCTATCTCTGACCATTTTTGTTTTCTTGTTTAATCCCTGCCTCCTGTCTTCATTGTCATCCACTCTGTCACTTCTAGGTTTACCTTCACTACTTCACTCTCCCCACAATCCCCCCCCCTCTCTCTCAATTCAGTTTACTCTTGTTTATTGTCTTTTCCATTGTCATTTCGTCCCCTTTCTCCATCTCTTCTCGCCTCTATGCGTTCTTTTCCTCTCCTCTTCTCCTCGTGATCTTCCAAACTTGGTCATGTTCTTGGTTCAGCA
>NC_024314.1:17049019-17059461 GCF_000523025.1 Cynoglossus semilaevis
GCTACACACCTCCATCATCTCTCTCTCTCTCTCTCTCTCTCTCTCTCTCTCCAGTCCCCCCCCCCCCCCCCTCCTCTCTCCCTGTGAACAGCAGACTCTTGTCCAGGCTATTTTCTCCTCTCCTCTCAGACTGCGATCATGGCTCAGTGCAGGAGTTACTTACGAGGACTTTCCATTTGTGTGACTGTGCTGCTGCTGGTGAGACTCGCACCTTTTCAAAACCAACACACGTCTGAACGACACTAGCATGTATGTTTGTGAGGCCAGTGACGATGATGACGATCACACTGACTGTCATCGTCGTCATCATCGCGATCATTCTCGTCAAAAACGACTTAAATCTGATTGAATATATGTCACGGTGAGAAATGGCACTCGTTGCCTGCCTAAAATATTGAATCATTTATGTACATAATGCATGGGAATAGATGGTAAGTTATACTGTGTGACGTATGAAGCATCAGGTAGTACTGCAATCTGAAATACATGCATGCTTGTACTATTTTATTTATCATTTAAAAACGTATCGAAACATGTCAAATCCATCACTAAGGAATCAGCACAAATAGGAGTTCCCCAGGGATCAATTTATGGCCCCATTACGTTTGTCAATTAAAACAGTTTTTCAATGACATTTTCAATATACTGTATGTCGCATGTGCTTTTTGAAAATGACGTTCCTCCATACAACGATATTTTACTGGGAACTTTTTTTAAAAAACATCGTTGTATCCCCTAAAATTTCCTTTTCTTTTATTTATATTTTTACCCTTGTGGGACATTTTTAATAATTAGAAAGTAGCTACATTTTTTTTCAGTAGTAATATTAGTGCTGCGAAAATAACACGTTCAACCCATGAATTACCTAAATACCACAGCAATCTGTCACTTTTGCTACAGTTGTTGTTACGTATATGTCAGTTAGTCACTGACTGTGAGTTCAGTGTAGTGGGATGTTGATAACACTGCCGTGGAACGGGTGTCATGAATTGTTTGCTGTGCATAAACTGTGTACAGTTTGACCTGAAGTCGAGGTTGTTGTAGGATCACCTTTCGTACAAAGAGTTAAACAAAACTTCCTTCGTGCCGTTTTTTTGTTGTTGTTTACTGGCCCCTTGTTCTGCTGCTTCCTGTTTCGGCTGCTCTGACTTTTATTGTTTACACTTCTTCAGCTGATTAAAGTAATTATCCTGCATGTTTTTTATTAAACCGACTGTAACCGGAGATATTTACTCTGCTGTTTTATTTTCTGGAGCGGCACAGACAGAGTGACGTTTTACTGTCTCTTTAATTAAAATGCATTTTTATATGTAGCTAAATTTTACGATTTCTCTTTTCTTTTTCCCTTTTTTTTTTCCTCTTCGCTTTTTCACAAAAAAAAGAAAAGAAATGGTGCCACTTTATGGTCTGGCTTTTGTTAGATTTGTCACATTTTTTTTTTTTACTCCCTGACTTAATACAATAAACTCACCATTCTCTGTGCACGCTGATGCCTCTCAGCGGTGTCTGCTGTATGTCTCCACACTGACACAGTGCTTTGGGAGGAATGTGGCTCCAACATATACCTTCTTGTTAAACCCAGCCATCGTTTCCCTCCATTATCCCCGCAGGTGTCCGGGATTGTGATGATCGGCGTTGGATTTTCCTCCATGGACGGAAACATTCCTGTTGCTGAGGTAACTCTTCTCCCTCCTGGACCTATTTTTAGTGCTTCCAGAGGCTACATATGTGATACCTTCATTTTACGTGAGGTCATCTGAGGGTACGATTGCTCAGAACCCCCTCCCAAAACGAGCATGCACAAACAGTGGGCACACAGAGAAACTTTTTTTAGCCAAATATCATTCTGCAAACTTTAAGCTTTCTGTGAGACACTCCTGGAGAAATTCTTCGTAAGTCGGAACTCACATACTGTCCCTTACTCATCCCACAATGGGGGATTTTACAGTGTGAGTCTTTGCAACCAACAGAGGCTGCCACAGGTGGCGCCATTAGGCATATGTGGTTCCTCTGGAAATCGAACCCAGGACTCTCTGCTCTCCGCGTTCACAATGGAACCACCTGTAAAGGTGTAGTAGGGGTCCTCGACATTGGAGTTCAGTTCCGATGATGTGATGTAGATGTAGTACCTGTCTCTCACTTACGCTAACACAGTGGTGACATCATTATTTAGGACATAAAATACATCAGAAAAGTCTGACTTGCACCTTGGAGCCATAATGAAGGGCAAAGAGTTCCCAAAAGAACAACACAAACACAATTCAATGTGTGGCGTACAACCGGCTAATGTAAACAAAGCCGTCTTCAGCGCGTAGCTCCGTGACGACATACTCGTCCGCTCTTCTCACTGACTAATGATAGAACAAGACGTTCTTAATAAACTCATGACATAACCACGAAACGCTGTAAGTCGAGGACGTCGTAACTCGAGGACCTCTTGCATTTTATTATGTGACTTTCCTCAGGTTGACCACAGGAGGCAGTGGCAGGGCTGACAAGTGTAGCCTCCATGTTTACTACAGTAAACACAGCATTCCGATGACGGTTGCATTTAAACTACGATGCGAACCCAGCAAAAAAAAAAAAAAAAAAAAAAAGCCTATGACTTTTATTTGTTCTCTTCTTGTTTTCCCCTCAGTTGTTTGATGAGTTGTCCAGCAGTGATGGTCTTCTGGTCCTGCAGGTGTTTGGTCCAATCACAGTCATTCTCTCTCTTGTCGGCATCTGTGCTGCATCATTCAACCTGAAACCTCTGCTACTTGTGGTGAGACAACATATTTGAATAACGATTTGAAAAACATTTTTTTTAAATGCTAATAGTGTATAATTCAAACACAAGGATGTGCTAAATATCCAATATGATGGAACCACATATCCGTAAGGGCGCCTCCTGTGGCGGCATGTGCCGCTTGCAAAGACTAACACCGTAATGTTTCCATTGTGGGTTGAATAATTTGTAATAATACTAATTATTATTACTGGTATGAATTAGTCTTATGTGTTTACTGTAAGATCCAGCAGAGGGTGCTCTAACAGCTTGAACTTAAATCCACCGTGAACATAGTCTTTAGCAGACAGTAAAAAGTAGTTTACAATTACGTTGTTTCGCTGAAGGGATAGGGATAGCACACGTGAGTGCACCAAGCTATAGAAATATAAAGTGAAAAAAAAAAGAAAAAGAAAAAAAGACTCCAATCCGTATGATGCTAATGCTAGCCTGTGCTTGATACGCAGTTCTCTGCTCTGATCTTCATGGAATTCGTGGCTCTGCTTGTTGTTGCTTCACCCCTGGTTCAGGTTCAGGCTCAGGTAATTGTAGCACGTTTTGAACACTGCTGCCACCTACAGGATGCGGTTGACCACGTTTCTGTACAAAAACTATGCAGAATGATGTCACCATCGCGTTGTTTTGTGCTGCTGTCGTTGTTGACATGGTGCAGTTGGACAGTACAGTGGACGAGGTGTTCCTGAACGTGACGCCGCTTCACAGAGCAGATGTGTACATCCAGAAGGAACTGAACAAACTGCAGGCTTCAGCTGAGTTCTTTTCTGTTCAGTTTTTATTAATAATCTGTTGGATTATCCGTTTTAATCACCAATATACTATTTAATCCAATGATTGTTTTATGTGGTTTATATATGTTTATTATAAATACAGGTTATGTGTATGTTTTAGGATTCCTGTTGTGGTCTAAGGAGTTTCGAGGACTGGGAAAATCAACTTCCTGATTCCTGTTTCTGTTTGCTTCCGCCTTCTGACTCAGGCTTACAGACTGGGTAAAAAAAAAAAAAAAATAAAAGGTGTATTGTTGTTTGTATATTTGCAGATTGAAATTCTGATCCAAAATATATATATATTTTTAAGAACATTATTTTATTATATCAATTAACAAAACAGTTTCCTTGTGGGTTATCTTGATTTACGTGGTAGACAAGTGGTAGAGTTTCAGAATTAAATATGAGTCAATTAGGAATTTAAGAATTCAAATAATTTTGAATTAAGTTGTTTCACCTACTTAAAATTTTAACATTTTCAGGCTGAATTAAAAGTTATATAAATATGGATAATTTAATTTACTTGCCTATAAATAGTGTGAATTTAATAAAACGACAAAGATTTCTTTTTTTTAAATCAGACATTTATTCGTCTTTTATTATGCCACAGCTCTAACCCCAGCTCAGAGGACTCGTGTGCGATGGTGACCTCTAGCGACCATCGTCTGAACTCAAAAGTTTCAGATAAACTCTGGGTTCATTCTAAGGTAAAAAAAAGAAAAGAAATGTATTTCTATTTTATGTAACACATGTTTGAAATGTGGAATTACGTGTTAATTATCAAACAAACATTTTATTTTAATAACAAAGAGCTTGTTTAGTAAAAGAAAAATGACTTTTTTCATAAACAACAAAAAGAAACTGGAAGCAGCACTTTTTTTGTTCACTTTATTTGTGTGTGTGTCTGCAGCCCTGTGGCTCCATCCTAAAGTCTCACCTGAGCTTTCCCATCAAACTCAGAATTGGAATCATCTCTGCCTTCGCTACATTCGCGGTAATGTAAAAAAAAAAAAAATCCACATTTTCACACAGCTTCACTTCACGGTTTTAAATGAAAAGTGAAAATGGTTAATTAATCTGTTATGTCGTTATAAGTCGTTACAGATTGAATATATAAATATTTTGTATCATGTAACTAATCGGCATATTGCAAAAACAAAAAATAATTTTTCAATTTTTGAAAAAGTTTATTCCTAAACGATTCGACTAACAGCGTAAACACCTGATCTCCTCCTCGACCCTTGAATGACCTTCCTTTTTTTTATCCAATCACAACGCTCAACTCATTTTCTATGAATCAGTTAATCTAAAGAATGTTCCATACTTGTAAGCATTCCCTAATTATTGTTGCTATCATTATTAAAATTATCATTATTAAAATATTTCCAAAAAAAAAAACCCAAACATCTGGTTCTAGGTTATAAATGTTTTGCAACTGATTTTATGTGATATTTAATATTATGAAAAATATCATTATTAAAATATTTCCAAAAAAACCAAACAAACATCTGGTTCTATAAATGTTTTGCAACTGATTTAATATAATGAAAAAAAAAAAATCTAACAACGACAACAGAACAGTTGGATGTAAAAATAGGATTAATAATTTTGTATTTTACAAATTTATGTCACTTGTTTTTCCTCGTTATGTTCAAACCACTTTGTCTTTGCATCACTTCCCCGCGTGTTTTTTTATTTTATTTTTTTATTTTCATTCTGCGGTGTGTCCTGCAGATGGCGGCCATCATACTGTGTCTAACTCTGGGTCTCGAAGAGTACTGGAAAACTCCTCCGGTGGAGACGACGGTGGACGATTTTAACAGAGTCAAATATCAGCCCAAACCCTCCCTAGCCTGACCTCTGACCTCTGACATGTGACCTCCGATCCCTGCAACCTCTGACAATTTAATGAGGCTTCAACTAAAATTAGAAATATATTATTTAAAATCAACAATTTTAATAATAATAATAATAGAGGAAAATCCTTTCAGAAATTAAAATTAGCTTCAAAGCTAATAGGCTAACAACAGCCAGTAAAGTTAGCCGTCAGTTTGTGTTTTTGCTCTTGTTCCAGATGTAGCCACGAGGTGGCACTATCTTACATCTGCTCAGATATTATCTGCCTCTTTCACGTCACAGTCCGTATGGCCTAACGTTCACTTTAATAGAAACACTCGACGTCCACTTGAAGAAACCACACGATGAGACACTTGTGTGGGTAAATTTAGTATTAAACGTTTTTTAAAATAATTTAAAAAGCTCTTAATTTGTATTTGTTATGTTAGAATTTCCAGAAGTGTCTCTGTGAAACATCACGATGATGAAATCAGCTCTGCCCCGAGGTAATTGGATTGGTTTCTAATTTGGTTCCACTAAGAGGACGTTATTTATCGTAAGAAAAGACCTAATTTCCTCATTTAAAACAGTATTAAATCGAGTGAACATTTTTCATGACGGAAATTTAAAAATATTTTTTTTATTTATAATGTTGTATTGTTGCTGTCATTAAATATACTGTATATTTAAAATTGTAAATAAATGTGAAAATGACAAATTATACGTTAAATTAGGTCCATCTAAATATTATGGGTTTTTTTTTAATCAGTTGTTTTTTTTAAAATGAGCCTTTTGAAGAAATGTTTACATAATAAACATTAAATGTTTTGAATGTTACAAAAACATTTTTTACTGTTTGCACAATTTGTTCATTATAAAAAGTATTATTTAAAAAAACATTAGTAGGTTAATCGAGTACAGATTATATTTATAAGTATTTTTTGTATATATTTAATTCAAATAAATGTATGTTTTTTCTTTCATGTTTGGCAGACATACATTTGTATCTTGTTTGTAATTTGCCATACATTTATGTTTGAATTTGCAATTATTATTATTGTCACCACTTGTTTGTTAAAGATTGTATTAAAAATAGGGCAACTGACAGCGTTTCTGTGAAAGAGCAATACTGCCCCAGTAGAAGCTAACCGAGCACAACAGGTGCTCAAACCGCTAACATCCCCAAACTTCCCCAAATTGGCTGTTATGTAACCCAATTGGAGTGTGACGTGGCCTTGTGGCTATAATGTTTCCTGGAAGCGGTGCCTGAGACACAACTTGTGTGTCTGACTCACATCCTTCCTGTGAGTGGTGCATCAACAGAAAGTTTTTCATAAGAATCCCCCGTTGCATAAAAAACAAACTCCTTCCATTAGCAGTTCATGGATCGGGTCTTTGGTTCTACACACGGGTTCCACAGTGTAGCGGTTAGCACGGTTGGCACCTGCTGGGGGCATTCTGTTACCAGCGTATCTGCTGCTAACGCAAGAATTTCCCAAATATGGGATCAATATAGTTCTAATTATAATAATAATAATAATAATTATTATTATTATTATTATAATTAGAACTATATTGATCCCATATTTGGGAAATTCTTGCGTTAGCAGCAGATACACTGGTAACAGAATGCCCCCAGCAGGTGCCAACCGTGCTAACCGCTACACTGTGGAACCCGTGTGTAGAACCAAAGACCTGATCCATGAACTGCTAATGGAAGGAGTTTGTTTTTTATGCAACGGGGGATTCTTATGAAAAACTTTCTGTTGATGCACCACTCACAGGAAGGATGTGAGTCAGACACACAAGTTGTGTCTCAGGCACCGCTTCCAGGAAACATTATAGCCACAAGGCCACGTCACACTCCAATTGGGTTACATAACAGCCAATTTGGGGAAGTTTGGGGATGTTAGCGGTTTGAGCACCTGTTGTGCTCGGTTAGCTTCTACTGGGGCAGTATTGCTCTTTCACAGAAACGCTGTCAGTTGCCCTATTTTTAATACAATCTTTAACAAACAAGTGGTGACAATAATAATAATTGCAAATTCAAACATAAATGTATGGCAAATTACAAACAAGATACAAATGTATGTCTGCCAAACATGAAAGAAAAAACATACATTTATTTGAATTAAATATATACAAAAAATACTTATAAATATAATCTGTACTCCATCCATCCATCCATCCATCCATCTATCGCCCAGATGATGAGACTTAAAAACAGTTTTCAAGTGAAGGTGAAATTTCATTGTTGTTGTATTAATATTTCCTAGAAATTCCTCTTTTGATATCCATGGACATTGCTTTAATCTTTGATCTTAAATGGTGGTCATCCGAATGCATCACATGACCACTAAGACATCATCGATGATGGATGTGTCTTAATGAAGGAAGTGACCTCCGATAACATCACTCTACAGTGGTCTGATAACCTGACTGACCGTAGAACGACAATGAATCTGTCCTTTGTATCTTTATTTAGTTGAAAATTACATAAAAAAAAAGTCTTCGTCTATGAATTCACCTTCAGTGTTTTGAATTAAAAATAACGTTATGAACGTTAAATATGACACATTTTTAAAAAAAAGGTCAATGTATTTTGTTTGTTGAACAGACTGTTTCTTCTCTACTCTCCCCCACAAACATTATCACATGAGAAAAAAAATCCTAAAATATTTTATAAATATTTAGTTCAGGCGTGGGTGTGCTCGTGTTTTTGCTTTTAATTAAATCTCACCTACAAAACAAGTGCGAACATGTTCGACACATGACATGACACTCCCCCCGCCCCCCAAGCCTCCACCTCTCTCTGTAAAATCCAAACCAGGACAGTGATAACTTTCCAAACCTAAACATGCATTTAGGAATGTTGAGTCCAAACATCAGACTGGAATGCCGCGCCGAAGCTCACAGCAGTTCACAGATGTCAAAGAGACAGCGTCAGAACGATGTCGGTTACGGCCAAACATTCCTCCTCCTTCGACAGTTTGCAGATGAGACTGCGATGTACCTTGAATGTACCAATAAAAAATACGAGAATGGAGGTGAAGGCAGACGTCCCGTAGAAGTATGTACGGGGGAGGCGGACAAAAAGTTTTCACAGGACGTTTAAGCAAAACTTTTTACTTTATAAAACTTTTAGTTTTGCCTTTTTGTTATTGAATAAAAAGACTCAGTGACAGGTCCACAGCGGCGGTCCTAAAGTCTTAAGTTCATCATCACAGGTTTGTTTTTCTGCTTTTGTTTTTGTGGACTCCTCAATGCAGTAGTCCATATCCTCTTCTAACCTCTCCCTGTCCCCTCCCCCTTTTTCAGCAACATTCCTTCTTTCCTTCTTCCTTTCTTTCTGTCTTTCTTTCTACTTTCTTTTTTCTTCCTTTCTTCCTTCTTTCCGTTCTTTCTTTCTTACTTTCTTTCTTTCTTTCTTTCTCTCTTTCTTTCTTTCTTTCTTTTTCTTTCTTTCTTTCTTTTTCTTTCTTTCTTTCTTTTTCTTTCTTTCTTTCTTTTTCTTTCTTTCTTTCTTTTTCTTTCTTTCTTTCTTTCTTTTTTTCTTTCTTTCTTTCTTCTTTCTTTTTTCTTCCTTTCTTCCTTCTTTCTTTCTTTCTTTCTTGCTTTCTTTCTTTCTTTCTGTCTTTTCTTTCTATCTTTCTTCCTCGTCTTCGTCTTCTTTTCAGGCTGAACATTGTTTTTTCTCTCTTCTTTTTTCTTCCTCTTCGTTTCTGTTTTCAACTTTCATGATACCAGAGGCCCCGGCAGTAAAAATGGAGCCATTATCTGAAGCCTTTGCTGCTGGTGTGTGTGTGTGTGTGTGTGTGTGTTTGGGGGCTGCAGTTTCCTCCTAAGATGTGCGGCACATAGACAGGACAGCGTAGCAGCAGCAGACCTGCTCTTTATGTTTTTTGGTTTTTTTACTTCTTACTTAGAACTCCTTTTTGCTTGATTATTTTTAACGACATGCAGACTTGATAAAACCTTCAACCTGAAACATTTCTTTATGTCAAAAGCTACCTCAAAGTTAGCCAGGGCCCACGCCTCCCCCACAGCAGCAAGTATTTCCCGTTCCCTTCCCTAACCCTTTGGCTTCCTTCCCAAAACCTGACTGTGTGATTGTGAAACTTTGCCGTTAGTGGTCGTTTTGTAATCCCTGTGTCACAAACTCACATCAGAAGAACTACTGTAACCACTGTACTGTAACTTGTCCAAATTATATTATTAAATATATTTTTTATCATATATATATATCTAGCATTACATTTCTGTAATTTCCCCAATAGGTGGCGCACTCCTGAGGTGTATTACTACACTACTTGTACTATAGTACTATAGTACTGCACTGTTTTGTTTTGCTCTTTGTCAGTTAAAATGAGAGGGTTCAATAAGGAGTGAACAACAAAATATTTTTTTACTGAAGTAAAAATCGACGGCTATATGTCCGACACGATGAGAAACTTTTGCGGAATTCATGTACGGCGTTCACATGTTGTTTATCTTAGTTCATACATTCACTCAAACTTCCCTCTCGGACATTTTACCATCTCTGCCAGTAACACACAGCTACACTTCAGAGGAAGCATTAGAATCATAGGAAGCTCGAAAGAATGGACCAGTGTAGGCGGTGTAGGTGGTGTAGGTTAGGGTTGTTAATGACCCGAGTGGAAACAGATTTACAGACGGACGGCCGAGGAAAAACTGTGTCCATCAAGTCCAGTGCCAAACTCGCATTCCAGAGAATTATTTTAACGTAACATTATTTATTTTTGGTGGAATAACCCCACCCAAAAACATTGGAATGATAAAATATATTAAATATATATAAAATGTATAATGTTGAAAAAAGAAAAATCTAATCTAATAATTTTAATTTCATTTGAATGAATGTTTTTCCTTCGTTTTCTTTTTAAAGTTTTTTTTATATGTAAACAGTTTTATATTTTTATTTTTAGCTGTTTTCAAATGTTACTTTTTAATATATTTTTCTGGTCATTTATTATAAGACAGATCAAAAATCAAACTGATGCTATGGAAATTTTAAATAAAGTATTTGGTAA
>NC_024314.1:17059491-17090503 GCF_000523025.1 Cynoglossus semilaevis
AGGAATATATCTGTCTGTCTGATTCCTGTTCTGTTTCTCTCCTTCTGCAGAGCAGATCTATTCGTCACAGCTCTATGTTCGTTTGGGGTCTGCAGTATATTAGACACACTCACACACGCAAACACACACCACACGCAATCTGCTTCTCCGTCTGAACAGAGGAACGCCTGTGAAAACCGTGAAGATGGGAAAAATTAACGGATGCCTCAAATGTCTCTTCATCTTCTTCAACGTCATATTTGCAGTAAGAAAAAAAATCTATTTCTACTCTGTGACGTTTTTTTTTTCTTTTAGATTAAATTAAATTCGGTTCAGTTCGAAGTTTCCATCATTTTTCTTTAGCGAACTGTTAGGTAGTGGGGAAATAAGTGCGGAACGAGACGGAAAGTTCTGGGAAAAGCGAAAGTTTTGCTTTGAACGTGTTCTCGTGGTGTGTTTTGACACGTTATCATTTTATTATAATGCTTTGTAAATAAATATATATGAACCAAAAAACGTAATCGTGAAAATTGTAAAGGTAATGTTTTTGTCATTATTATTATATTATATTGTTATTGCGTTACGTAACATGGCGGTAAAAAAGGGCGGGGCAGGCATAGAAAATATGGATTTAGCTGAAAACCAAAGAAAACAATGATTTTCTTTTTAAAAACAAGAACAACCGAAGATGAAATATAATATTTATTATGTTCATATATTTAAAATCAGAACATATGAAGGCTCATTTAATTAAAAAAAAAGTACTATCAAGTACTAGACTAGAGTCAGATGGAGTTGAAAAAGATATGACAGAAAGGTTTTGCTTTCGGTAACCTGTTTTTTTTTTTCTATTTAAATGCGGTTACATTCACAGTTAGTAAAAAGGTAGTGGCGGTGACCACATTTGTGTTTAACGCCGCCCTCTTCCCAGAACTCTGCGAGCCCACTGCCCCCCTTTCACTCCTCATGTTCTGACCTGTGTTTATTTAAAAAACAAACAAAACAAAACAAAAAAAACAACATAAAAATGTAATTTTATGTCGTTCAGAATCGGTATTTGTCACAAATAGTACGTAAGTGATATTAAAAAAAAAAAGAAAGTACAATCTCTGTGGGGAAATTTTCCAAAAGAACAATTACCTGTCAGTAAAATTAGGTTAGAATTGATTAGATTAGAGTAGAATAGATTAAATTATTGTGTTGCAGTAACTGGGACGGACAGTAGGAATGCACTATAAAAAATATATACATACAACGATATAAAAGTATGAAAATATATATATTTGACGGTTTCGACATGCAGTGAGACAGCGCGGGGGAGATAACGTTGTGTTTGAAGTCAGTGGTTAATGTTCGTGGTTTGCCTCCCTTTTTTTTATTTTCGTTTATAGTCTGTCGACCTCTAGTGGTATAATATGAAAACGACAAATACCCGAAGGACAAAAAAAAAAAAAAAAAAAAAAAATTAAATGTGTTGTAATCGCTTCAAACAAATGTTCTTTTTCTTACGTAGAAAATCGACCACATACTCCGGAGCTTAAATAAATTCGAAAATCAGTAGTAAATGTCTTCTTAATATATTGAAAAAAAAAGATTCTCTAGTGTAGAGTCAATAAAGATAAGATAGTTTGAGCTGCATCATTAAAATATTTTCAAAATTAAATCAAATTATAATATATTCATATATGATTTTTTTCTATGTATAGATATGTATATATACTTATAAATATACATATAAGTTTATATTTATAGAATATATATTTTATATTTATATATGTATGAATATATATACATATATGCTCATGTGTGTATATTTATAAGTGTATATTTACATATATATATTTAACATTAATACCGTTATGGTTCAGGCGTTTAATGACTAAACTGTGTATATTCTTGTTCACAGATTTTGGGATGTGTGCTGATCTATAGTGCGGTGAAGATGACAGCCTACAGCAACCAGGTACTATGACAAAACCTGCTGTGTCTTTTCTTCTAAAGGACTTTGACATAAATAAGTCCCTGTTCACTGAATAAAGAAGATGAAGATGGATGGATGATGGATGATGGATGGATGGATGATGGATGGGTGGATGGGTGGATGGATGATGGATGGGGGGATGGGTGGGTGGTTGGAAGGTGGGGGGGGGGGGGGATGGGGGATGGAGGGATGGATGGGGGGATGGGGGGGGGATGGATGGATGGATGATGGATGGGTGGATGGATGGGTGGGTGGGGGGATGGATGGATGGGGGGATGGATGGAGGGGTGGGTGGATGGACGGATGGATGATGGATGGGGGGATGGGGGGGGGATGGATGGATGGGGGGATGGGTGGGTGGTTGGAAGGTGGGGGGGGGGGGGGATGGGGGATGGAGGGATGGATGGATGGATGTATGGGTGGATGGATAGATGGATGATGGATGGATGGGTGGTCGATGGATAGATGGATGGATGGATGGCTGGATGTATGGGTGGATAGATAGATAGATGGATGGATGGGTGGTGGGGGGATGGGTGGGTGGTTGGAAGGTGGGGGGGGGGGGGGATGGGGGATGGAGGGATGGATGGGTGGATGGGTGGGTGGGTGGATGGTGGATGGAGGATAATGGATGATGGATGGATGGATAGAGGGATGGATGGATAGATGGATAGATGGATGGATAGATGATGGATGGATAGATATATGGATGGATGGGTGGTGGGGGGATGGGTGGGTGGATGGATGGATGGATGGGGGGATGGGGGGGGGATGGATGGATGGATGGTGGATGGAGGATAATGGATGATGGATGGATGGGTGGGTGGGGGGATGGATGGATGGGGGGATGGGGGGGGGATGGATGGATGGGGGGATGGGTGGGTGGATGGGTGGGGGGGTGGATGGGGGGGGGGGGGGGGGTGAGGGGGTGGTGGATGGGTGGATGGATGGATGGATGATGGGTGGATGGATCGGTGGATGGAGGGGTAGATGGATGATGGATGGATAGATGGATGGATGGATAGATGGATAGATGGATGGATGGATAGATGGATGGATGGGTGGATGGATGATGGATGGATGGATGGGTGGATAGATAGATAGATGGATGGATGGATGGATGGGTGGATGTATGGGTGGATGGATAGATAGATGGATGGATGGGTGGATGGATGATGGATGGATGGATGATGGATGGATGATGGATGGATGATGGATGGGTGGATGGATGGATGGGGGGATGGATGGATGGATGGATGATGGATGGATGATGGATGGATGGATGGGTGGATGGACGGATGGGTGGATGGTGGATGGATGGATAGATGGATGGATGGGGAGATGGATGATGGATGGATGGATGGGTGGATGGATGGATGGATGGGTGGATGGATGATGGATGGATGGATAGTACAGTACATTATAGTAACAGTTCATGGAGCCAGTCAGCTGCTCCAGTCTTCTGTCAGTGTCAATTAGCCAAAACAGTCATTTCCAGGCAGCCTTGTTACTGAGTGGGAGGATTTCTCTTGGCAACAAGGAGCAGCAGTTTTAATGTAATCCTAGACGTGCAACAAAGGAATGAAAGTGAAGTCAGATGTGGAGGATATTTAAGAAGGAACAGACCCAGGAGCAGCTCTTTTTATGGCCAAGACCCTCACGCAACTACACAGTTACACAGTTTGTGGAGTTGTTCCATGAAGACGTCTTCTCAGGGTCTAGTTCAAACAAAGTGGATTTGTGAGACGACTGGATTCTGCAGTTGAACGTAGTCCGTTTGCAGTGTTTACAGCAGTGGTTCCCAATCTTTCTCCGCTGGGCCCCACTTTGGTCCATAAGAACATTTTCACTCGCCCCACCCCCCCAAAAAAACAAAAACAAAACAAGAAACACACACTGATGCTTTAACCTCTGCTTTGCATTTATGTGGGAGTTCCGTCGAAAACGTGTCCATTTTAGGCTAGCTTTGCATAGCATTACCAGGAGTGAGATTTTGTGAGGGGAGGGAGCTGCACTGCGATGGGCTGCTACTGCTGCTTCAAGCGGATCAAACAGGCGAAAACAAGAGCGAGAATTTAGAATACCCCCCCCCCGCCCCCCCCAACTGGAATGGTACTGCGGGAACCTCTGTACTAACTCTACAGGCAAAACCAAATTAGCTTGAAATGGTCTCAATGATAAAACGCTAATTAATATATATTTAAGCAACATTTTTTTTTACAAAAACTTCAAACAATAACACAAGTGTTTGGTTGAGCACCTTGATCAGAGCGTTACGTTTCATTAATTCATTCCACCCCACCCTGTTTGCAATGGCATTTCGCTCCCCAGGGGGTGCACCCCCCACTTTGGGAACCTCTGTTATACAGAAAGAGGTTTAAAGAGCAGAACCGCCTTGATTTTGATGTTTACTTTTTAGCGCCTTCTAAAAGATAGCCAGGGCTCCTTTCAGGATCTTCTGTTTTGTTTCTCAGCTCAAACTGATCAGTAAAAACCCAACACCATTCCTCCAAAAACCTGTTCTCGACATGACAGAGCAGTGTAAACACTAATCGTCTCCACTCTGCCCTTCTTTTAGTACAGGTTTCATATTTTCTCCAGTACACATTCCACATTGTGCGACTCCCACGAGGCCAAGCCTGGTAACAGGCTGAAACTCAAGCCTCTGTTTGTCCCTGGGGGTGAAATGATTTCATACATGAAAAAAAAGTCCCATAGTCTTTACTTGTCGCAGCCAATGAATGAGCCGACAATCAGATGACGTTCGAGATGAGATCGGAGAAGGGATCCGAGAGGATTTAACTCACCCGTACACACAGCGTAGCACGAAGGTGTTACAAGAATGACATGTGTCACTGTTTTCCCAGTGCAAAGTGCAGTGAGAACTGCACCTGTAAACTGTACTGGATCAAAAGAGTTTACGCTTCAGGAACAGTAAAACAAGAACCATCTTCAACTAATTTCATTTTTTTTTTTAATAAAATAGTTCTCCGAAAGCAGGGCCTTTTTTTAAAAAAAAATTTCCATTCCTGGTTCTATTCTCACACGAAATATCCGCGATAATCTCTCCCAGCATTCCTGAAAATGAAAAGGAGTGCTTCATAAACTCCATTTTCTGTCCTATGGAATGTCATGGATGCCTTACTTTGGAATGTGCTAACAAGGTTTAGAACCAACAAACGAAGGACATTCCAGAATCTTTCCATCCATGTAGTTTTATTTGGGAGGACATTCTAAAAAAAGAAATTATGAAAAGAATCTGGGACAATCTGGGAGATTTTTTATGGACAACCTCAACACAACCTCAGGACTCACAACAGTTCCAATAGTGTTGCTGTGTAACAATTATAAAACAATCATGTGAGTATTTCTTAGTCATAGTTTTAACCAGTTTTTTCTGATATTAGCCGGGTGAGGGCTAGCCCCGTGCCGCACGACTTGCTGACCATAAGTCCATCCAGGTAACTCTTCAACAACTTGGCTACACAGGCACGTCTGTGTTCTGGAGTTTTGTGGCATTTTCAAATATCAGTGTGCCCCTTCCATGTGGCTGCGATATGATATCGCTACAGAGCCTTCGGATACGTAGCATTTACGTACATGGATCAGGCGCAAGACAATTCAGCGTTAAAATAGATCCCCGAATTCGACTCTTATCCCTGTAGTACATATGCTAGGCCTGCATGTGGCGTTATGTCAACGCTGCTCTAACACCAAAAGAATTTAGACTGTAAGTTTGGAAAAATGAAAAAAAAAAAAGAGCCAGAAAGCATGTGTATAACGCTTGAAAACTCCAGATCGAAAGAGAAGCACGGAAAGCGCAAAATGGCTAACTGTAGCACACCAAGTAGCCGAGTTAGCGTCTGCAGCGCGGTCTGAAGTAGCATGGTCTTTGCCATTGTTGTTATCGTGTGGCATTGCGCAGGGTTACTGGGGTGAACGGTTACAGAGGGGGCGGGGCTGACCATATCGTCTCACCCTGGTCCAGTCACGCAACCGCCTGAGGTTTCAGACTTGTAATTGAACAAAATGCTGGTCACAGGACTTGAAGAAAGACACTTCCGAAGAACTTCCTTCAAACTTTTAGGATTTATAGTCATCTGCTGCCACCTAGTTGAAAAGTAATTTATTGTTTGTCACAAGACGAATCATTAAAACATTGGCCCCGCCCTCGTTCCCCAATAAGACGTAACCGAAACAAGACAATTGCTGTCGATGCTATTTTGCTATATACTGTAGATGCTAGGTGGTCCATTAACATACCCTTCCGGTCTGTTATTGTTTCCCGACAGTTGATTACTTTATGTTCTTCAGAATTGTTGAAAACGAAACACGTAATCATCTAAAATAATCAAATGTGTATTTTTTTTTGGTTTTCTTTTTCTCGCAGCTGTCAGCAGTTGGGAGTCCTAGCTCCGTTTGGATGTGGTTGTTTGCCATTGGTGTCTTTGGAATCTCCTGCCTGGGAATCTTTGCTGCCTGCTCTGAGAAAGCCTTGGCCCTGAAGATAGTCCGTAAACTTAACTGACATTTTAAAATCAGTACTCAAAGTGAGGTGTGAGTAAACAACGACTTTGTTTTTTTTCTTTATTTTTACAGTTTGCCGGATTCATGGTGGTTGGGATGATCGTCATGCTGATCTTTGGAATTATCTGTGTCGTTATGAGAAACAAGGTCAAAGTCGCCGTCTAGCTTTGGCGCTAACATTTTTTTCTAATCTTAATTTTTCTTAATCTTCTTCTTCTTTTTCTTTCGGCTTTGTCCCCTTTTTTTTTTTTTTTTTTCAGGGGTTGCCACAGCAAATCATTGATTTCCATCTCTCCCTGTTCTTGTTAATTTTTCTTAATCTAACACTTCTAAAATATCTTTTTGCCAATATTTTTTTTTTTTTTGCAGATCAGAGACGTATTTACCAGCAGCTCTGCTGAATTGTTCCAGCCTTACCTTAAGGAACCAGAGATCAGACATCTATTGGATGAATTTCAGCTAAATGTAATGTTTGTGTACTGCTGCATTCAAAACTGTTATCTTAAATAGTCAAGAAAATAAAAACCCCAAATGTTTATGTCTTACTTTTAAGGCACAATGCTGTGGATTGACCGGCGTCTCCGACTGGGGTGAGGATATTCCAGACTCCTGTCAGTGTCGGTCCTCCCTCTATGAATACGGCCGATGTATTGACAGACCTGATGTGAGTTTTGTGCAGCTACAGTGAAGTATTGACCAAAAGTGTTGGCATTTGAGACAAATCTACGGTAACCTTAACATTATTACACCTATCGTTAACGTTACCCAAAGTAGCTAAACTTTTATCAAAACATACCACAACTATATACTAACCCAGTGGTTCCCAAACTTTTTCTGCTGGGCCCGCCTTTGGTTCATGAGAAACATATTATTGCCCCCCCCCTCCCCCCCCCCAAAAAAAGGACACATATTGTTTTCAGACTAATTTATTTCACACATTTTAAATGTAACTTTTTACCTACCTTAAACTTGTCCATTTTATGCTAGCATTGCCAATTTTAGTCAGTTGGCATTTTTTGCCAGTCTCTTGTTAAACATTTACAGTGTTGGTCAATGTACTGCGTTACACTTCATTAATCCATTCCATCTGCAATGGCACTGCGACACCCTAGGGGGCGCACCCCCACTTTGGGAACCTCTGTTCTAATCCAGCAGGCAAAACCAAATGAGCTTGATATGTTCTCAGTGATCTGAAGTGATCTCAGCAAGAATTTAATTAAAACAATAAAAAAAAATTATGTCACACGCAGCAACGGAAACAAAACGTGAAGTTCAGTTTAGCACCAAGAGCTTAACGATAGATCAGGCCATCATTCGGGACCCACATTCAGATGCCTACATTATAGGTCAGCCAAGTGACTACTTCTGCTATGGAGTAAATTGTTTAACACTCTCATACTAAAACCTTCCTGTTAACACATCTGTTTTCACTTTTTCTTTTTTTGTCTCACAGGGAACCACAGGCCCAGACAGGATCATTAACCAGGTATTCACTCAGTCAATCAGTTCTTTATACTGTTTAATTTATACTCATACTTATTACACCTAAAAAATGACCTTCCTTCGTTTCCTTCTTTTCAGCCCTGCGGCAAATACATCTTAGATATCACAGATCTGGTCTTCAACGTTACCATTGGCCTTTTCTTCGGATTTGCTGTTACTGCAGTAAGATAACAGATGTTGTAATTTCACTACAAACTGTCGCACAAATAGTTTACCATGAGTTAGCATGGTTAAACAGCAATAATAATAATAATAATAAAAGAAACAAGTATTAAACAAGTATTAAGATGAAATACTTTGGATTTGGTTGACATTCGGATAGAATTGCTAAAAAATTAGCCAAACAAGCTATAAGAGATAGCAATATTATTTTATTTTAGATTAGCAATATATTTTTTTAACTTAACTGTAGCTGATGACACACAATTTTGTGGACTACAGGTCGCTCCATATTTTTTTAACTTAACTGTAGCTGATGCACTACAGGTCAATGACTACAGGTCGCTCCAGCCAGCTACAGTGCCCTCTAGCGGCTGTCAGTGTGAAAATAACGAACATGTAAATTTTCAGTGGTACCGGCGTAGCAGATACTGGTACACAAGCCTACAGTGCCCTCTAGCGGCTGTCAGTGTGAAAATAACGAACATGTAAATTTTCAGTGGTACCGGCGTAGCAGATACTGGTACACAAGCCTACAGTGCCCTCCAGCGGCTGTCAGTGTGAAGATAAAAAACTGAAAAAAACTGAAATTATATATTTTAATATATAAGTAGCAAACCCAGCCAAAGGATGAAAATAAGTGTAAATTCAGTTGAAGATTAAATATAGAAGTATAAAATGTTGGTTGGTCGCTAATAGTGCTATCTTGTTTTTAGCTTCTGGGTCTCCTGGTTTCCCTGTTGATGATCCATCAGGTCAAACGTCACGACCACCCAGGAGCAGCTTCCATCGCCATGAAGGGCTACTGAGAGACGATGACCTCCTCTCACGTCTGAGGACCTTTAACCTCTGCACTGTATTTAGACGAAAAACCAATGTGTGGTCAGTTTATGTCGTTTGAAGTCACTCTATTTGTCTGTTTGCCTTTTTTTTCAAAGAAGGATATAAAGGAGATCAAAGAAAGAACGTTTAAGATGAAAGAGAAGAAATATCAGGTGAATACCAACATTTATACTTTCTACTTTATTTTTATGATATGTGAATGTAGGCAGTGTTGTTACGGTCCTCTATATAAACAAAGTAAAAACATATTTTTTTAACTGAACACCCTAATCTGTAGATTTAGGAAATTTTATGTACATTTTCTTTTCATCCTTGAATGAATTCCCACTTGTTTTGAACATTTTAGCGATAAATCTTTCCCAGTCCAGTCAATAAACACAATTGACACAAAATAACTTAGGAAATGTCACGATTTTGAAGGGTTGACTTTATAAGGTATTCAATCTATGTATTAGAGCAGTGGTTCTCAAACTGTGGTATGTGTACCACCAGTGGTAAGCTAGCGCTCTCTAGTGGTATGCGGGGCAAATTCATATTTTCACATTTACATTTTCAATTGAATACATTTGAAACATACCATGTGCTATTAATACAACATTTAAACATAAACAACTTTCTAAACATCTCTCCTGTGGTGGAAGCTGATAGTGAAGGCCTATGTTGCTGTATTCTAATGTTGGTCATCATGGTGATACTCAGAGAGCTCAACGTTTTCTCACGTGGTACAGAGTATAAAAAGTTTGAGAAGCACTGTATTAGAGTAACCTGGAAAAGTACATACAGTAAATTGAAAAAGAAACTGTAAATGACAGCAGCCGAATGCTACGTTTGAATATATCTAGTAAAGAAATATGACCTAGGAAAAAAACGTCAGCTGCCATGTTGTGGTCTTGGCCAGCATTGTTGACATGTACAACCAAAAAAGTAGTCAAACAAAAATATAAAACAATTCAATTATACACAGTAGGTCTTTGTTCTCCTGTGTTTAAAAGTATTTTTTAGACACACTTTTGACATTTCCTTCTTTGTAAAGAACATAAGCATTTACCTTCCTCACGTCTGTAGGTCACATTTATTGTTTTTTGTGTTGTTGTCATACTGTAAAGCCTTTTGTGTAAAAAAAAGAAAAAAATGTACTTGTGTTTATTCAACACGTGAGTTATTCAACCAAATACAGCAGTATCTCAGGGTTTGTTAAATTTTAAACTTACCCGTCATTTAAATAAATAAAATAAATAAATATAAAAAGGCTGTGTTTAAAGCTGTGTATTTGTGAAAACTTGCGCAGAGCCTCAGTATCTACACTCCTGTTGGATGTGTGGCTGCCGTTACCACAATGAGCAGACGGTATTTACCTTCTTTAACCACAGGTAGGCGTTTTCTTTTTTTGTTTTTTCTTGTGTGAATTGTGCTACACAAATGAAACTGACTGACAGACTCTTTCCACACGATTCAAGTACTGTATTTGGTACAGTAAATAGATGCCAGTTAACAGAAGCGTCCACTTGGTGGCAGCACACTCCACAAAACCGCCAAACAAGTCTCTGGAGACAGGTCTGATGACGCTGTTTTGGCATTTAACTCAAGTCAGGATTGAAGTTTTTCCTCGGATGTAGAGACGGGACCGGGTGAACGTAATTGTGATAATGATAAAAGTATGAACAAGTTGAGCAGAAAAAGTAAAAAAGTGTATTCACACCACCGGAAACGGTCTTGTGGACGAAATGTAAAGAGACGAGCGTCTGAACTTAAAACACAAACAGGCTTTAAAACAGTGAGTTTTCTCAAGGAAGTGAAGATGTCGTCTGACTCTGGACATGTGTTCACGACAACACAAAAGCTCCGACTATGTTGGCAAAGGACAGAGGAGGAAGCCAGGCAGTAACCACCGTTTACGTCACGTATCAATTGGCTGTGAAAAGGAACGTGAGATGACGCAATAGCGGTAAGTGTAGGCAGGATTTGTATCCTGTTATGCTAAATAATTAAGCTAGCCATGTCATTTAGCCATATTCTCACGCCTCAAGATTTATTTATTTTTGTTGTAATTATCATACAGCTCGGAATTTGTCAAATTAAATATGATAAATGTTATGTGTTTCTCCTAACACGAGTGTAAGGAGAAATATAGTTTCCTAATGTCGTGTTTACAGAGGCAGGTTGTTTGTTGTAGATCCGGGTCACCGTCACCGAGAGCCACTTCAAGGACACTTAGTATTAAAAGAGCTACTTGTTTTATACAAACTTCCCCAACAAAGTAATAATAATAAGTTCTGGGACATAGAATGTAGAAGACAATCTTCTTATCTAATACCATCGCACTCATTTGAATATCATTGTAAGTGTAAATGATTTAAAAAAAAAAAACCCCACAGTAACAGTACAATAGAACATAGAACACAGGTGCCCCTGTGCACCACTTTGGTGACCCCTAGTGTAAATGCATGGGTACTGTACATAGGGAGGTTGAAGTTACTGTATGTTTGGAGGTATAGGTATGAATATGGTACACGTATTTGTAGTTGTTGTGTTAGTAACATAAACCTAGAATTAACTTAACTTACATATATATTTTTTTACTTTTCTATTTTTTTAGCGGAAACCACTCATATTTATCGACAATTCTATGCTGTATTTCCATGGCCATCATGTGTTTCTTCTTCTCACCACCATCCTTACCACTCACTTTCTTAGGACTCATCACTATTATGGAGAATAAGCCACAAAATAGTAATAATAAATCACGTAGATAACGCAAACACAATACGGAAAACTCGCGGGAGATGCGTACGATAGTCGACGTTTAAATAAATAAAATAAATAAATATAAAAAGGCTGTGTTTAAAGCTGTGTATTTGTGAAAACTTGCGCAGAGCCTCAGTATCTACACTCCTGTTGGATGTGTGGCTGCCGTTACCACAATGAGCAGACGGTATTTACCTTCTTTAACCACCAGGTAGGCGTTTTCTTTTTTTGTTTTTTCTTGTGTGAATTGTGCTACACAAATGAAACTGACTGACAGACTCTTTCCACACGATTCAAGTACTGTATTTGGTACAGTAAATAGATGCCAGTTAACAGAAGCGTCCACTTGGTGGCAGCACACTCCACAAAACCGCCAAACAAGTCTCTGGAGACAGGTCTGATGACGCTGTTTTGGCATTTAACTCAAGTCAGGATTGAAGTTTTTCCTCGGATGTAGAGACGGGACCGGGTGAACGTAATTGTGATAATGATAAAAGTATGAACAAGTTGAGCAGAAAAAGTAAAAAAGTGTATTCACACCACCGGAAACGGTCTTGTGGACGAAATGTAAAGAGACGAGCGTCTGAACTTAAAACACAAACAGGCTTTAAAACAGTGAGTTTTCTCAAGGAAGTGAAGATGTCGTCTGACTCTGGACATGTGTTCACGACAACACAAAAGCTCCGACTATGTTGGCAAAGGACAGAGGAGGAAGCCAGGCAGTAACCACCGTTTACGTCACGTATCAATTGGCTGTGAAAAGGAACGTGAGATGACGCAATAGCGGTAAGTGTAGGCAGGATTTGTATCCTGTTATGCTAAATAATTAAGCTAGCCATGTCATTTAGCCATATTCTCACGCCTCAAGATTTATTTATTTTTGTTGTAATTACCATACAGCTCGGAATTTGTCAAATTAAATATGATAAATGTTATGTGTTTCTCCTAACACGAGTGTAAGGAGAAATATAGTTTCCTAATGTCGTGTTTACAGAGGCAGGTTGTTTGTTGTAGATCCGGGTCACCGTCACCGAGAGCCACTTCAAGGACACTTAGTATTAAAAGAGCTACTTGTTTTATACAAACTTCCCCAACAAAGTAATAATAATAAGTTCTGGGACATAGAATGTAGAAGACAATCTTCTTATCTAATACCATCGCACTCATTTGAATATCATTGTAAGTGTAAATGATTAAAAAAAAAAAACCCCACAGTAACAGTACAATAAAACATAGAACACAGGTGCCCCTGTGCACCACTTTGGTGACCCCTAGTGTAAATGCATGGGTACTGTACATAGGGAGGTTGAAGTTACTGTATGTTTGGAGGTATAGGTATGAATATGGTACACGTATTTGTAGTTGTTGTGTTAGTAACATAAACCTAGAATTAACTTAACTTACATATATATTTTTTTACTTTTCTATTTTTTTAGCGGAAACCACTCATATTTATCGACAATTCTATGCTGTATTTCCATGGCCATCATGTGTTTCTTCTTCTCACCACCATCCTTACCACTCACTTTCTTAGGACTCATCACTATTATGGAGAATAAGCCACAAAATAGTAATAATAAATCACGTAGATAACGCAAACACAATACGGAAAACTCGCGGGAGATGCGTACGATAGTCGACGGACTGCTCAGCCACCTAGCGCCGGCGTATGTAAGCGTGCTCGTATCTCAAATCTTTACTTGTATCTCGATGCAAAAATTTGCTCGAAGGCTTAGTCGTATCTCGAGGTTCAACTGTACTAGTTACTTATGTTGATTTCCCACTTTCTTTTTTAAGTATGTGGAGCAATATCAGGTAGGTATTGGGTACTATAGGTAGAAAGACATGTCAGGTAAGCACCATTAGGTAGTGTGTGTAAATGGAAAAGATACGGACAGTTCAATGATCAAAAATGATCTAAAATCCATTTATTTTATGTTTTTATTTTGTATGACATTTGATAAAAGTACATTCTGGATAGGTTTCCTTTTAATCCTTAATCTTTGGAGAAGAAAAAAAAATCAATACAGTTTTCTGCAGTTTTCAGAAAATAAACATGTATTCTCAGTCATTTCTCATTATTATTTTTTAAAACAAACAAATGTTTTAAAACCTCCGACTTCAATAAACGTATAAATGTGCATATTTGCGTTTTAAATGGATGAGGTCCTTTATTCTCTACACCTCGTGGCGACTGAGCTGCTGCACTAGGAGCAGCACTAATGAGAAACCAAACGGAGAAAAATCGTAGCGTTGAATAATGTTGATGTAATAATGTTGTTTTTGGGTTTAAGATATAAATGTAATCCATAGAGGGAGTTACTCACTTTAGGTTATAGAGACACAGTAGTTGATGCAGTGCTGCCTCCATCATTATGTACAAATGTGTCACTGCGCGTTTCATCTCAGTGACACAATCTGCCACAGGAGGCAGTGTTATACCATCAGCTCCTGTCCATTCCTAAAATCAATGATTTTCTCTATGGACTCTGGTGTGGAAGTGGACGACTATCTTTATTGTTCTGTTGTGTGTATTTGTTTGTATTCATTTCACAAATAAAATGTGTTTGAAATTTTTTGTTTACAGTAGTGTTGTAAAGATGAAAAAAGTTACAATTTGCAAGTAATGACTCAAACTATTTTGCCAATGTATGAAAAACTAGCCCTAATGGCAAATAATTATTAAATATATATATTTAAAACAAACTGAAATTTAATCAAGATGAAAGATAACATATAAGGGAGGAACAAACAATAAAAGTTTGTTCAAAAACGCAAGATAAAGGAATTTTTTTTTTTAATTTACTATGAAGTTAGCACAAAATGCTTAAAACAGTAGGGAAATACTAGGCTAGCTAGCAATTGTAATTTTGTAAATGAAACTAAAGGAAAATGAAGATATTTCTGCAAAATGTAACATACAGCTAAAAGTTAGCCGACAAATAACTCAACTTTAGCCTAACTGTTAAAGTAGTATTATTAACAACACTAACTAAGCTCAGGAAATATTTAACCTAAAAGCTAAAAGTTAGCAACAAAAAGATGGAAGTTGGTTTTACTTAGAAAAAAGTTAACTGAGCTGATGAAGGACAAGTAAAAAAAAAAAAAAAGCTAAGAGCTAATTCAGTCGAAGATGTGAAAATCTAAAATAGCTGAAACAATGAACGTGACAACACCTTTAAGAATAATACGGACTACAGTCTTTCCAACAGCTTTAGCTTTTCAAACTGATAATGAAACCCACAAGGCTTTTTGTCTCTCTCTCTCTCTCTCTCTCTCTCTCTGTGTGTGTGTGTGTCATTCTCTCATGTGTGTTAACATGCATTCAAACACAAAACGCCAGCTGTTCATTTACCCTCTCATGGAAAGCACCCTGTCAGCTCCTGCAGCTACTGTTCCTGTGTAGGTGAGCGTGTATGATTGCGCACGTGTTGGCAGCCCCTCTATCTTTAGCCTGCAATTTTCATGAACGGAGTCCTAGTTACCATGGAAACCCCTGGGAGACAAGAGGTCAGGTAGAATAGAATCTGCTCTACTGTTTCAGCTCTTTTCTCTCCTTTTATTTCACTCTTTATTGTTATGTATATAAATATATATATATATTCTTTTCAAACCGCACTAGTAAAATATATCACAGGTGAATACATCAGAGAATGGGGATGGTGTTAAATAGGGATGTCTGATAGTATCGTCCGACCGACCAATATTATCGGCGTGATATTAGCATAATTATGTAATATCTGTAAGAGTCGTTATTTTAGTCGTTTTTTCCTCTGATAATAAAAATCTCTGGGTTTTGCCAAATATGCGGGAATTGCTTGTGGGGTCCTTAGACGTTTACCTCAGTTTTGGGGGCACATGGACGCATATATCGGAATTGGTTGGTAGCGAAAAAGAAAGTGTTTAGACAATATCAGCATTTCAGATATCGGCAAAGAATATTATCGGATATCCTAGTGTTAAAGAAACCTTTTTATCTTTTCTTTTTGAAAATCTAAAAAAGTATTGCTGTAACGCCCTAACGCAGATGGTTAACTTTCAGAACACCCTAAAACTTGGTAATTTCTGGTTGGTTCAGACTCGGACCAGCCAATATTCTCCTGGAGATTGTGGTGCCTTGGCCCGGTTTCCTGGTTAAAAAGCCAAACAAGCAGCCGGGTTGCGCCAGCACAGGATTTTGGCAAACAGAGCTCCAGAGTTGCATGATAAGTGACCATCGTATAAACATCACAGCAAGCGAGCAAAAATCACCATTAGAATAAAAAGATAATAATGCACTGTGATGTCCACAAGGACGTTGGAAGAATCGGATGCTGAGTGGTTTAACAAACTGCTTCATCACCGTCAGCTGTAGCTTGTGCACAGCCATCAGAATCGCGCACGGCTACGTCGTACCTAAGCAATTTTTTTATCTAGATTGTACATTTTCTTTGGTCTGTATCTGGACCGAAGCCTGCCTATTGAGAACCCCTGGTGTAGGGTATTGACCTTCCTTCGTTGGATGACTCTAATTGATTTAAATGATTTTTTTTATGCTAGCCTGTCATACTACTACAGGATTTGGTTTTCTCTCCTCAGCGTTTCGTAGTCCCATCGCCATCTCCTATAAATGTATTAGGAAAGTCTTGTTCCTTCATTCCGACGTAGGGCGTTTGCACTGTTAAAAGAAATGTTTGCGGGGGAACTAGCAGGCTAGCAGAGGGGACAAATATGTCGTCCTACATTATGATGCTACCAGTGTGTTAGCGTAGGTGAGTGACATAAGTACTTTGATTTACAGTGACCCCAACTGTTGATGGTGCGCTGTTGGCATTTTATGTTCATTACTCGGTGTCGTGGATAGACCCTAATTGTAAAACCCAGCTGTCAATCACCGACGTTTTAATCCCGCATGCACCTCCATTAAACAGTGGTTCACACCGGACCCTTTTTCCACTATTTATATTCAGTCTATGATTAAGATTCAAACACAAACCTGATGTTTTTCAAACTGAAATCAACATTTCCTCCATTTTTCAGTTCTGAGAGAGAAAAACATCATTAATCAAACCGGAGCAGAAGAAGTGGAGCAGAAGAAGTGGAAGGTGTGTGTGTGTGTGTGTGTGTGTGTGTGTGTGTGTGTGTGTGTGTGTGTGTGTGTGTGTGTGTGTGTGTGTGTGTGTGTGTGTGTGGGTGTGGGTGGGTGTGGGTGGGGGGGGGGGGGGGGGGGGGTGATGATGAATACCATTCGCTTTGTAAAGCTGTGCTCATGCATAACTGGAGTCATTTAAACAAAGAAAATCTCCTCAGACGTTGATGCTCTTTTTTTCTTCCTCTTCTCGTCCTTTTCTTCTCTTCATCGCTTCACTTCTCTCTGCTGATTAAAAGAAAAACAATCACCGAACACTGAGGTTAAATTCAGCATTAATGAAAATGTCACCATCACGTGTTTGTCTTGCAAACCTTTATTTATGGTTTATTAAAAAGGCTGCTCTGGCGTTGGGGCTTAACCTTTGCGAATCTGTTTATAATGAAGTAGTTTCAGTTTATTTGGTCCATATGTATACAGTCGTTTCTAGTTTTTTTTTGTCTGGATGTTGTGAGATGCTGAACCGGTGAGGGGATGTTTTAGAGATCACACCATGGCACATGGCTACAAGAAGTTTGAAGATCATTTTCATTGATTAATCAAAACAAATCAATAACGACACAAAACATTATCAACCACCTCAGGCCCCAAAACGGAAATTTCACATGATATTGATGAGACGCTGTCAACGCAACTCTGTGGAGTGAGCAACAACAACAAAGCAGTTCATTGAAGGACTGCATTGAGAAGCTTTAGGGAATTAAACCCTTTTTAGATACAAGCTTCACTGCTTCGGAAAGCTTCACGTAGCCATTACTACTGATTAAGTAGAGAACTAAAGAGAAAAAGTGCCGAGTCAAGCAGCTCCACAGATGAACGCCACATTGAAGTGAAACGGCACAGAGGCCATGGGCGCTGAGTGATTCTGCCTGTTTGCTCTGGCCACACGGCTGATTAGACTGATGTTGATCACTTGAGTCTACCTGAGCTGGAGAGAGAGAAAAAGAGAAATGGGTTAGCGCAGCCAAACACGTGTAAACCAAACCAGGCCTCAACGCTCCAGGTCCGTCACACCTGGTCTTTTCCAAAGAAATGAGTTAGCATGTTAGCAAAGAATGTCATTCTGGGTGTGTTTGCACAACAAACACTTAATTTCCGATCCCGATATCAACCGATACCGTTACACCCGTTTTTCCCCAAAATTATTTCTACATCACATCCCGTATCTCCTGTTGTGGAATTACTGCACAAAATGTATATTTGGCGAAACCCAGGCATCGCGTTATCAGAGGAAAAACCAATAAGAATTCTTATACCGATATTACATAATAGGCACTCGATTGCTTGATTAGGTAACTAGGTAACGGTGCATCAGAAAGGGAAAGGAAAATGAGACGATCGCGTGTGTGGAATGTTGATCAGCTTCAGTGATGATGAAGAAAGTGTCTACTCAGCAACAGTGAGTTTCCTCAGTTAAAGATCCCGGGATGTGACCAGTGACTATTTTGGAGTCCCTAGCTCATGATTTGTTGATAAGACGTCACATCGTTACTTTTTTGTTCTCGTTTGTCAAATAAGCGGGTGGCATCTAGGGATGGCTCAATACAACCTTTTTCATGTCCAATGTTGATACTGATACTGCTTCTTGGTGTGTCTTCCGATACTGATATCAATCCCATAGTTTACGGCATGTCGTGCAAAGTTAAGTTTGAGCATTTGGCCTTAGGTATCGGATTGGACGGGCTATTGTTGTGTTGATCGTAAATGTTTTTACAGATATCGGTCCAGTACTGAGCATGAGTATCCGATCAAGCCATTGCTAATCACCTTATGCCTGGTTTAATTTTCTTTAAATATATTTTTTCAATATTTTTGGAAAGAAAGTTTTGGTTCTGTCTTGTTTCTTTAATGTTTTTCTGGTAAAGAAAAGTGAACGTGAGGAGTAAAAACCCTAAAGAGGTGAAGCCATTAAAACCTGAGCTGTAATGTGGACAAAGCTGCTGCAGCCTGTTCCAGATGGATGTGATGGTGAAACCGTTTTAACAGTGGATTTGTTCTGGAGAAGATCCTGAAGCTGCAACATCAGCAGCGGTGAAACTTTACTCTGTCAAGAAAAAAAAAAAAACGGCAGGGGGAAAATGTTTCAATGCAACGTTTAAACTCGAAAACCGTCGTTTCCGTCGGACGTTACGCTCTTACCCCATAATTCTGCCCTTCCTCTCCACGCTTGTCCTCCTCTTCCTTCTCGTGCTCCTGTTGTCCCTCCTCCATCTGTCTCGGCGCTGCTAAATGCCAGCTGAAATGAATATGTTAATTTAGAGCTGCCTCTGGCTTGTAGCTCCCCTGATCAATGAGGCTCCGAGCTGTCGCTTCAGGATCTATAGGGAAGCTGGGTCATTAAAAACCGAACAGGGCCTGGAGCCAGCTCTAGGCTCGGTCCAAAGCGTATCACTCATTTCTTCTCCTAAAAAGGTAACATTATCCTAATTATCCAAATTTTAATTCTCTTTTTCAACTCAGGACCTCGGTTTGTTTTCCGGGGAGAAGCAGAGTTGGTTAGAAGGAGAGGAAGAAAATATGAAACGGTGATAAATATTTAACTTTCCTCGTGTTGTTTCTCCTTCACTCAAGTCTAGTGCTGAGGAATATACTTCACCCCCCCCAAAAAAACAAATTTGCCCTTTGCTCAATTTTTCAGCAGAAGTTGAATAAACTGTAGACAGAAGTGAGTCATCAGACTTTGAGGCGGATCCTCGTCTCCAAAGCCGCAGGAAATAGAAAAAAACAACAACCCGACTTTACAGAAAGAGAAACATCTCGCTTGGATTTATTCTCACACATTTTGACAACATGTCGCATTTATGTAGATTTGAGGATTTCAGAAAAGGGAGCAGAGTCAGCGTCCTAGCATTCCTGATACAACGATGATCTGTTTTCAGGATCATCACTCGATGAAGGATGACGTGAACGAATCACTGGGTGTAAACGCAGATGTCTGAAGGAAAACCAATGACTAGTTCCCTAAACCTTTACCTACCCGACCACACCGGACGGGTGTAGGTAAAAAATTAACGTGCACAAAAATTAGAATGAATATAGCTATTGTCAAGCAGACGGAACGGTTAGCTTGGCAAGTCACTTTTCATGTAACGTTTGTTTTATTTCTATATACAACTGTCCTCGGTTTAAGACGTCCTCAACTTACAGCGTTTTGTGTATGTATTAAGAAAACTATGTTCGCTTCATTCGTAGGCTTTAAAACAAATTTCGCAATCAAACTAGTTGGCGAGTGGAGCAGATAAATATGTCGTCACACTGCACTTTACGTAAAAGACGGCTTTGTTTACATTTTCCAGTTGTGCGCCATATATTGACTTGTGCGACATTCATTTTCTTTTGTGTTGTTTTTTGGGAACTTTTTGCCCGTCATTCTGGCTCCCAAGCGTAAGTCAGACTTTTCTTGATGTTTTTGTGTCCTAGGTTATGGTGTTACCTCTGTGCTAGCGTAGGTGAGTGACGCAGATACAGATGTGCTTGCTAGCGTAGGTGAGTGACGCAGATACCGATGTGCTGTATGTGAGTGATACTTCACGCCAGAGGAATGAAATTCCAAATTGAGGTCCCCTTATATTTCTGTATTTGTTGTTCATTACTACAGTGAATTTCAGTTGTTACTCAGCAAAACTTGGTTCTTTCTTAAACCTTTTTAGCTCTCTTGGCTAATTTTGCGAAATGTTTGGATTTAGCTAGCTGTCTTCAGGGTTACTTTAAGAAATTATTTTATATATATATATATGTATATATATATATATGTATATATATATATATACATATATATATATATATGTATATATATATATATTTTTTTTTTTCTTTTTGGCCAGCATTTCACTAACGTTCAGTGCTATATCTTAATTATGACTTTGTCAGAAAAACTTTAAGACAATTAGACTAATAAATTAAATTAATTATTTTTCAAATTCCTGCAAAACCTAGGAATTAGATATCATTAGATTAGACACTGGAAATTCTTAAGATATTTTTTACTTGGCACACTTCTTTTTATCAGACGCTACAAGATTCAGTGAATCTCCATTTTCTTCTCTAAATTTAATTTGTTAAACTTTTATTTTCCTCATTTCCTTCATCATGAGGTGGAGATTTAATTCAACAACATCACAGCTTTAAAGTGAAATAAAACCAAGCAATAAAATGCATCAAAGAAACAATTTCTGATCTGAATTCCATCAATTATGTCAAGTGTCTTTGTTTTTGTGTGCATTTGTGTGTGTGTGTGTGTGAGAGAGAGAGAGAGAGAGAGAGGCCCATACACCTGTCAGCATCACTGTGTGTTTAAAAGCAGCTGAATTAGACCTCACAGCTAAGTAGCCTTAAAATGTCAAGCTGAATTTTATTGATTGTTTTATTTGTGGGTGAGAAAATATCCACTGGGAATAATAATAACAATAATTAAAAAAAAAAAAGACAAGCGACTGCCTGTCAGTACGTTGATCTGCTGGTTTGGCTGAGTTTCTGCCGACCCTCAAGGTCTAGCACAGTACGTTGATCTGCTGGTTTGGCTGAACAACAAAAGTCAGGAGTTCCTGCCGACCCTCAAGGTCTAGCTTTAAACTTAATGCTAACACTTAGCTAACACGTTACAATGACAAAAGTGTGATATAAGATGTAGAAGAAAAACACAGCCTTCCATTACATTGATGAGGCCAAAAAAAAAAAAATAACCCTAACATTGCTAATAGTAATTAGTCCAATTAATTGACTATATTATCAATTAATATAATAACTATTACTTTATATATAAAGTAATAGTTTAGTTGCCCAAACATAGGTTGAAGCCAGTGGAATATTTGTTCGTAGATATATCAAAATAGATAGTATAAATATATGTCAGTGAGATGTATGCCAAATATTGTGACGACAGAAGTAAAACGTGATCCAGCTAAAAATAGAAGTTAGCTAAAAACAGGTAGCTAAAAAAAAAAGCTGCAACTTCAAAGTGACAGTAGCATTGCGTGTGATTCCTTTACTCACTGCTGCCACCAGCTGGCCAGAATGTAGCCATGTAGCTGTTTGGCAGTTTTATTGCATCTGACAGAACAAACAGTAAGCTAGGCTAGGTATTTTTTTTTTCCCGCTGACCTTTGGCACCATCTCAGTTTCTCCACCTTCTGCACCTCTTCTTTTTCAAACACCCTCTTCTCTTTCTGCCAAATCCACACTGATGTAAAAGTTTTCCAGTCATCCTGACTGATTCATTTTTCCCCTTGTTTTTCTTTCTTGACAACGAGGAAGAGATTGAGACACTGGCATAAATAATAAATAACGGAGATAAAAGTTATTTTACGTGTGATTCTCTCTTGGACTCAGTAAATCTCTGTTTAAGAGGAGGGGGACGAAAACCGTCGACTGCATCACTTATTAATATCACTCTGTGTGTGTGTGTGTGTGGTTTTTGTATCTGTGTGTACGTGTATATATACAGTATCTCTGTATGTATGTGTACTGTCTACTCTGAGTTTAGTTTTCTTCAGACAAAGTTATCTGTTATTTATCAGTAAATACCAACTTGGAAAAATGTGCTTTATCATTGATTATTGTTTTGGTTCATAACCTACATGGACAGTTTTAGGACAACTATTATGACACAGGGTCATACTTTCATCAATGTTTTCGCACTTCTTGTTGTTTAGCATTTTCGGCATGAACTTCTTGACATATTTACGTAGAAGCTTATTTAGTCTTAGAATAAACCGAATAAATCAGTTGGTATCGGCCGCTATTGCGGACCTGTAATATCGTGACATTGTTAAAGGATCGTTCCATTTTCAAAATAAAACATCTTTCAGACTTTACTCTGTCAGTATCAGAGTCTGAATGACCTTTGACCTGTTGTTCTGAAACACTGACAGATTATCTTTGAATGACAAAAGTAAAGGGATATGACTGGATTCTTTTGGAATGAAGTAGATTAGTAAAACTGAAGTACATTTATACACTGTCCCACTGTGGCCCGGTACCAAAATCCCTACGGACTGTTACTGGTCCCTGGACCGGGGGTTGCAACCTCGGTTCTACGTTTAAGCTATTTTAAAGCCTTTTTGTTCCCCATAGTTTATATGTTGACATATGTTCACTATATGTTCAGTATATGTATATATATATTTGATTTGTCTGGCGTTATTTGGAAATTTTTTTTGGTCACTTCTTGAATGATTGTTGACTATTTTCTTTAATCAGCCGTTGTTATTTTGTAGGTTTTTTTTGTTGACTTTATTTCTTTGAGGTTCGTTTTGGTCCAAATGTTATTATTTTGTTTCCGATTGTTTCCTAACTCCGTACTAGTAGGCGTATTTTAGCTATTTTTTTATATAAAAACTTTATATTTGCTACATATATTTGGCAAATTTTGGCTATTTTTGCAAAACCAAACCAATAGCCGTTACTATTCTACTATTTTATCTTCTCCAATGAATACATTCTACCTTGTTAATGTCAAGAAAAACAAAATCCCTGTTTTCGTTTTAGGACATGTTTGTGTTCTTGTTCGAGAATCCTTTAAACCAGGTCTAAGCAACGGGAAAAAAAATAATTAAACGGAGGTGAAGTTTACTGCTGCAGGACAAGAGACAAAGAAAAACACTCTTCATCACTGTCAGCAGCAAGAGGAGGTGGAGGAGGAGGAGGTGAGGGAGGAGTAACAGCTTCATCAATGATGGAGGTGAAAAATAGTGGCAAAAAGGAAGGCTGTTACAAAAAAAAAAAAGAATGTAATTAAAGCCGACGTTTTATTAGCGAATAAAGAGAATAAAGAAGAAATACAGAGTTTTATCACAGCGGCGGGAGGAGCAGTTGAACCTGGAGGGAGGAGGACTTAACTGAGGAGGAGGAGGAGGAGGAGGAGGAGGAGGAGAACCGATTTTATGATGAGGAGATGAGAGTGTGGAAGCAAAGGAGGAATAAAAGAGGAAACAGAGATGAGAAAATACTTTCTACTGATATTTAAGGTTTCTGTCATTCTCAACTCTCTTGCCTTACAACAAAGGGTCATGGGTTTGATACCTGGTTGTAGCTGATGGTTTATCTCAGTGGCTCCCAAACTTTTCCATGCTAAGGCCCCCCGCCGCAAACAGTGTTAGCTTCCACAGACAATGCTAGAAAATATGTAAAGAAACATCAACTCTTAGAATATGTTTTCTTACGTTTATTCACTGGAAACAGAAAATCATTAAGGAACATGTTTTCAACACTGTATATTTCCACTGAATCATCAACTCTTGGTCCGCTCCTTCGGTCTGTTTTCTCGTCAAAAACCTGTCCATTTTGCGCTAGCTAGCTACATGCTAAGTTGAGGAGCAGGGCAGGTTAATAACAGGCACAAACTGCCAGGTCTACACAGGTTACGACGTTGTCATTCGAGGTGTGTTCAAGTACCATCGAAAACTTGATAATCCAACAAATGTTTTAGAAAAAAGAAATGACAAAATAATTATATTTAGTTTTTTTTTTTTTTCAAATCTTACCTCTTGTTTTTTGAGCCCCCTGCTGGCGGCCTCCACTTTGAAAACCACTGGTCTGTCTTTATGGAGTTGGCAAGTTCTCACCTTAAACTGACCATAGATATTATTATAAATGAAAGTTACACTTCCAGTCTGTTTTTAACTGAAAATTAAGAAAAAAAAAAAAAAAACGAACCCAAACCAAACTCAGCAGAAAAAAATGTATTGTTATTTTTGTGACTTCGCTGTTGAAATCATTTTACATCACTTACACAAACTGACCACAGCAGACAGTGGTGGATCAGCAGCTCCCCTGTCTCTGGAGGCTAAAATCGCTGATGCTCTCTTTAGGATAAAGCAGTGGAAGGACAAAAAATCTAAATCCTAATTATAGTCTTCTACAGCAACAACTAAACCACAGACTGTGAACTTCCTGCTCCTGTAAGTCTGGTCGACCAGCAGCTTCTGTGTTGTGTTTTGGAACAGATCAACCACTGTTTTTTTTTCCCCCAATGATCGTACAGAGGGTTCTCGGTTTACGGCGTCCTTGATCTACGTCGTTTCATGGTTGCGTCAACCATCGCACATAAATATATTAAGAAAGTCTTGTAACAGGAACTTGTTAGCGATCGTAACGGATGATTATGTCATCATGCGGCGCTATACGCAGAAGACGGCTTTGTTTACATTCGCTAGTTCAATTTCTTTTCACTTGTGTTGTTTTTTGGGAACTCTTTCTGAGTTATGGCTAAAATCAAGTTACATCGCAGCATAGGAATGAAACTCCGATGTGAGTCAAGGACATTTTAACTATTTATATTTTGTGACTTCGCTGTTGAAATCATTTGTGTCATTTTACATCACTTACACAAACTGACCACAGCAGACAGTGGTGGATCAGCAGCTCCCCTGTCTCTGGAGGCTAAAATCGCTGATGCTCTCTTTAGGATAAAGCAGTGGAAGGACAAAAAATCTAAATCCTAATTAAAGTCTTCTACATCAACAACTAAACCACAGACTGTGAACGTCTGCTCCTGTAAGTCTGGTCCACCAGCAGCTTCTGTGTTGTGTTTTGGAACAGATCAACCACTGTTTTTTTTTCCCCCAATGATCGTACAGAGGGTTCTCGGTTTACGGCGTCCTTGATCTACGTCGTTTCATGGTTGCGTCAACCATCGCACATAAATATATTAAGAAAGTCTTGTAACAGGAACTTGTTAGCGATCGTAACGGATGATTATGTCATCATGCGGCGCTATACGCAGAAGACGGCTTTGTTTACATTCGCTAGTTCAATTTCTTTTCACTTGTGTTGTTTTTTGGGAACTCTTTCTGAGTTATGGCTAAAATCAAGTTACATCGCAGCATAGGAATGAAACTCCGATGTGAGTCAAGGACATTTTAACTATTTATACTTTCTTTACGTCTATACCAGGGACGTCAAAGTCATTTGGGTTCAGGGGTGTTTATGCAATTTTTACTTTCAAAATTCATCACGTGGTCCAGATTGAACCTCCTATTTCGGGTATCTTTGACACCCCTGGTCTATACTATCTTGTTTCTTTTACAAAAATAGCAGGAAAAAGGATGAGGCAAGGAAGAAAAACAGGTTTTAGATGAAGAAGACTCTAAACAAAAACTTGAAAATAAGGATTAACTTCGTCACCTGATTTCTTCGGAGGCTTCCTCATTTTTCAGCCCCTCATCGATCTCCGGATCAATCTATCATTGCGATCGGGACTCAGCCTTTTACATCACCGTCACTGAGCTTGCTGCTCATTGGCTGGCTGTCCCACTGACCTCAGTGGTCGACCTATCGATCCACTCCTGCGGGGCCTCTGTCTGTGGGGCCTCTGGTGGCAGAGATCAGTAATCGACTGGGCAGACTGGTCCCTTGGATTCCATCACAGATCAATGTCAGTGACGTTGGGAGGAGAGAGAGGGGAGAAAACAGGGTTTTACTTCAAGTCCGTAGAGTTTTTCGAAGATTAAAGACCAAAGAGCTGAATCATAATCACGTCTCAGCAACAAGTTCATTACTTTTTTTTTCAGCAAATTTTTTTTTTCAGATAGAAAATTATGATTTTCATCGTCCGTTCACGAGAAACATTGCGTCAGTCAGCAGGATCAATTACAGTTCTCATTATTTCCATGTTTAAACTTAGTCTTTCCTTCCAACCCATTTTTTTTGTTAAAAATACAAAATTCTCCTTCACTCACTTTAAATATATTGTCCTGCGGCTCAGCTCATTTGTCTCTGTGAGCTGAAACCTCGACTTCTCTGTATGGACTTTGGTTTGAGGGAGTGATGTCAGTGTCCCCGTCTGTAATCCGCTCTGTGCTGCCTGCCTGTCAACACGGCGGCCATCGACGTGTGCGATTGATCGCACGTCAATGTTCGCGTGTGAGTATGTGACCTTTACCGGCGACATTTCTACCGGGCCGTCATTCATGTCTGGGGGGATTCTGGGTAAAGTGGACGGTGGCTCCATGCCACTGCTCCTGGTTAAGACAGACACCTCATTATGACTCTGCATCATAATTACACAACAGAACTGGCTGCAGCTCTGCACAGGGGTGAAAAGTCAGGCGTCAGGCGTCCGTGTCCCGGCTCGATGACAGACTGACGCTGTGTCTGATGTCGGCTCGGAACAAATTGCTGTTAAACTGGCCAGTCGGATTGTCCTGTCGCATTTCCGGCTTGTTTACGGATCAATAGGATGGAAATTGTTGCTGGGATTTTCCAGACTTGCTGTCAGTGTGAAAGTATAAACATCTTGTTACGAGACGAGAAATTTCATTTTTCGAAATTATCAGAAAAGATAAAAAAAAAAGTTCCGAAAACAAACAAAAAAAACAATACGAAAAATGACACCAATCTGTCAGAACACACACACACACACGTGCTTGAGGAGGAAAAAGGGAAGTGTGTGAGTGAACGGAGACAGCTGTCATTTCACATGACACATGATGCGTTTACGATCTGTGAATCAACGTCACTCTCCCTCCCTCTCTCTCTCTCTCTTTCTCTCTCTCTCTTTCTCAGTAAACCAGCAGATATTTTTACCTACAGCAGATGTGGAGCTGACAGTGAGCTGAACCTCCAGCTGCTGAGCTCTAACATGTGATTGAACACGTCGGATGGAGTCGTGTCAACTACTGGAGGAAGAGTCATTCTGTCGTCTGATTAAAAAAGAACACACTGGGGAGTTTTATTTTACAGCTTCTTACACCTCCAATATGTGAACCTCTTTCTCTCTCTCGCAAATCGTATTTGCAAAAACGTATTTGTCGGACTAATAACGAGCTGTTGTGGTACGGTTTCATGCTATCCATCCATCCATCCATCCATCCATCTAAAGCCCTGATAATCCCATCCAGCCTTTACCTCACTGACTCTCTCCTCCTGCCTTTTCCCTGATGTGTGTCAGCTCGTTTTTCTCACTTCCCTGTGTTTATATAACCCTTGCCTTTTCAGCTCTTGTGCCAGATCGTCTTTGACTCCATGACAGGCCTTCCAGGAACACTTCTTATTCCTCCCTCTTTGTTTCACTCTCCATGCGCCAACTGCTTCTTCTGATACCTGGTTTTTGCCTCCTGGTCTACGTCTCCTCTCTGACAGATCAAATGTTCCCTGACCCGAGGCTGACAAAACACCCTGTTAAGTCCCTTGTTTTTCATCCAAAGTTCTGTACCAACCCTGCTGTGTTTGAGTACTACATTCAGGTCCTCAAACTCGTCTGGTTCTCTACCCGGGTCACAGTGTTTCCTAAGAGGCAGAAAGCAGTGTTTAAAGGACTCAGACGTGTCCATAATTGCAGTTAATCCTTAGTTTTCTGTAGGTTTGTAAAAAGGGGCCTTTAAAACAGAAGGTATTCTCTATTTTCAGGTAATCTTTGTAGCCTGTTGGCTGCAATATAATCCTTTGAGGGTGCGTCCAAAAATACAACATAGAATGGAGGCTTTAGTGATGCTGTGAGCTGCTGCTAAACGACCGTCTGCCCCAACTTACTTAAATAATATAATCTTTGTCAGGGGTGGAAAATGATTCCTGCTTACAGTCTCACAAAATAATAAACAGTTGTCAATCCACTGCCGTTGCCTCCATCAGGAAGTTCAAATGTCTAATGTAGAGCCTTAGAGACTGACCCGGAGACTAACGTTAGCATGGCGAAGCGGCTCCCCATGACTGACTTTGTTGGCGAAAAAAAAACTCAAAACTCAAACTTGAAGTTTGTCAGGAGTCCGGTCTGTGGATGGGTACAGGTCTGTAGGTCGTTTGGTGCTGGATCACAGTGGGAAAATCAGTCATCGAGACTGCGATACTAACCGAATGCTAACAGTGTACAGTACCATGTTTTTGTATTGTCACCTCAATTAATAAAAGTTAATACTTATATTTAATTTACGTACATTTTAGTCATTTACATAAATAAGAAAAAGTTAAAAAACATGGTTCCGAAAAGTTAAAATGGAAACAAAGGAGTTTTGTAAAAAAAAAAAAAAAATTAGGATACAACAGACTTGAACAGACATTGTGTGCAAATGCGGTGATTTTCCTTGTACAATAAGTTTTTCCGCGGCAGCAGCAGCATGAAAACCAAAATGATTCCCTTCTCAGTTGAACGTCTGCTGTAATCAGATGTGAAGTCAATGAGAGAGAAAAGAAGAAGCTGGAGCTTTGGAGGCTTCACGCTGCTAGTTGGCAGCTTCACCCCAGCAGGAGGTGAAGACACATTCCAGACAAAACCACCAAAAAGAGCATTAAAATAACAACGACTGTGGAAAAGGAAAAGCATACGACTATAAGAGAGGAACGTTCAGGACCTCGCTCGGTAGCATGGAAAAAACCTTCCCTAGTCTTTATTTTTTAATTACAACCTAATTATTCAACAGTGGTAGGTTTTCTGGAAGCAGGTCTCTGCAGTTGGCCTGGTTCTTCTTGTGTTCTGACTCATTTCCTTCTCAGCGGTGATTGGAAAGTTCCTTTGAACTCAGGGATAGTCAACGTCTCTCTATTTGCGGATGGGGAAAAAAAAACGACAAAGATTCCTATGGAACTTTGCATTCACTGTGAAATTGTATCTGCGGTAACTTCAAGAACTTTTACAACCTTTTAAAACAGTCATTTGTGTCAAAGACATGTTTGGACATTCAAAGGAAATCTTTCACTAAAAAAAAACAAAACATTGTCCTTGGTGGAGAAGGACGGAGCCGGAACGGAGAAACTACTTTAGGTGCCTCGGAGACAACAGAGGACGGAGGAAGCCTGGGAGGTTGTTTCCGATGACAATTGACAGACAGACTCTAAGATGCTAGCGACACAGGTTCTTTCATGGAACTGAAGTGTCCTCCAGTCCCTGCTGCGGTTGAGAAATGATGCAACCAGCAGAAATTCTATCAAACACGGGGATATTTCCATACGTATTTGAATTTAACAAGAGGAGTAGACCGGCTGAGCGGAAGAAAATGGTGGTGCTGACCAAAATACTCAGTGTGACACTTCATAGAACTGGATGTTTCATCTGAACACATTCAACAACTGTGCACTGGATGTTTCATCTGAACACATTCAAATTAACAACTGTCCAAAAAAAATCGCATGTCGAAATAACATTTGTAGATAATATGCTTATATGATGAGTCGTCTGTAGAAATTCATGGATCAACCACTTAGGGCCCATTACTATATCGGTCGGTAAAAAAAAAAAAAAATTAGTTTGTGGTTACGCTACCATCTCCCATAAATGTATCAAGAAAGTTGTGTTCCATTATTCCGACGTACAGAATTAAAACAAATTTTGAACGCAAATTGTTTGGTGAGCAGAGTGGACAAGTATGTGATCATGCGTCTCTGTTAGCCAAAGACGACTTTGTTTACATTCGCCAGTTGGTTTTTTGGGAACCTTTTGCGCTTCATTATGTCTCCCAGGTGTAAAGCAGACTCTTGCGATGTTTTTACGTGCTAGATTATGATGTCACCGCTGTGTTAGCATTGGTGAGTGACACTTAGATACTTATGTACAATATGTGATTTCCGACTTGAGGAACATAGAACCCCGATGTGGCGCTCCAATGAACGTTAGAAATTTAACATGTGATTTCCTCACCATTATGTAATTTATTCAAAGCAACTTTCAACATTTAATTAATTAATTTCAAGTCTTAATTCTAGTTGTGTCTCCTCTGATCAAATGTTTCATTCAAGTCAATGTTGCTTTAGTCTGAAGTTTTGGGATTTTTTTTTTTAAATTGATATTCAAACATTTCACCATCATTACTTTGAATTGGGATCTAAGTTAACATTGTTGAAAGAAGTTGTTCCCTTCTTTTATATCGGTACTGCCAGACTGAAAAACAAGAAGGGGAAACGTAAAACTGAAAAACTAAGATCTGACTGTGTGATCAGAATTTCAAGTTTGTTTCCTCCTCAGGAGACATTTGTCTTTGGTAGAAGCTTCCAGAAGCTCAAGAACCTCAACAACGTAACGTCACTGGAACAAACTAATCAAGTCAGACACAGACACAGACATAACTGACCACCAGGTGGACGCATGAGGTCCAAAATGAAGATGTGATCAAACAGTGTCCTCCTCTCTGAGCTCAAGGACAGAGACGCTCTAAACAAACGTCCACATATATTCAATTTCACGTCTGAAAATAACTTCAACAAACTCCCTCCGTAGTGTT
>NC_024314.1:17090539-17093408 GCF_000523025.1 Cynoglossus semilaevis
TAAAATAATGAGGCCACATGAGTAAGATACACACCAAGTCCATAGTCTGGGTTTATTTTAAAAAATCACAAAAGTGAAAGTGAAACATATTTAATGAAGTCTTTTGTCACAGCGGGACGCCGTACAGGCCTTGTTTCTGAGCAGAAAGTGACTTATTTTGCCTGAACTTAATTGAGCTGTTAATATTCATCAGAAACACCTGCAGGGTTGATGATTCCCTCAAGCTTTTACAGTGGTACGAGAATAAAAACGAGAATACCACGAAAAATGGATTCTGGGCATTTAACCAAAGGCCAAGATCCAAAGTACATGTCAACTTGGGTCTGCAGTCATTTATGATTGTAAAAAAAACATGGACCTTTCCATCATCAAATTAATGGTTCTGCGCTAGAGTCTTTTTTCTCCACCATGTAGGTCCTTGGAGAAAATCTGTGACGATAGTTCACAGTGACACAGGAGCAGTTGGTCACCGCTGCCGCCTGAAGTCTGTTTATGTTACTAAGGTAAATCTTACTAAATATTTAATACACTTCTTCTTCTTTCAGCTGCTCCCCTCAGGGGTCCCTACAGTGAATCATCTGCCTCCATCTCCTAGCCCCTCTGCTTTGACCTCAACCGTCTTTATATCCTCTTTCACACATCTTCTCTGAGGTCGGTTATATATGGTTGGTTATTCCGTCTTGGTCCCGCTGACCTTCTTTCCTTTTTGGTCCAGAGCAAACTTCCACCTGGGCAGGATTTCTTCCAACTGCTCTGTACTCCTACCACAGACCACAATGTCATGAGAAAACATCATTGTTTACGGAGCCTCCCACCTGACCTCACCCGCACCCCTACAACGAACCCATCAGTCAGCATACTGTATCACGTCCTTCCTCTAAATATAAGACACAGTGCAAATCCTTCTGACCTTCTCTGAACTTTTCTTCTTGCAAAAACTGCATCTGTAGTACTTTTCCTGGGCATTAAACCCAACTTCTGCTCACTGAGATGAACCACATGCTTAAGCTTCGCTTCTTGAACTTTTTCTTGTACATTCGTTATATTACTAGCAGTTACCAAAACTCATTACATCACCCTAGTTATTGAAAATCAGTACCAGTACTTTCTCCATTTACTAGGCATCATCTCAGTCTCCATAACTGTGGTAATAAAAGTCCACCTCTCTCTCCTGAATATCGCCAGACCTCAGTGGGTTCTTCTCCCACCCAACTCTGTCTCTGTGTTTAACCAACCAACCTTTCCAACAACTCATTATAAGCCCTCGCCTTTGCTCTAGCTACTGCTCTTCTAGCCTCTCTATTAGCCTAACAGTATTCCTGTCTTTTTGCATCATTTCACTGAGTATCCCACTTTTTCTTTATTCCTGTCTTTTTGCATCATTTCACTTAGGTAACTCCTGACTCTGAATAATTTCCAGAGGTAACTCCTGACGAACTATCCATCCATCTATCCATCCATCCATCCATCCATCCATCCATCTATCTATCCATCTACCATCTATCTATCTATCTATCTATCCATCCATCCATCCCATCCATCTATCCATCCATCCATCTACCCATCTACCCATCTATCCATCCATCCATCCATCCACCTGTACATCTTGATTCCTCCACCAACTTTCTTTGTCATCTCTCCGCTGTCGTGACGTCACCCTTGAAACCTTCCTACAACTTTCCCTCCTCACCTTACCTGACCTTCTCCAGTCTTCTGGTAGTTCCTTTGTTCCCCGGAGAGCACGTCTCGACTCGACTCTAAACTCTCGGCAACACTCCACCTTTTAATCTTCATCTCTGTCTTTACTTTCTTTCTCTTCCTCGTTTTCACCTCTGCCTCACACGACACCAACCTGTGCTGCTTTGCTTCTCTCTCCCCTGGCACCACGTAACAATCTCCAGCCTCCTTCAGACGACACCTCCTGCACATGCTCTAATCCACCTGTGTGCATGTCCCTCCACTCCCGTATGTTGTCTTATGTTCTCGAGGTAAATGGAACAGGTTCTTACACTTTGTCTTATGTTCTCGAGGTAAATGGAATTAAAGCAGGTAACAGGTTCTTACACATTGTGAATATATCCAATGCTAATGCTAATTTTTTCCCCGAGTGATTTTTATGTTAGGAGGCTGCAACCAGTTTCCCTTCAGTCTCACGGCAGAGTAAAACTGCAGGCCTATTAGGCTAAGTGCAATGAAAAAGTGATGTCTATTTTTTAGAAATTGTTTTTGAGAGGGGCACAGTACAGGGAATACTACTTGTTCACCCCGTGAATCGCCTACATGAATAAATACTCAGTCTCTTGTGAGGAGAAACGATGAATGATGATGAATCAAGGATTCTGTTCCCCTGGTGAGTGGAATCTGATTCATCATTTATGAAGCTGAAAGAGTTGTCGACGGCTCCGGCTTTACTGCAGCTCCACTGTGGCCTCAGAGCGGGAGTGAAGACCTCGTTTCAGGACACAAAATCTTCTACGGCCACGGTGTGTCCATCACTGCAGACAAAGAGGATTATCAATAAAAACAAGACGTGACTGGGACAGGAAGTCAAGAATAAAAGACTCAGTCGCAGGACATTATTACTCTGTGGACACAAAGACGGCGCGACTGAAGAATGATCTGGTCACAGGGATTTGAAGTCCTGCAGAAGAACTCAGTACGTAGGAAAAAAATGTGATCAAACAACTATCATATACCTCTGCTGGTTTTATAAAGGTCATGTGATCAAGACATGATTAACCACCATAAAATGAAATATTTATAAATTATATGGTTGTCATAAATTAATAATAGATTAATTGCATAAATAATTAAAGTAATTTATCAAAATATATTTTTAAAATATTTAATTGTTTTTTACTATAAAAAA
>NC_024314.1:17093706-17095192 GCF_000523025.1 Cynoglossus semilaevis
CTTTCCGAAGATTAACCTAATGGCTAAAAAAGTCACGGAACTGTAAGGAGTAATTAGTCATAATAGTGTTGCACAAACCCAAGATGAATAATTTAGCTGGGATAGGTTGGTTCTCCTGGCTGAACCTAGACGTACGAATTGAACCTGGTCAGGGTGTTATGGTTCTCTGCAGCTAGCCTGACCACGCTGAGGTTGATCCTAGTGATTCGCGTTTATTTCTACCCTCAATCCTGTGAGAAATTAATGAGTTTTACACCACGTCCACGGGCGTTCTAAATATGTTGCATAATTTAAATCATCCTGGATTAACATATTAAATATATATTGTCATTTGTCATTTCATTTAGGTCTGTTTGTAATTGCAACAGTCTATTTATATTGATGGAAGCGGCGTTATAATTACTCCGGCCCAGTGTTATATTGCTCGGCTGATGAAGATTGCTTGTTCAATTGCCGTCGGAGATTTCATGAATATGAGTTTTACTGCAGTAATTGAGATTATGAAACAGGATTGATGACGTTACAAAGGTGGTAGTACAATTATCCCCAATACATACACCCGCATACACATTTCATCCTGGCTTAGCAAACGTGAAACCAATTAAACCAAGTTGCGCCGATCAGACCAGGTCAATCCGCGCTCAATCAATTATCCTGGATTTCTTCATTTTACTTTTGTGCAATTCATTTTAACCAGGTCTGGAATTTTCTTTTTTTTTTTTTTTGGTGGATGATGAATGAACTTGGTTTAGATTATGTATATTTGTGTTAATATTTATATAGAACTCTACACCGTGTGTCAATCTGGTGTTTTTCATCCATCTGAGAGCAGAGAAGTACCTGCATAAATACATGTATATCTAAACACACATACACATATATTGATGTATGTAATTTGTTTTCTTCATTTATTCTGTTTTTAATATTTCGATATTTATGTGTCATTTGGTAAAACAGGGTTTGGGCTGTGAACGTTATTGGTTGTTTTTTTTTTTTACTTTCGAAAAGTCCCATTAGTGTTAAGTAGACAACGTGTGACGGTGGAAAACAGACCGACGACCGACAGAAAATGTTTTCCCCGCAGCTGCTTTTACATTTACTGTGTTCAACCCACAACTTTCACACAACATAAATAATTCATTATATCTACAAACCCTGTGTGTGTGTGTGTGTTTGAGATTATGTGAACAATACTTACTAGTATTCAGGTGTAATATCTCATATCGGCTGAAGATCGTTCTGCTCGGTTTTCATTTTTTTCCTTTACGCACTGATTTAAATACAGCAGTGAAAGGACAGATTATTTACTGCAGTCACTTGTGTATTTTCAGTATATGAGAATTCCGAAGGATATCTTGACAGATTTCAACGTTTTTTGAGGGCTCAGACTTTTGGTATAAAATGGATAGTTTGAAGTGTCGTTGGAAAATTGATGTAAATGCTGCGGTGTTTTTACTTCTTCTGCAAAGAATGATAAAAATATATA
>NC_024314.1:17095243-17097751 GCF_000523025.1 Cynoglossus semilaevis
ACCGAACTGTCCACTCTTCAAAGTCAAGGTCTGTCGGTAAGGTCAGTGACTTTATCTCAGAGGGACACTGCTGTCTAACTGCTGCCTCTAGTGGTGGGTTTTTGTCGCTGATATAAAGCAGAAGTACAGCTGGTCCTCAGTTTACGTCGTCCTCAACATATGGTGTTTCATCATTACGTTGCCACCTCCTAAGTAAAAAATTTGTGTTGCGTCATTTGCGATCTTTCATCATTACGTTGCCACCTCCTATAAATTCACTAAGAAATTTGTGTTGCGACATTTGCGATGTTAAAACAAATTTCGCATTGGAAGTAGTTTTTGAACGGATAGATACTTCGTGACGCGGCACTTTACGCGAAAGACGGCTTTGTTTACATTACGTTGCATTGTGTTACATTGGCTTTTTTTTGTTTGCGCGTTTTTTTTTTTACTTCGTTATGGCTCACAGATTCTTAGATTATGTTGGTACGACTGTGTTAGCGTAGGCCAGTGACATGGGTACTGGTGTAGTGTACAGTATGCAAGATCCTACTTACGAGACACGTCGCATCATAAGAACAGAAGTCGTGGAGTGTTCTGTACTTTGGTGTACATAGCATCCACCCCCTGCAGTATTCTCATGGTATGACGGACAAATAAAGATTCAAGGTGCTTAAAAATATCATTGAAAGGGTTAGAGTTAGAGTTAGGTCAAAACTACCTCTCAGTGCAGCTCCACATATTAACTATTGATTATTCATCAGTAGCAGAAATGTCTTTACTCTTTCCACCTCCGCTGCATTTTAATACAAAAAAAAAAAGCACGAACATTTCTCCTTCTCAGACTTTAGCAGTGAAATGACTATAATTTGGTTCCAGCACACAGTAATTAAAACACAACAACTCCTACATGCAGCAGTGAGGCTGAAGTGACTACAGTCATTACGTGAGTTCCTCTCTCGTCTGAGCAGGAGAGAAGGGAACATGTCAGTCAGACGGTTTTTAAATGGGGAAACTGTGGAGGTTTGAGTCGTTTGGATTTTCCTCCTACTGTTTATTAATTCAACTGTATTAGTTAGAGCTACACTGAGGGAAATCAATGCGATTATGGTTGAGAGTCTTAAAGGTCCTCAAAGGAAACTCCCGAGGGATTGATAAAGACCGATCTATCATCCATCCGTCCATCCATCCATCCATCCATCCATCCTTCTATCTGTCTAGTGGTCTTGATCACACAAAGTCTCTTCTGGTCAGTGGTCACATGACATGAGTGGATCAGTGACATTTTACAGTAAAAGTTACCCTAAAAGATGTGGATGTGATTAATTAGTATCAATACTTGAGTATTGATATGAGAGTAATCAATACTCAATCGACACTTGTGTTGCGTGAGTATCGATAAACCGACACCACAGAATCGGTACTCCCATCCCTAATGTTAACCACTGCCTCGACTTCACCAAAGTCTATTGAGAAAACCACAATAAACGTCATCATTTCAATTTCATTCAGACTGACCACACGAGGCAGCATTGGACCAGCTTTGACCCTCTTGGCAAAAAACAAAAACAAAAAATAAAACAAACCTATTGTTCTATAACATATATTCTTAACCCCGAGATGTAGCTACGATTTCATTTGCACCATATTATTTTGCGGGCTTTCTTTTCGTTTCGTGTTCTTTTCCTGTGGTTTCGCCGAAGCCCATGGTCAGTTTTCTTGGCACTTCTCAACTTGAACCTCTAACGACCAGGCAGACAAGCTGCACTTTAAAGCGCGTACGGAGTCGTTTCAGGAGCCGTGGCTCCACGTTGACGATTCCTCTTCCTTTTTTCTGTCTGGGTAAACACTCGACTCTAAACGTCTGGAAGGATGTGAAGTAGAAACGTCTGCGAACTGAGGTGCAGAAACACGGTGGGTTGTTATGAAAGGCTCAGAAGGTGGAGGGTCGTCACGCTGCGGTGACTCCAACCAACGCACTCACCGGAGTGTGTGTGAGTGTGTGTGTGTGTGTGTGTGTGTGTTCGAATGCGTTTATGAAGGTGTATCTCTTATTTGGCCCCTGACACTGAAACAATTTTAAACTGTCACAATCAATATATGACCAGTGCTGCAGCAACTAAGAGCTGTGAGTGTGTGCGTGTGTGTGTGTGTGTGTGTATGAAGGGATTGTATTCTCTTTGACAGAGTAACAGCGGGTAAAGTGAAGTTTAAATTTTGAAAGACCTTCTCCGTGACCTCACACTTCGCTTCGGGCTGGGCTAACGCACACACGCACACACGCACACACGCACACACGCACACACGCACATCCAGCATCTCAGCACTTATCGCCATGTGTCGTAGAACAACTACAAGTCAAATAAATCCTTAATAAAGGACATCGTGTAGAAGCAGCTCGGCCTACCACCATGTTTGACGTTTTTTTATCACCATAACCTTCATCTAAATACAACAGTAAATATGGTTGAAATGGTAAATATTCCGCTAGTTTATGCTAATTAAAAATTGTTAGTAAATTGCTTTGGT
>NC_024314.1:17097850-17099247 GCF_000523025.1 Cynoglossus semilaevis
TTTTCTCATTTTGTCTCTTGGTTGGACAACCTCATTGGCTGTCTCCCCAGTGTTATTATAGATGACGACCGAGCTCTATAGTGCCTCAAGTGTTGGCAAAAGATAACTCACTCTCATTTAGCGCTGTGCTTATTGAGCAGCTGCGGTTAGCTCTGGGATTGTATATGATAGCGCGTAAGGCATGTAGCATCCAAGTAAACTAAATATGTTACACCTATATTCACAGATTTTTTTTTTCTACAGGTTTTTTTACGGAGAAAAAATTACAGGGTAAATTAAAAAAAAAGAACTCTTGGATCACTGCTTTTTATCTGCTCAGACAGAGTGCAATAAGACAAACCACCATCACTGGAAATAAAACGTACAAAGGGGGAAAAAGACCTCTGCTGTGAAACTGCAGATAAAGACTGAAGATTCCAGACTCTCCGAGTCCTGACTGTGAGAAAAAGACTTAAATATTTCATGTCAGACACCTACACATTTCGTGTAGGAGTAAAGCTGAAGCTCTGTGTGAGAGATCTCTGTCTCCTCTTTGTCGTTCCCGACTCTTAGGAGCAAAAAAAAAAAAAACACAAAACAGAGGAATATATTTTTATGCATTACAGTTCAAAACAAAAAAAAATTTAATTTGACAACATTTTGAATCAGGCACATATTTAGCTTCTCTAAAAATATTTAGCTTCATTTTGCTAGCGTTTAGCCATTTAGTTTAAACATCTTTTGACCAGGTTTGCAGTGTTTCTGTCTTTAGTGACACAAACTAACCACAAGAGGCAGCGGTAGGTCAGCGGCTCTTGTGTTTTTGCGGGTTTATCAATCATTTTCTTTATGGGGTTGACAATATATTTTATCGATTATTTTATCAATTTTTCATCTACACTACTAGTCCTTAAAAAACAGTATTTTTTTAGAAATATAATTTAATATATGTACATATGTACATATATATACATATATGTACATATATATACAGTATGTGATATATATGTAAAAATATATATAGTATATTATTGTATAGCTGTCCTTCAACTGTTATACGAGTTAAAATACAAACAATTGAAATGTCCAGATAAAAAAGTAAAAAATTAGCTACAAATGCTAAAATGCTAAAAGCCACGTTTTTCTTTTCCAATGTTGTGTAACATCCAAAAAGTAAATGTGGAACGTTCTGCGGTTTGACAGAGAGCTGTTCATTTTCAAAGGCGACTGACTCCTCCCATCACTGAAGTTTGGCTAACGTTATTAAAAAACTAATTGAAAAACTTTTCTTCGAATTCTTTCGTTGTTTCATTAATTCCTGCTCAGTCATCTGCTGAGTCTTCTCTGTTTCTGAAGATAAATTTGTGACAGCAGAAGAGAGGCAGTCGCGAGTGTGTATTTGTGTGTGTGTGTGTGTG
>NC_024314.1:17099559-17102627 GCF_000523025.1 Cynoglossus semilaevis
TTGAAGGGTAGAGGAACCCCCCCCCCCCCCCTCCCCCCCGTCAGCTGTGATGCCACGGGAAAAGAAACTATCAGCACTGGTTGAGTCTCACTGAAGAACATAATTATGTCCACTCTGTTTGAGCCCATATTAGTTCACTGGAACACGTGAGCTGCTCGTGTGCTACTGCCTCGTGTGGTCAGTTTGTATCCCAGATGTAAATCGGAAAATAAAAATAAAAGGAAAGTAACTTGGGTTTCTTCTTGACTCTGGCAAAGATCAGACTCAAAGTACTGATTTCATCAATTATTTGTATCTTTTTTTTCTTTTTTGGTCATATTTCTTAGCCCTTTGTACTACGAATTAGCGATATCCAAACTCAATTTAATATATTTTTATCTTAATCACTTCCTATTTGTCGACGATTTTACAGAAACATTGACCTTAGATACAAAAAATATATAACTAAAACACATTAAAACAAAGGTTAAAGTTCAGCTGACGCGATGTCATTTCCTGCGATGTCATTTCCTGCGATGTCAGCGATGTCATTTCTGCGATGTCATTTCCTGCGATGTCATTTCCTGCGATGTCATTTCCTGCGATGTCATAATGTTTTGGTTTTGTGCTTCAGCAACTTTCACTATGTTGTATTAAATCTGCAGTTCCCAAAACTTTCTCTGCTGCCCCCTATGGTTCATAAGAAAATGTTTGCTTCCACCTGCTCAAAAAAAAAAAAAAAAAAACAGGACATTTTTTGCAGCAAAAATGAAAAAAAAAAATAACGACCTCCTCTGCTATATTATTACCCCACTTTCAACCAATCAGGTTTAACCAGTCTCTCTTGTTAAACATTCACGGCGTTGGACAATATGCTGCGTTACGGTTCATTCCATCCGTGCTCCCCCCCTGCAATGGCACTGTGTCCCCCCTAGGGGGCGTGCTCCCCACTCTGGGAACCTCTGTATTAAATGATCATGTTAAGAAAAAAAAACAAAACAAACGACCAAGTCTCAAAATAAGACGTTGAAACTTGTGTCCCAAAGATTTTCTCCATGGACTTTGGTGACGGAGAGTCAGTCGTGTCGAGGACATCAGTCTTACTGGGAGACATGATTATACTGTTATCGTTTCAATAAAATATCAACAGGAAACTCGATTCTAGTGCCGCTCCAGGAGCACATTAGCGACCTCTTAAGGTCAGTTCAGGATAGGGTAAGTTAATCAGGTGAAAAGGAAGTTTAGGTTCTGGGCCCAGAGCAACATTTCACTGTGATAAAAGGAAGGAAGTTAGAAAAGTTAGAAACGGAGAAAGCAGTATTATGGGATGTTCCACTGTGTGTGTGTGTGTGTGTGTGTGTGTGTGTGTCCTCAAGCTATAGAACAGCTCTCTCATCTTCACTTCCTAATGAGATTTAACACCCCCTACACACACAAACACACACACACACACATAATATTACATCCCATCATAACCTGGGTGTGTCTGTTTCCATGACGACGCCTCACATGAGGCTTTTACCTTCAAATGGGTTTATAACATGATGAATGTGGAGAAAGAGTGGAGGACGAGTGATTAAAGAAATAGGTGGTGCACGGAGAGGAGGAGTCGGGGGAGGACGGGGGAGTGAGAGTGAAGGATGTAAAAGGAGAGGGAAAAAGAAGGAGGTGGGACAGGAAGACGAGGAGCGACGTACGGAAAGGAGGAGAAAGGAGGAGGTGGAGGCTGAGAAGGAGTGATAGGTACGTAGGCAATGAAGAGAACGAGATATAGGAGCGGGGGGGGGGGGGAGGGGGGGGGAGTGAGTGAAGGATGTAAAAGGAGAGGGAAAAAGAAGGAGGTGGGACAGGAAGACGAGGAGCGACGTACGGAAAGGTGGAGAAAGGAGGAGGTGGAGGCTGAGAAGGAGTGATAGGTACGTAGGCAATGAAGAGAACGAGATATAGGAGCGGGGGGGGGGGGGAGGGGGGGGAGGGGGGGGAGGGGGGGGAGAGGGGGGAGAGAGAGAGAGAGAGAGAGAGTGAAAGCTGCAGGAGAAGGCAGCGTCGGAGGATTGGACAAGGAAAGATAGTGGAGGAGGAACTGCAGGAATGAAAATGAGGTGAACGAGCGCAACAAGACGATGAAGGGTAACAAATGTAGTTCAGGGGGAAGAGATGAGAAGATGACGGAGGAGGAGAGAGAGGTGGAGGACATTGTTAAAGTAGGAGAAGTTGCAGAAGAAGGCCAAAAAAAATGGGGTGGAAGGGTGAGAAAAAAGAAGGAGAGAGAGGAAGAGGAGGAAAAGAATCATGACCAGAAGGAGAAGTGGGAGGGGGGTGAGGACGTCGGGGGGTGAAGAAATGAAGAATACATCTAGAGCAGGGATGTCAAACTTTGGTTCAGGACCAGTAGAGTCATAACATAATTAGCTATAAATAATAAAAAAGTCTGTCTTTTTCCACTTTGTTTTCATGAAAAAAATACATTAAATAAACTTTCATATTCAGTGAAAATGTAATTTTGCTAAACATTTCCTGAACATGAAGTGTTTGTGCATTTTTTTTTTATTTTAAAAAATCATCAAGCGGGCCGGATTGAAACCCTATGCGGGCCGGTTTTGGTCCGCGGTCCCTATGTTTGACACCCCTGATGTAGAGGAAACAATTAAAAGTACAGTGGAGTCAATCGTTTCAATCGTATCGTTTGAAACAGCAGTGATTGGCTTTTTATTCTGCCAAATGTTTCATGTTTATGTTCAGTAATTCCACCTTAAATCTCTCCCATCATTAATGTTATTACCTTTTTAAAACATTCATTTCTCCTTCTCTCTCAAATCCTTCCCTTCACTCCTCCGCTCCATCTTTTTTTCTTTTTTTATTCCTCGAGCCCCAGAACAATGAGGCAGTAATTAACTCGGCAGTTAATCACCACTCCTAATGAATAAAAGCGAGAGTGAATTGTGAAAATTTAAGATGAATCGAGAATAAATTAGCTGCGTGTGGATCTGACCTTTTGTTCCTGCTTTAATTCTTTTATTTTCATTTCCTGCCTTTGTTTGGACCTGGACGCTGTTGTTCTCCTGCCTGTCTCTGCCATAATTAACATT
>NC_024314.1:17102658-17104366 GCF_000523025.1 Cynoglossus semilaevis
AACACCCCTTTTTTTTTCCGGATTTTTAAAGTTAAAAAAAAGGAAAAATAAAAAAAAAAAAAAAAAAAAAATTCAAAAAAAAAAAAAAAAAACTCACTCACAAATCAGTGACGAACTCACAGAAGCACGTGTTCTTCTATCGTGGCCTCCTGATCCTGACAGAGACAAAAATGTTTGGATTGTTTTGGTCTCTGAGGAAAGTCTGCTGTGACCTTTAGGCTTTAGGGTCCATCCATCCATCCATCCAGCCATCCATCCATCCATCCAGCCATCCATTCCTCCATCCATCCATCATCCATCCACCCCTTCATCCACCCATCCATCCATCCAGCCATCCATCCATCCATCCAGCCATCCATCCATCCATCCAGCCATCCATTCCTCCATCCATCCATCATCCATCCACCCCTTCATCCACCCATCCATCCAGCCATCCATCCATCCAGCCATCCATTCCTCCATCCATCCATCCACCTAGCTACCGCCCTACCTATCCATCCATCTATCCATCCATCCAATCAAACATCCATCCATCCCTTCATCCATTCTTCCATCCATCCATCCACCCATCCATCCATCATCAATCCACCTAGCTATCGACCTACTTACTTACCGACCTACCTCTCCATCCATCTCTCCATCCATCCGTTCATCCATCCATCCATCCATCCATCTATACCTCAACACATGTCTAAACCATGTCAATCTCACCTCCATGATCTAGCGCTCATTCTTTTTCTGCGATTTCTAAACTGAGGCATACGTCTTGTCACCTCACCTCCAGACAGAGGCACAGTCTCTAAACCGTACGTCATAGCAGCTCTCACTGCTGTCTCAGTCTTACCTCTGGAGGCAGCAGTGGATCAGCAGCTCCTGTGTCCATCATCGTAGTCGTACAGTGAGAACGAAAGAAGTTCGTAGGTTTAGTTTTAGAAGTTGACTCTCAGACTTTGTGATACGTTTATTTTTTTTTTTGTATGAATCCTTCTATTTCTACGCCCTAACATTTCCATGGTCTTTGACAGTTTGAGAGATGTTGTGATCTGTCATTATGGCTCAACTGAGTCTTAATCAAATCAACATCTACCGCTCGCCATATGTCATTAACTGCTACCGATCTGTCTGTGTCGGCAGTAAAACATCCAAATATTCCGGGGCAGAAGTCGGATTAATGTGTGATAAATTTGTCTGCGAGTGAATTTAGTTTTTATGACTAGACTTTTATCTTCAGTTAGATTTGATCGGGGTTTAAAGAGCAGATCGATGCTGTGGAGTAAACTTTCTTCAGTTTTTTTTTCTTCAGTTTATTATTGAACACAAGGGAGAGAAAATGATAACGTTTGTGAAGGAGCTCAGAGAAGAATGTGATGTACTGTAAGAAGGTTGTGGGTTCCAACACTCTCTGTCCTCCTGGTGCTGGTTCCAAGTCTGGATTCATTGATGAGGGTGGAGTCAGGAAGGGCTTGTCCAATGGTACTGTTGACCAACTGTGCTGGACGAAATTGGAACTAATGTCGGTCTAAGACCAGATACGATATCTTAAATTCACTTATACACTCATTTATTTTGTCGTTGTTGATAGATTTTATTTCAAGACAAGGAATGTTTTTATTTCCAACCGTCGGAAAATTTCTCTGAAATTCTTGCACAAACCTCCAACAGACAGACCGAACAGTTTCATCAGGACACAACACGATCTGTCCAAAGA
>NC_024314.1:17104578-17125397 GCF_000523025.1 Cynoglossus semilaevis
AATAAATATAAAAATATATATTTTATATATATTTTTATATATACTGCATATACAGTATAAATATATATTTATATATGTATATATATTTAATTATATAGGTGTGTGTAAGGCTGGTGCCATAACCCCTACACTATGGAACCAGGCCATAAATGCTGCTGCTTCTACAATAAATATGTTACATACAGATCTATTGCACAAACGTTCTTATTTGTCAGAACGTGGGCTGCACAGGAACATTTTCATTCAGTTCCTCGTTCCAAACACCGAGCACTTTATTCTGTCAAGTTGTCGAAGTGAGGAAAGAACCTGCGACTGAGTGCAGTTCGTGGGAAATGTTTCATAAATAGTAGTTATGACAATAAACTTTTGCAATGAAGAACACTTATATTTTTGTCTATACTGCCGGGAGAAAGAAACCGGAATCGTAAAAACAACGATCAGTAAAAAAAATAGTCAGAATTGAAAGGTAAAAGTTCACATCTGTGACTTTCATTTTGTTTTCCAATAAAGTCAGAGTGAATTTTCCTGACGTTGCTCCCATTTCCGTTTCCCAAGTAGGAGAAAATAAAACTGTTGAGGGTGAGCAGAATTAAAAAAAAAAAGACCTTCTCCAAACTTTATACAGCTGACATAGCATTATGGTGAGAAGATGTGAACGTGCACGCTCACGTGCACGCTCACGTGCACGCCCATTAGTGCCAGTGCTGCTGTTTGGTATCGATCCTCTTCCCTGTGTTTGATGGAGGATTTATAGGTGAGCACAGCAGATGTGCCGCGTGGACTCGTTTTAGTCCCATCTTTATTTACCCAGCTGTGCCTCGGAGAAGGATCCCGCGCACGCAGAAAGGTCGGGCGTCTGAGGGTCGCAGGTGGTCACGCAGCTGGAGGAGAGTCTTCCGGAAGGTGAGGATCCAAACCTTTGGATCAAACGTTTTAACATTTAAGACTTTGAAGAGTCAGTTTTGATGATTGTGACTTTAAGTCTTTAAAGACAAATGTTTTATTTAGTACTAGCGTTGTCCGATAATATCGGCCAACCAATATTATCCGCCAATATGTTAGTTACCAATACGATAGTTATGTTCTTAACGTATATATTAACCCTTTACGAACCCTTTAAGGAGGCATCGTAGGTCTGTGAAATATGGCATAAAAAATAACGAAACTTTCACAGATGTGTTGTCTGTTACAAAATGACTTTTTTTTTTTTTTTACGTTTTTACTTCTTCTTAGGCTGGAAAATGCTTATTGTATCCTTTAATAATGAAAATATTGGCAGTTTAAAAATTTTTATATACCGCAAAAACCTGCGATAAAGCAAAAAATCCGCAATACAAGAATACATTTAAAATATTAAAAAATGCGAAAGGGTGACAGCCGAACTGCGATAGAGCAGGTTATTTGTTTGTTAAAAAAAAAAACACAGGTTGTTTGTTTGTTAAAAAAAAAAAAAACGCCTCAGAGTGAGTGCTCTGGTTTGTAGATTGAGGAGCCCTGTAAGAGTGAGCCCTCACTCTGGTCTTTGGTAAAATGCATGGGAGTGAGTGCTCCTCTCACTATATGATCACCTTGGTTGGTTTCTGCCACTCTTTGAGTGGTTGAGCACAAACAGGAAGTGTGGACATTGTTAGGACTCTTGTCCTGGAAAACATTTATCTGTGAGTATTTAAGTTGGGATATGTACTCTGAAATGTACAGTGAAGTGTTTTTAGGTTTAGAAAAAAAAGTAAGACGACAGGAAAAGTCAGGCCTTGTTGGTTTTTGAAGCACTTCTAGCCGTTAGCTAACTGTTTAGCATTGCAGTACAGCAAAGTCATCTCTGCTGGCCTGAGCAGTATCACCATCTGTCACTTATTTTCCAATACATTTATCATGAACTTTTATAAAATATAACCAACTTGGCCTTTCTAAAATCACAACTTTTATTTTATCCAATCATATTTCAGCTCTTATCTGTTGCCAGGGTGAAAGAAATCTGCCTTAAGGCCTTCAGAATCACCTGGAACCTTAAATGATCAGTAGTGATGTTGTTTTTTTTTAGATCAGAGTTGGCCTTCTAGCAGGCGTAGAGCTATGTTGACGTTTTGAATGATTTGATTGGATGGTGAAAGTACAAACAGTTTTGCATCTAGTAAACTGCAGCTAGCTACTTGCAGTAAGTTGAGTTAAAATGACGTTTTCTCCTTGTCCACAGCTTCTGTCGGATGGACATCCTCAGCCTGAAGTGAATTCAAAATGATGCCACGAATACGACAGGACAGACTGGACTGTTAGCATTAGCATGGACGAAGATGGAGGAAGGACTCGATGTTACAACAGGAACGCACGGAGTATCTGAAGGAAAAGAGAGGAGGATGGATATAATACGAAGAATCAGGAGTTTCGGTGAGTCAAATGCAGTTTTTCTTGCTTTTTGGTGTGAATTTTGTGGCAGCTGAATTGTGTTTTGTGGATTATTACGGCCGGTCACCAGGTATAAGACGTTACTGTGGACCAGTAATACCTCGCCATTGATGAAGGATCATTACATTTTCAAAATAAAACATCTTTTAGACTTTATTTTGTCAGTGTCGGAGTCTGAATGACCTGTTGTTCTGAAACATTGACAGATTATCTTTGAATAAAAAACTGACTGGATTCATTTGAATGAAGACTGACAGATTATCTTTGAATGAAAAACTGACTGGATTCATTTGAATTAAGTAAATTAATTAAACTAAAGTACATTTTCTTCGTTTTGGCCCAGTACCACACGACCTATGGACCGGCACTGGTCCCCGCACCGGGGGTTGCGGTCCCTTGGTCTAGGATATAACGACTTATTTTACAAAAGTTCTCCTTGATATTGATGGTATCCATGGACATAATGATGTTTTAGTCACTGTTAAACGCTGTAGTATTTTATGCGGTGAAAGTCTTACACCAAGATTAAACTCTCTGGAGATCCTTTTTTTTCCCGAGCTCATTTTGGTCCATTTAAAAACCTCACGGAAACTGTGATATTTATTGCTTTTTATTGTAAATGCGTCCCCAAAACAAACCAAAGCCTAACAGTCCTCCTGGGTGTTCAAAGTCAAGGCAACCTCCGCCGTAGCTCCTGCGTTCTTTAGCATGAATATATTCTTCTTCATCAGCCTGAGAGGTGATTGGCCCGTTAGTCGTTTGGGTCCAACGAGGATCGTGGCCTAACTTCAGAGGACGTCTACTTCCTGTAATGTTGAATTCCTCTCACAGCAGCAGCAGCAGCAGCAGCAGCAGCAGCAGCAGCAGCAGCAGCAGCAGCGTTTGTTGATGTTTGTGTTGTGTTAGTGGGAGCAGAGCCAGAATGAAAACTCCGGCGTTGGTATTCAGTCAGCGTGAGCTCCTGGTTAACTGTACAGATGAGGTGGACGGTGCAGGATGACACAGCTATGAGGTTCTAACTACTGCTGTGTGGGCCGATTAAAGAGTCGCGTGTCAAACACGGCTGACGCCGATGGGCGGGAGAGGATTAGCGTTACTAATCTGTTCTTGCAGGTGTTGCAGTGGTGTTACATCAGGTGATGGATCTGTCAATCTGGTCAGACCAAAACACGTGACTGTGTCTCCTCACCTTTGTGACCTTTCTGGCATTACTGACGACCAACTCGGATCATGTTACTTTGTCGACTCTGGTTCAGGTCAAAGATTTCGATCGAAAACTAGCGTATTTGAACATTTCTACATTTAGGCTGTTTAGTTTAGTTTTTTTTTTTTTTAACACATTGTTTTTACTACAGTATATAAAAAATTACTTAAACTTGTGGTTATTAAGGTTGGTGCCACCAGGGGGCGCTAGGGGTACAAAGACAATAATAAAGATGACAAGAAAAATTTTTATTTTTTATTTTTATTATTCGTCCTGATCTGTACAACATGTAAGCTGCAGTGATCGTCCCATCGTCAAGTTTCCTACAGTACGTGAAGGCACCTTGTGTGACCTCATCTTTGGTATGACATCATCATGATCAGTGCAGACCTGGTGGTTTGCACCTGTTATTATCAAGCTACCCTGCTCATCTAGCTAGCACGCAGCTAGCTAGCGCAAAATGGACAGGTTTTTGACCAGAAATAGACCGAAGGAGCGGACCAAGAGATTATATATTGTTTATAATTAAATATATATAAATATTATAATTATGTTTGTTGTTGAACAGTGAATAAAAGTAGGACACTACATTCTATGAGGTGATGCAGAATTACGTCATTTGTAGCACTGACTGTGGCGTCTCTTCCGGCCGTTTCATCCCCGTTGTTGTCATATTTCAGGGAGGCGACTGAAGTGATACTCATGAAGTAGCAGATACTTGTAGTACTGTGTATGTACCTGGCGGTGGCGTGCTCCTGTTTGTGTTGATGAGACACCAGCGATGGTTTCAGGAGTGAATTTTGGTTTGAACTAGTTAGGCTCAAGGACAGGTCTTTGGTTTAATCCATGCAGTGAGTGTGTGTGTGTGTGCGCGTGTGTGTGTGTGTGTGTGTGTGCGTGCATTCCGTTTGTTCAAGGGAAAGACTCCGGGGAGGAAGTGTCACCTTTAACACAAGTGGTTGAAGCTGACAAGTAATTAGCAGGTCACACACACTGGTGCTAAACACACACACACACACACACACACACGGAACATAAATAAATAAATAAGTTTGTGTGTGTGTGTGTATGTTTATATATACACACGCACACACACAAGCATGTTCCAGCCTATTGAGGTCAAAAGGGGTCAAAAGAAATGACAACACAATAAGTCTTTGTCAGTCTGATCAATGACTACACACACGTGCACACACACACACACGCACACACACACACACACACACACACACACGCACACACACACACACACACTGAATACCAAGGGACCGACTCACACTGTGACTGCTAAACAGCCGCCGACTTGAACACGGCATTGAATCTATTTAATGTTTTCTAGTGCAGATAATGAGGGCTCCCTCGAAAACACACTCTGACCGAGACACCTGCTTAACTTTTCCAGAATATTTGACCTCAGAAACTATTAAGTCGGTTGCTGAGCTGGGCTTTAGAGGGACCAGATGTTCTGGAGTCTCCTGACGACGACCTGTCCAGCTGGCTCTGACCAAATTAATCCATATCACAACTGTCATTCATCTAGAAATGGAAAAAAATATATTTTACTCTAACATTAGTATTTTATGAAAGAAAATTAATAGTTTTTTATAGCTCTTTCTCTCTTTTCTTCTTTTTCTCTATTTCATGCCTTTTTTTTATTTTTTCCCACTCCTCCATTTGTCAATTTCATCGTTTTCCATTTATCGTTCCATTTCCCATTTCCTTTTGTCCCCCGTCCCTCTCTCTCCCTCTCTCTCTCTCCCCCTCACTCTCTCTTAATTCCTTTTATTTTATTTCTTTTCCTTCTCCCTCCGACTAATTCATCACAGCGCGGCGGCGGCGGCGGCGCTAACGTGAATTAATCAAGCTCATGTTTGTTTCAGCACAATTAGTGATGGAATCCATTTCTGCCTTCTGTGAAGATGGGTGGGAGGAAGAGGAGGGCAGTAACGGCAAGGACTCACGGAGGGAGGACACACGTGAGGAGGCGAGGAATTGTGTACGGAGCAAGGAGTGACGAAAATGAAGTTAGGAGTAAGGAGATGACGGAGGGAGGAAGGGGCTGAATGAGAGAGAGAGAGAGAGAGGAAGAGTAAAGGTGAGAGAGTGAGAGGAAGAACGAGGAGTTGACGGGGTGGAAGTTGAGGGGGGAGAATAGGTGAGGAGGTGAGACAACAGACGCACGTTGGGAAGGAAAGGAAAGACTAGAAAGGACAGTAGAGACAGATGTGACGGTAAAAGGAGGAGACGCATAATCAATGAGGAGACAACAAGAGTAATGGAAGGAAGAAGAGGGGGACAATTAAAGACAGTAAGACAGAGGACAGTGTCTGAACAGGGGGGGAGGAAGGAAGGAAGGAAAGAAGGAAAGAAATAAAGAAGGAAGGAAGGAAGGAAGAAAGGAAAGAAAGAAGGAAAGAAAAAAAGAAAGAAGGAAGGAAGGAAGGAAGGAAGGACGGAAGGAAGGAAGGAAGGAAAGGAGGAAAGAAATAAAGAAGGAAGGAAGGAAGGAAGAAAGGAAAGAAAGAAGGAAAGAAAAAAAGAAAGAAGGAAGGAAGGAAAGAAGGAAGGACGGAAAGAAGGAAGGAAGGAAAGAAGGAAAGAAATAAAGAAAGAAGGAAGGAAAGAAGGAAGGAAGGTGGAGGAGGAGAGCAGTTTGAGTTTAAACGGGAAAAACAGACACGTGCACACTTCAAAAACCAAACCAAACCTGTCCTTCATGGGAAAGACCAGGACTGTTGATGATGGACTCCTGAAGTCTCACGTCTCACGTGAAGAAAACCTCCTCAGACTCACACAACGGTCTTTAGAAAAGAAGAAAACAACTTCGAATTTTTTTTTTTTTACTTTTTTATTTAGTTCCAACGCTGCTGCGTTCCCTCCCCCCCCAAAGTCCTCCCCTCTCCTGCTCTGGCAGCCAATCAAACACAGCACAGATAATTCACGTCTTTGTCTGTGTGTCCACTCTGGTCTTTTTAGTCAGGAACTTTGGACCAGTTTCAAGAAGCTGAAGCAGTTTAAAAGAAAAATTGCTCATTGCGTTCGGCCATATTTAAGGGATTCATCGTTAGATAAATGTCAAGCACTCACGTAAGACAACGTGTTTAGTTGCTTGAGCTGAAACGAGGATCAACCAGCCATAATGTTGATCAACAGTCTGTAACAGTCAAACACAAAGGACTGAGAGGGAACTAAAAGTTAGCCAAAGAAAAAAAACTACTGCCCACACATATGTTCTGACTTAGGCTTATATATATGTATATATGTGTTTGTGTATGTATACATATATATATATATATAAACATATATATGTATATGTATATATGTACAATATATGTATATGTATGTATATGTATATATGTGTATATACATACAGTATATGTATGTCTATATATGTATGTATATATACTGTATGTATGTATATATGTATATATGTATGTATATATATACAGTATACAGTATGTGTACATACATATATGTATATATGTGTATATGTACATATACTGTATGTATGTATATGTGTATATATGTGTGTATGTGTGTATATACTGTGTATATATATATATCTACATATACATACATACATATATATATATATATACATATATATATATATGTGTGTATATTTTGGTGTATTTATCTATATATGCTATCTATATATTAGGTACTAGTATGTTTATGCTGCTGGTGAAAAAGTTGTGTTCTTTTACGAGGTTAGTCATGTGGTTTGGAGACCTGGTCTGTTTATCTGTCAGTTTGAAAAGAGTTGTAAAAAACAAGATTCTTCTCAGTGTTTATAAGATAAAAGGTGAATGAAAAATGACGGACTTTTATCCCGTGGACATTAACAGCGTTTGTCAGTGTGTGTGTGTGTGTGTGTGTGTGTGTGTGTGACGTCTGACTCCTGGAGTTTCACATGACACGTGTTGATGTTGTAGCGTTGGGGGGAAAACTGATCTTTTCCAGAGCAGAGGAGTGGATGCCAACTGACGTTACAGCAGAGTGGTCAGAGTTTGTCACGGTGGTCGTCAACAAGTGTGTGTGTTTCATAGACCCAAACTGGTCAGCACTGGATTTTCTGTGATTTAAAATTCAGCTGCTGCTACAGTTGAACACACACACACACACTCTCAGTTGCATGTTTGAGTTTTCAGAGTAAATCCATGAATTTGGCCAGAAACTCAATTGAAAAACAGGCGAAAACACATTTGTTTTTGCAGAAAGCCTTTGCGCCAGAAAAAAAAAACATCAAAAGTAACACAATAAAGAGACATGAAAGCGTCGGCGGCGGCAGATGCAGAGCAGCGTGATGCCCTCACAGCCCACCAGTTGGATTTAATGCAGTTACAGCAGGCGGAGGGACAAGCAAATATGCTGCTGAAATATCATTTAAATATGATTGCAGGCCTCACCGAGCCCCCTAGGGACTGCTGAGGTCATTACATGGAATAAAATGAAATATAGTAAACACTGTGAACTTAAATGACTGGGGAGAGTTTAGGTACACGTTGCAGTTGCTGCTGCACCGGGGGAGAATAGAATATTAATATAAATATATTTTGAAAAATAAAACTTGAGGTTTGAGATTTAAGCTGTGTTAGCAATTTTTATTTTTGTTTGTAACATTTTCATTTAATTAGCATTCAGGCACTTTTAGTCGATAAAATAAATTCATTATTTTGTCTAACCGGAAATAGTGAAAAATGTTCTTTGTGTTGACAATTATTCAAAATATGTTTTTATTCATTAATATTGCTTTGTTTTATTATTAATGCTTGATTTTTAGCTTCTGTTTCTCATCACATTCTTTTTAAATTTAAATTTAGCTAGCCAATCTAGGCTAGCTTTATGTAAACGGATTTTTGTTCTTTTTTTTTACATTTCGAATCAGAACTACTTTAAGTGGAAATTTCTGCAGTGAAAATATTATTTTGTACTACCTTTGAATGATTTTACCAATGTTTTAGCTACTAACTTAGCATGTGCTAAAACAACTACTAGCTAACAAAAAACGTTTTCCTAGGCTGACTTGAAATATTTCTTGCAATTTTGTGGTATTTTGTTCAATTTTGTTGTACGTCTTGCTCTAGTTTGGTTTTATCTCCAGCTATGAACATTTTGACGCTATCATTTTTTCACATCTGCGACAAATAAATCATCTACATCAGTGTTTCCCAAACTTTTTTTTTCAGGGGACCCATATTTTAAAAGTCACAAACCTTCGCGACCCAAGTCAATGGACATTATTCTTAAACGTTCGAAAACATAATGTGAAAGGACCCCAAAAAAAAAAAATTGCGATCCACCTGAGGGTTGCGACCCAGTCTTTGGGACACAATGATCTATATTTATGAAATAATAATTTTTAAAAATGTCTCTGATCTTAAAACCTCTCAGTAACACTTTAGATTTTTTTCGGACACAAAAGAAATATATAAAAATATATAAATATATATAGCTGCTGGAGCCTGCCAGTCCGTCATTATATACCCTACATTGTAGTAGTGTGACATAGCAGTGAACTGTGTTAGTTAACGTATAAAGTTAAGGCCGGTTTTATAGAAGCTTTGCAAAAATGTGACAGTTATTCACTAATTAACTAAATCCATCCGTTTTTAAAGGTTCTTTAAAACTGGAGTGGAAAGCAATATTTTTCTGGCAGCAGAGCCAATTATCTGTGAGCTGCAGCAGCAGCAGCAGCAGCAGCAGCAGCAGCAGCAGCAGCTTCCTGGAGTCTCCTCGTCCTGCACTGCATTACACAGGAAGGATGTGGAGAAAAAATTACTGTAAAATTTAACTCAGGGTTCGTAATAACACTTTAGCTGCAGTTGAAAAGACGTCCACGCTGATGATTCCTCGAGAAATAAATCAAACAGTACAAAAGATTGTAAAAACATGAACCAATAAAATGGACGTCATTTTTTTTTTCCTCCCCAACAAAGAAACGGTCTCATTTCTGCAGCGCTGCACTTCTTTTTGGGCTGTGAAATCACTGAGCTCCACAGATTCTCAAAGACGGATTTGTGCACGAAGGTTATCATCTCGTAAAAAAAAAAAAAATGAAATAAAATAAAATGGAGCTTTACAGTAAAACCAGCTTTAAAAATCACGTCCAACATTTACCGTTGCTGCTCTTGATCTGACTGGAAAAAAAAGATGTTTCGGAAGATTCTGTGTCTGAGACCCAATCAGCTGTCAGGAAATTACAGTGAAACAAAGACAAAAAAAAAGAATATTGGAAAATACACACACATATATAGAGCATAGACATATATCTTTCCATATATATGTATATACATAGTCTCTTTATCTATATATGTATGTATACATATGTATGTATTTATATATCTACCTACAGGTATGTATACATGTATGTATTTATATGTGTACCTACAATATATACATATATAGGTACATATATCCATTATTTTAAGATTTTAAATGTTGAATTTACATATACAATATCTCTCTAACTATATATGTACACATATATGTATATATGTTATTTTAAGATATTAAATTTGATATCAAAAACAACCTTTAGATTGTCAAATATTGCTTAACACATACATCGGTATTGGTCCGATATTGTTAAATATATCAGGTAGAAATATCGATTAAAAGAACTATAGTCCGTTCGAGTCGATACCGAAACCTACATTTTTTACTTTGCGCGACATACCGTAAACATGGACACAATAACCTCAGCGGAAAAGAAGGTATCGGATTGATAACGGTATCGGAAGATACTCCCGAGGTGCAGTGTCGTTACTGGTATCGGACGTGAAAAATTTGTATCGAGCCATCCGTGGTTACGTTTTTGTTTACCGTCAGGTGGCGCTCTGACTTTGACATTTGTTCAGTTTAAAAAAACGGAACGAATACGAGAATTAGCAAAAGGAGTCCATCAGAAGCTGGCGGGCAGAAAGGTGAAAAGAACGAATTAAAACTGGACAAAAACCTTGAAACTGACAAATCAAAGCAAAAATGGTCAAAAGCTGAAGAAAAGACGGGAAAGAAAAAAAAGACAATAGAAAAATAAAAGAGAAATAAAAATAAAGGTATGTCTAATAATTTGTAAAAAAAGGCTAGATTTTCCATCCATCCATCCATCCACCCATCCATCCATCCGTCCATCCATCATCCATCATCCATCATCCATCCATCCATCATCCATCATCCATCCATCCATCATCCATCCATCCATCCATCCAACCACCCACCCACCCATCCATCCATCCATCCTCCATCCATCCATCCATCCACCCACCCATCCATCCATCCACCCATCCATCCATCCGTCTATCCATCCACCCATCCATCCATCCGTCTATCCATCCACCCATCCATCCATCCGTCTATCCATCCACCCATCCATCCGTCCATCCATCCACCCACCCATCCATCCGTCCATCCATCCACCCACCCATCCATCCATCCACCCATCCATCCATCCGTCTATCCATCCACCCATCCATCCATCCGTCTATCCATCCACCCATCCATCCATCCGTCTATCCATCCACCCATCCATCCATCCGTCTATCCATCCACCCATCCATCCATCCGTCTATCCATCCACCCATCCATCCGTCCATCCATCCACCCACCCATCCATCCGTCCATCCATCCACCCACCCATCCATCCATCCACCCATCCATCCATCCGTCTATCCATCCACCCATCCATCCATCCGTCTATCCATCCACCCATCCATCCGTCCATCCATCCATCCGTCCATCCGTCCGTCCATCCATCATCCATCCATCCGTCCATCCATCATCCATCCATCCATCCATCCATCCGTCCGTCTCTTCAGTCTAACTGTTCATTTCTTCTCCTGCTCTGATGGGATTTTATCTCCATCCATCATCACTGCACAGAGATGTAACAAGAAGAGACGACAGCCCACACCTACGGCACTTCACTCAGAGTGAGCACGCGCACACACACACACACACGTACACATTCATGTATGTCCATAGGTGACGTGTGTACACGCACACACACACCTCGGAATTTAATAAAGCTCAAAGCAGGAAACGTCGCTTCACCGCGGCTGTAATATGTATGAGTTCACGTGTGTGTGTGTGTGTGTGTGTGTGTGTGTGTTTCCCCTCTACAGTGTGTGTTCAAACAGCCCTGAGTGTTAACGTCTATTACTGTCTCTGTCGCTCGCCTTCACTGATCCAAGGTCGCGTCGTGACATGACCTCGACCTCTGTGTGTGTTGTGGGGATGTGTGTATAAATCAGTGTGTGTTGACAAACACCGACTCTATCAACTGATGGTTGCACTTCCAGTTGCAGAAAACCAGCATTTAACCTAGCAACGCCTTGATCTGGGCGTTAAACAAGTGCAACAAAAATCTAGCCTGAAAAGTGCTAAATGTTAGCAAAGTATTATTTAACGATAAGTGTATGAATACATTATCGCATAATGCGCAAAGAAAGGCTTTGTTTACATTTGCCATATATGGGAATTTTCTACATTTGCTTACGTTCGTTTGTGTTGTTTTTCCCTCTGGCGTAAAGTCGGACTCTTCTGATGTTTTCTGATGGCCTAGATTATGATGTCACCACTGCGTTAGCGTAGCTGAGTGACATCGGAACTTGTGTACAGTATGAGACTTTCGACTGGTGGCGGCAATCCAATAACGTTGCATCGTAGGAACGGAACTCAGGACACCTGTATTTAATTGACACACATCCTCGTTGTTCAAAATGATTTTACTCAGGACACCTGTATTTAATTGACACATATCCTCGTTGTATTAGCGGTAATCACTTTCTCAAGCGACTATGATTTTTGCCGTAAATCCTTTGTGAGTTCGCAAGGTTTCACCTCTTTCTGGCAGATTGTCGGGTTCAGCTGACACATTTTAGTCCCTCGATAACACGGTGTTAAATAGTTTATTTCAACACAATCCGGAGTGCGCTGACGTGAGGCGTGCTTCATTCATCTGTGAGGAGGTTGTGGGGAAGAGAAACGAATCAGTGGCTTGGCTTCCTGTTTAGCTTCGACGCTAGGATGGAGATGTAGACGCATAGATACAATCAGTTTGAGATACATTTGCATAAAGACTCACATCTGCGGAAAATTTCGCATAGCAAAAATCTAAAGTCTTTTCGAGGTATGCTAATGTCTGTGATGTCATCTGCATATACGATGAGTTTAAAGAGAGAAGTTGACCACTGGTTTCTTCAGGGTAGAATCTCTTGTTACTACAATATTTTTAACAGGTCTCGTTAATCCAGTATTGGAGAATTTCCGTGCGTCTTGTTCAAACTCGTTTTCTAAAGTAGTTTTCAGAAGGAACCGAGTTTGATGATTTGACAAAATCTATAAATCCGACGTAAACACGGTGATTGAACTCAACTGACTTCTCCATGATGGCTTTCTAAAGCGATTATTTCTGCTGTGGCTCCTCGTCCAGACACGTAGGCAGACAGTCGGGGAGCGGGGCATACAGATGGTCTTTTTACCCATGATGCAATAGTACTAAAGAAAATCTTGCAGACGTGGTTGAAGTGACTGAGTGGACAGTAATTGCCTCATTCAAGATGGCTTTTCTTCTTTACAAAAAATAAATAAATAAAAATCTAAACAATCAGAGCTTCTTTGAGGACTGAGGGATAGATGCTGTGATTACCACTGCAGAGGGTTGAGAGAGAGTCAGCCAATATAAGTGTGTCTTCTTCTGCCTTGATGTGTTCTCAGTAAATATTACATTGGACCAGACGTTAACCATTTTCTAGATTGCGAACATGTTCCCCCCAGAGGACGAGGAGAGGAAGGAAAATGAATGGGATATAAACGAAGAATCCATTTTCTTTCCTTTTTTTTTTTTTACTACATTTCTCTCTAATTGTGTCAGTTTATGTGCGCTACTCTACTTAAGGCAAATCTAAGTTTTGGAATCGGTATTTACAGGAAACAACTTTTCATAGTCTTTAACTTCCTTTAGGGAAACCTGTCGCTATGTGTCAGTGCTACTGTATATTAGCTAACTTTAAATCAGTGCAACAGACCCTCGCTACGCCTGAAATACTATTGAGAACCTGGGTAGCTGTACAAACCACTGTATGAGCCACCTAGTGACTGGAGGCTGCTTACATATATATATATATATTTTTTGGTTGCGACTTTTTTTACCTAGCTGACCTAGTGACTGGAGGCTGCTTACATATTTTTATTTATTTGTTTTTTTTGTTGTGACTTTTTTTTACCTAGCTGTTTTTTTTTAGACTAATTTGCGTTAATTACATTAGACTGTCTTTATACAGTATGTTTGGAATCGTAGTTAATTTTAAACTGTAATTTTTGTCAATCATAATCAAACATACTGGAGACAAATTTTTGACGTAATATAATTCGACTAGCTGCTAACTTACTGCTTGCTAATCATACTGATAATGCTTGCTTAACACAAACCAGCCAGAGCAGAATTCAAACCTTTTAATCCTCCTAGAATAAACCCGATCCTGAAGATCAGGCCACTTTTATTGACTGTTCAATAAGTATTACATTTGTTTAGCATAAAAAATTATAAACCAACATGTTTTTCAGAACCGTCAAATTACCTCTCTGTTTTGCGCTAGCTAGCTAGGTGCCATCCTAAACTTGAGAATCTCGTGATTATAGCACGAAACTTTGTTATCCAACAGTAGTTTCTAAACACATGCAGTGGATACAGGCCGTTTATAAGATTTGATTATTGGTTCTTCAATCAGGAGATGTCAATTTGTGGGAAAAAAAAAAAAAGCTTTTTGAAACCTAATGTTGTTAACAGTAAAGAAGAAAAAGCAGAAATGATGAAAATGTAATCTCAACATAGTAGAAAAGTTTCCTAAGTGTATTATTTCTACAAGTGGAACTTTAGGAAAAGATGAAATCACACATAGAAAAGTAATGACGCGATGATGTCATCACCAAGCGCAGTGGTTTCTATAAAGAAACACGGTGGAATTTCACTTTCAGCAGCAGCTGAGATTTAAGTTTCTCTGAAACATCAAGACACAGACAAAACACACACACACGTATTCTACTCACACATTCCTGCCAGCTCCAGATGCATTGTGGGTACCAGGGGTGCAATTTAGTTCAAGTGCCTGTGTCTGAGCATGACACGTTCTCTCTCTCTCTCACACACACACACCCACCCTCGCTCTCTCTTTCTTTGGCCATGATTGACCGTGTTGAGTTACAACCCAATTTACACAGGCAGAGTTTCACTGATGACCTGGAAACCTGGGCGCTTCTTTTTATTTACTGTCTGTCTACCCACGATGCATCTGTTCTGAGCGCAGACACCAGGTGGAACAAGGCGAAACGGCCAAGCGCGTGTCATTCGTCACGCGGCTTCCAACTCTGAGCACAACTCCCGGGCAAAACACCAGAGATGACGAAGAGGAGCTAATCATCTCCCACAACCAGCCAATTTTCTCCCATGGTGCTTTTCTCTGGACGCATGCGTAACAAACTGTTTGAGTCGTTACGACGAGCGCAGCATCATCACAACATTGAACGGCTGCATTAGCGCAGCTGCGACAGCGTGTTCCAGATGGTGCCGCGTCAAGTATACACTCATTAGGAGGAAATTAAAATCATGAACAAAGTGTCTGTTCCTGCAGCCGCGGTTCCTCATGAACGAGTGTGAACGACTCACGAACACCTGAGGATGTTTGTTTCAACCAGAGCTAAAACGTTGCAAAGATATTTTTTTTCCATTTTTGTTTTGCGTATTTTAGCAAAAAACATTTTCGCCACATTAGCTGCCGTCAATGAAGGTTGTATCTTCCATTAATAAATATTTATTATTTTGAAGTAAACTACTAGCTTTGAAGCTAGCTATTAGCTTGTTAGCATTATTACTTTAGCTAAATACATTTTACTACCTTGGTTCTGTCACTTTTTCTGTAAAAACTAGAAAATATATAGTTCTCGTAGATATCACTTGATTCAATCTAACCTCCACTGGAAATGTACTTTTAGTGTAAGCTGGATATAGAGGATACCTTTGATCTTGGTTTGCCTCTTTTATCTGGATAGGCATTTTTATTGTTTAAGTTTAGTCGGCTCTTAAGCTAATTTCTTATTTTTTGTGTAATCTTTTAGTTTTTCTTAGCATACAGTCGTCTCCCATCTGTATAACGGCCCGGCTGTCGCGCCTTTAATATTTCGAATGTATTCTTGTATTCCTGATTTCTCACTCTATCACGGGTTTTTGCGGTATATATAAAATTTAAAATTTTAAAATTTTTTTTCATTGGAAATTTTTTTTCCCAAAAAAAAAAAAAAAATTCACACAATTTTATCACGTGCGATAAAATAATTTTCTTGCCTGAGAAAAAAAGTATGATATAATTTAAAAGACATTTTGTGACACATACGGGGTGTGAGAAATTTTTTTTCCCAAAAAAAAAAAAAAAATCATGCAAGTTTCGTTACGTTTTTTTACCATATTTCACGCCCTACGATGTCTCCTAAAGGGTTCGTAAAGGGTTAATATATTCACCTATCGCGGTCTTGGATCGTAACCTCAGAGATAGACGAAGGGTCACTGCACTTCTTTCAAATTGAACCACCTTCACAGCTGCCATCGTGATGAGATTCCTGCTCTGGCTCTCAGTCATCACTAAATGCCAACTCCAAATACAATCGAACGTCAGACGTTCTGGATGCTGTAGGTCCAGGAATCACTTATCCAACAACATACTGTCCAAACAGAGCCTCTTTGTTCTGACGGCGCTCGTATAAAAGCTCTTCCTCTTTGTTACCGTCTGGGTTTCCTCAGCTCCGACCGTCGGATCAGTGCCGTGAGAAGCAGCAGACGGAGCTGACAGATTCGCTCCGATGAGGCCACAGACCGACTCCCTTTCTTTACTACGCTTGTCTTAGATGAGGTGAAGGCTATTACCTGAGGACAAGAGAAAAGTAAAAAAAAAAAAAAAAAAAAAAAAATCTGAACTCACTGCGCTTGTCTCCGTAAAACTGAAATTTGTCCTGCAGGTGATCGGAAAGCAGAAGAATAACAACGGTTCTATACAAAAGTATAACCGTCTTCTTTTTTGGCTGCACAATTCTGCTCACGTGTAAAACCGACAGTGAACTAAAGCCAGTTTAAATCATTAGTTTAGGCTCAAACAGGAACTTCAAAATGGCTACTGTAAATCCTTCCGACACAAATATATACTCTCAAACAGGAACTTCAAAATGGCTACTATAAGTAACTTTCCGACACAAATATATACCTATATATGTGATAACAGTGGGAAATTACACAAACATCACAAAAACTACATTGGAAATTACACAAACATCACAAAAACTAAATTTTAGTTTAGACCAGCGGTGTCAAACTCATTTTGGTTCACGGGCCACAAACCCAATTAGATGTCAAGTGGGCCGGACCAGTACAATCATAACATAATTACCTGTAAACTACAATAAACCCGTGTTTTACCCCCTTTGTTTTCATCCAAAGAATTACAAGTATATTACATATTTATTACTTTTTATTGAAATTTAATTAAATATATTTTTTCAAAAAATATCCTGAACATTAAGTGTTTATGTATTTTTTCAAAATGCATATAGTGGGCCGAATCGAATACCGCAGTGGGCCAGTTTTGGCACACGGGCCGCATGTTCGACACAACTCGTATAGAAGATAGTTCAAGTAAGCCATTGTTAGCCAGTGAAAAAAAACCCCAAAAAACATTAAAACCATATCGTGCAATGAGAAGTATGGCCACGTTAATATTGATAATTGTTAAAAAAAAAAAAAAAAAAAAATAATGGAATTAAAGTAATGAATTAATGAGAATTGAATTTAAACGTTATGAGACAAAAAGTGATCATTTTATTTGAAAAAAAAATCACAACGTTAGACACAAATGTTTAATAAATTCTGTTGACCTTAGTGAATAATAGATGTTTGTGATTTCGTACAATCAGAAACTTTGTCCGTTTTTTTTTTTTTTTTTTTCTTCGGTAAAGGCAACCATTTTAATGATGCCTGATGCTTATTCAAAAGAAAAAAAAAAACACAAATTTGGACTTTTTTTCTTATTGAATTAAATATTATTTTTCTCCTAACATTTCAATTCTATTCTAATAAATGTATGACTTTATTCTCGTTTTTTAATTTTTTTTATGCTATTTGCAATCCAGCCCCTGGTATAAACGCTACCTATATAAAAATGCTACATGTTAGCTTTGTTCATGTTAGCATTTGTTCTTTTTTTATCATCTCTTAAAGTCATTCAAACGCCCTAATCTCCCTTTTAAAGCCTTCTCAGCCCATTCTGTTTTCTTTCAGCCTCTTGTTGGCTGCGGGCGGTCACATGGTCGCAGCACCAGTCGACTAATTTCACACTTATTAGATAAAATGAGGGGAATGAGAATTGAAAATGAAGTAGGGTCTCTTTCTAAAGAGCGGCGATTGAGAGGAGAAAATTTTATTGCAGAGACGCACGCACGCCCGCCCGCCCACGCACGCGGAGGATGACGTTGGTTTACAAACACAAACAGGCTCATTCATCTGTTTCTGCGTCTCATTTACATACATTTGAATATTGAGAGTAAACAGTGAATCGTCGTCTGTTAGAACGACAGTGAGGAGACGCTGCCTCATGTAATGGAGAAGGGAAATGCTCAATTACCCCTCCTGTGTTAGTGTGTGCATATGTGTGTGTGTGTGTGTGTGTGTGTGTTTGTGTGTTAAACTGCCTTCTATGCTAATAATTCCACTGTGGGTCCAGGCAATCAAAAACCTCTCACTTTTAATCAGCGTCAGACAGTATGAGACCACACACACACACACATACACACACACACACATATACACACACACACACACACAGACTGTTGTAAACCATTCTGACAACTCATGTATGGTGAGAAAATACAATAAACACACAAACACTCCCAAATCTGAAAAAAACAAAAAACCCAGGAAATCTACTGTATCACACACACACACCAACACACACACACCAACACACACACACACTAACACACACACACACACCCTCACAGAGAGACAGACTGACACAGAGATAAGCCTATCAGACCCAATCTGTTCAACGTACGTACAGGCACGGAATTAAACAAATGCGGTTCGCAATTAGCCAACAGCTAGCAGAACTCAAAAAAAAAAAAAAAAAAGAATGAATGCAAAAAGATTTTCAATGTCATCTAACACATTGTTTCCCAAAGACTGGGTTGCGTCCCTCAGGTGGGTCGCAAGAGATTTATTTTTTGGGGTCGTCTCGCATCATGTTTCCCGGGAGTTTACGAATAATGTCTGTCGCGAAGGTTTGTGACTTGTCAAATATGGGACGCCAGAAAAAAAGTTTGGGAAACACTGGTCTAACAAATACAGTAGCTGAAAAATAGATCTAGATCTAGGATAACTGCGCCATCTACTGACAATTACATTAGCCACTCAGCAGCAACCAGTAACATAGAGTTAGCATAAAATATGCTAAAAATAAAAAGGAATCATTCACTTGAACCAGAAAATAACAGAAGGTTCAAAAACAAAATTTGAAACGATATCTGAAACCTGGGTGAGAAATGGCTACAATTCACCAACTTCACCGAGAAATGATCAAAGTTAGCTTTGAAGTCATAGGTTTCTCCTTTAATGACTAAGATTCTTACTTAATCTTTGAGTAAGTCACTTGGTCTCCTGCTCAAAATCGTACCTGTTGTCTAACTCGCTCCCCCCACCATCCTACCAAACAGCACGGAACAAACATTTTGTCAGCTCTATAAGTTCTCACTAAATAAACCAAGTGTTGGTCTGTTCCTTCGGTCGATTTTCTTGTCAAAAAAAGTGCTAGCGCTAGCTAGCTATACACTAGCTTGAGGACCAGAGCAGCTTGATAACGGGCACAAACTGCCAGGTCTACGCAGATTCTGATTTTGTCCCACCAAAGTTGCACAAGGTGCTTTCAGGTAACATTGAAAACTTGAGAATCCGGCGATATTTTACGTATTTTACATTTACGGCAAATGCTAATAAAAAATAATAATTGCCAAAAAATGATTTTTTTTTTGGCATTTTGTTTGACCCCCCCTTCTGGTCACTGGTGTAACTTGCTGACTCACTCTTCACTGACTTGAGTCACTGACTAAATAGCTAACTCACATTTAGAAAGTGACACTAATGTTAGCACAGTCGTCTTAACCGCTGCTTCTAACGACCTCACCTTTATTCCAGTCGCAGAAAACCTGACAGAATAGCCATTAGCCTTGAGTACTTTACAACAGACATGTCTCAACGACAGAGAGAAACACGTGTGTGTGTGTGTGTGTGTGTATCAGAACACACCAACAGTGGCAGACAGATGGGGCAGGAACGCGCCGCCTGTTGTTAAACTAATGGCTCGTGTGATAGCCAATCAAAGCCTCGGCGGCCGTTGTCGATATCCAATCAAACAGCTGGCGGCTGGAACGTTGACTAGCGTTGACGTATGTCAGTGTCAGACCTTCTAACGACGCACTAACGCCCGACTTTCAACTCACGGCGACTGACACGTTTCAGTGGCCCCGCAGCTAGCGATATCAGTCAGCTCTCGTTTGTTTCCCTTCCATGTACTTTTTTTCGAAGTATTTGCGCTCTCACAGAGAAGTACGTGGAGAAAATCAACAGGTTTAAAAATAGTAGCACCAGAGCAAGTGTTGATCCCATGCTGCCTCCATTAGTGCGTTAGCGTAGAACTAATGTTCTGGTGTCCACCTGAGACAAAACCACTGATTTTATCCGCGGACTTTGGTCTTGGGTTGGGGGGGTAAAAAATGGGGTTAAAATGTAGTTTCACGCCTTAATGGTCATTAATGAGATATATTATGTTACATATTTATATGCCATGTTCCCTGACTAATTTAGAACAGGAACAATGCTCTCTCTCTCTCTCTCTCTTTGTGACATCATCATGCATCACTCTGTTCTTTCTTCTAAAACATTCAAATAAACACTCGGAGTGCGGAGGACGGAGTCACCATTTTTCACCCTCACCTGTTCCTTCAAAACTACCTCTATTTGTTTCTCTTAGCACATGTATTCCCCTGTCCTCTCTCCCCCCGTTCCCTCCGTCTTCCTCCTCCCCCCTTTTATTTTATTTCACCTTTCTTTTCTTTTTTTTTTCTGCCTGCCAAACCTCCCCTCCCCGTCTCCCCTTTCCTGTCTCGTTTCTTATTTCCT
>NC_024314.1:17126149-17128635 GCF_000523025.1 Cynoglossus semilaevis
CTCTCTCTCTCTCTCTCTCTTTGTGACATCATCATGCATCACTCTGTTCTTTCTTCTAAAACATTCAAATAAACACTCGGAGTGCGGAGGACGGAGTCTCCATTTTTCACCCTCACCTGTTCCTTCAAAACTACCTCTATTTGTTTCTCTTAGCACATGTATTCCCCTGTCCTCTCTCCCCCCGTTCCCTCCGTCTTCCTCCTCCCCCCTTTTATTTTATTTCACCTTTCTTTTCTTTTTTTTTCTGCCTGCCAAACCTCCCCTCCCCGTCTCCCCTTTCCTGTCTCGTTTCTTATTTCCTCTCTTTCTCGGTCTCCCCCATTTTGTTACCTCCTCCCTTGTCTACCTTTAACAATTTTGCTCTTTTCCCTTTTTCCTCCCTTTGTCCTCTCAACCACCTCTCCTTTCCTCCCTACCTTTTTTCTCCTCTTTTCTCATTATACCAACCAATCTCCTTCCCTTCTCTCCTTCCTTGTACCCTCTGACCTCCCTCTCTCCCCCTCTGCCCCTACCTCTCGCCCATCCTTTTCTTTCTGTCCTCCACACCCAGCCACCTCTCTTTCCTTCTGACTTCCAACCAACCATACTCCCTCTCCTCTCCCCCTCTAATCCTCTCTCTCTCTCCCTCCTTCTCCCCCCCCTCTCCCCCCCCCCCCCCCCCCCCCCCCCTCTCCCCCCCCCCTCTACTCCCCTACCCCTCCCTTTCTCTCTCTCTCTCTCTCTCTCTCTGCTTCTCCCTCTTCCCCCCCCCCCCCCCCCCCCCCCCCCCTCTCTCTCTCTCTCTCTCTCCCTCCCTCTCCCTCTCAACGCACCTCAGAGTTAAAGTGAAGCCACGAGGAGAAACACGCACTTACATCAACGCTCCTTCTCCTCCATCATCACCTCCTTTTCTCCTCCATCTCCTCCTCTCCTGTGGATGGAGAGAGGCACAACAACAGAAGGACACGTTCATTCTCCTCCACCTTTTTCGTTCTCTTCTCATGGAGCTGATGAAAAGTTGACCAGGATCCGCAGATGAGACCGGGACCAGCGGACTATCCGGATCATCCTCTGGACTTCGAACCCTGGACGAATCAAGGATTTTTGTTTCAAGGATTTTGACGGTGATCGTAACGGATCGTTGGCGGCGTATCTCCGGTGTTTACGTGAGGAGGGAGGAGAGGGGATCACATTCACCCCAGCCCTGAAAACAAACATTATCTGGACCTGATTCATATGAAACGGATCTTTAACGTAGACGTCTTTACCGGGATTCCTAACGTGATCCGTACCGGCGAGAAACCCCCGGTGTCCGCGGCTCACGGCTGGGGAAAAAAAGAGACCGAGGGGCTGAGATCCCGAAGAGAACTTATCTGAGGAGTTAATGTCGGGATTATCGTCATCTCAGACATCCGGAATAATCCCGATAACAAGGCAGATTGTTATCGTTCCTTAACCGTCAGTTAAAAACCGTTACCGATAGTTTTTTTTTTTTGCGTGTGATCGATTTAGCTAAAGACCGTGACCAGAAGCATTATTTAAACAAAGAAATAAATCGTGACCAGAAGCATTATTTAAACAAAGGACAATAAATCGAAGAAATAAACTAAATTGAAAATATTTGTAACAAGACAAAACATCTTATTCTGAAACATCTTAAAAAGTAAACATCAGACTCGTAGAATCGTTTGGGAGCAAACTTCAAATTTCACTACCAAATCTCGTTTCCTTCATAAAAAGAACACGTTTATTAAAAACAACTACACCTATAAACTTCAACATCAACGTAAACACTAAGAAAGAAAAGATACACTGACCTAAAAGCCTGTACATTTGAAAGTAAAACTACAGTTTAGATTAGTCCTCTGAAGTAACAGTATTGTCAAATACAGTTCAAACCATAAAATAAAAAATAAATAAAGTAATTCACATATTACCACCAAAGCTAATTACTTCTCCTTCAAAATCTCGTCACTGAGTTGAATTTGACCCAAATCGCACCCGGAAAACACAGGAAAGCTAACGTCTTGCTTCTTAAATCTGAAGTGTAATCATAATCTTAGACAAGACTAACGGCTCATCAGCAGCTCCTCAAACCGACTCTCAGCCTCTGCCCTGTATTTTAATTTCCCCCTGCACAACACTTACAATAATAATCATAATAATAATAACAACGATAACGCGCTCATAAAGGTGCAGCCACGCACTTTATTTGTGCATTATTGCCGATCTGGAACCGCGTTTACCTCCGAAGAAATCAACGCTAGCACCACAGAGAGAGGTAATAACCCACTCAGGATTTCTTTAAAAACCCTCCCAGGGTCTGGGTCTCCGTGGCGTCTCCTCAGCTGCTGAAGAGGATTTGAAGAGGTTTCTGAGGCTGAGCTGCAACTAAAGGCAGCTAAAGTTCTGACTTTATATACAGCTCACCTGGTAGAAGGTCTATGAATGTTACCGTCACTGTTTAGACACATCCTAAACAGCATACCGCCTCCTCCTCCTCCTCC
>NC_024314.1:17129283-17145291 GCF_000523025.1 Cynoglossus semilaevis
AGGTATAGCGGCAGCAGAGCGGACCGGACCGGGGACAGAGGAGACGACGAGGCGGTCCAACCGTGGAGAAACGTGCGACTTCCGGGATCGATCAGGCCGCGACACTACGACCTGAGGCTGGTAGTTCACATGGACAACTTCACCTTCTCTGGAGAAGTCAGCATCGAGCTGGAGTGTGTCAACGCCACCAGGTTCATCGTGCTGCACGCTGACCGCCTTGAGGTACGAGAAACTGTCATTTAATGTGTCCTCAGCACTGTCGCCAAATATCTGAAGTGATTTTAAGACCGAAAACCTGGTGATAGAAACTGGAAAAGGAGACTCAGAGCCATCTTGTTTGATGAACTCTTATTGGCTACTGTTGTTTCACAGTATGGAAATGTCACTCAAACGTAGACTCAAAGCCATCCTGTCTAACGTTAGGTCTAAGAAAACTACTTTCTCAGAGTTTGGTCTGATATGATGGTCAAAGTTGAGAAACGTTTCTGTTACCAAACACAATCAACTGTTAAATGTCTCGTCCAGCTCCTAATTTATTCCTCATCTCTTTTTTTTGCGTTAAGTCCTGGTCAAACATCCTAATAATTAAATCAGGACACAGGAGCAGTGGGTTGAATTATTTTCCAGTACGTCTGGGGAGCAGGGTTTTTGATGCCTGCTCAACATACCGTCTGTCCAGAACAGGTTTCAAACTGGCAACTATAAAGTCTGATCAAATAAATTTTGGTCATGTGGTAAAATCAGGATGTTGAGTTAGGATTTCAGCTTTTGTTGAAGCCAGAACGATTGGTTTTTAAGACTGACTGTAACTCCAGAGTGCTAAAAATGAACCGAATTGTTGCTGCCAGGAATATATATATTTAGTTGTTGTTTTTTTTTAAAAAAAAACAGGTTTGGTGAGGATGAGAAACTGTCACTGCAGCTGGACTGTATATTGGTCATTGTTAGTTTATGTTCTCCAAATGTAGTTTTTTTATTTTATAAAACCTTTTATCCTGTCAAAGAATACAATAAAGAGTACAAAAAAAAAATCTGTGAACGCTGTAGAAACGAAGTGATACATTCTGAACGCTGAGCACTTTGGTCATTTTCCTGTAGTTGATGAGCTCACAGGGACACAGCGATCACCGTTGTTTTTCAATCGCTTCATTCAGAGTTACCCTAACGACACAATCGGACCACACGAGGCAGTAGTCGACCAGCGGATCCTGAGGCTCTGTAGCTATAAATCGGCGTATGAAGTGTTTTACAAATTTTGATCTCCAATCTCCAAAGTCTGGAGTGATGAATGCCTTGCATTAGCATTCACGCGAATATTTTTTTTCTTGCGTTTTGTCCGATCTTTCGTGTGCGTTTTCTTATAGAACTGCTTATCATTCTAAATCAGGCTGTTTTTGAGCGCATTTGGATCGCAATATGTAATCACCATCTTTAAAAAGGAAGCGCGTTCTTCCTTCATATCGGGGGAACATTCAACCTAAACCGAGCCACACAGGACAGAATGGGACTATCATGACAAACTGTGTGGAGTGAACGGTGTGTGTTTTAAAACCTGCAGAGATTTGACTCAGTAATGACTCCCGTCCCAGGGGCTGTTCATAATGGAGCTCTATATATTCTACATAATCCCCACCCTTGTCAACCAATCGGGTGACAGATGGTCAGGGTTGGTTCTGTTTGCCCGTGGATGGGTGCATTCTTACGCCGCTCCCTTCCCTAACTTTTACCGACCTTTTTCTTTCAAAACAAACCTTCTGCGTCCGCTGTGCTCTTCTCTGCATGACAGAATAGAAAAGGAGAGAGAGAGAGAGAGAGAGAGAGAAAAGCCGCTTTCTCTCTAACAAAAGAATGTTTATTTTCAGTTTTGGGCCTCGGAGGTTTTTTCTTAACGAGACTAATTAACAGTCAAAGTTGCAGCTTCAGCCCAATTTTTTTGGACAGCGTCGGTGAGAGGAAAGCCTCAGAGAACGGCCTGAGCTGCGTGGTTTTTCAGGCTGGTCATCTCACACCAATGTGAGTCAGACCAGGAGAAGAGAAAGGAGGGGGTGGGGGTGGGGGGGTCTGTCTAATTTAGGGAGAGGCCAATTAAAAAGCCCTCACCCTCTGTTGTGTTGGTGAGGATTCAGAGGTTCTGCTCTCCTGAGGTCTCCTCACCGTTAATGCACGGTGAAAAGAAACGCTGTCAGGATGGGTCAAGGCCAAAAAAAAAAAAAAAAAAAAAAAGAAAAAAAAAGGTTGGTTGAAAAATAGGAGCAGCTGCAGGATAACAAACCTGCAAGAAGTGCTTCATTTTTTCCAGGATTTATAAAGTCATAGGTTCAGAAATGTGGAGTTCAGAGAAAAACAGGGTGGAGAAGGACAACACCTCAAAAAAACAGAAGCCTCAGTGACCTGCTGAGAAGTTTCCAAAACATCAGTCCACATCTGGATTCAATGTCCATCTCCACTTTCTATTACAAAGTCCAAATGAAAAAAAACCCAACAGATTTAGAAATGTATAATTAGAAATTCAAAACTTTTTTTTCCACATATGTTAAATTCATGTTCGTGAGACCAATCATTTTATGTGTTATTATGCGTGTGGTTGTCTTAAAAAGTACCGATGTTTTTGGACGGGTAGTAGGCGGTGGTCCAATTCCGTGCAGGGCGAGTAATTAAAAAACAAATCTTCTTTCTTGATTTTCCAATTCTAATCCAGCATCCATTTACATTTGCAATACATGGTTCAGTAACTGTTGAACCTGTTTGGCCAAAAACTTGCAACTGGAATGGTTTGAGTTTGACAGCCCTGCTGTAGTCGAAACTGCAGCTGCTGCTGCCTCCTGTGGTCAGACAGAAAAATTGATGTTCATCTAAAGTAAATAAAAATTTAACTGAAAATTATTCTATTTAACTCGATAGCAGATGTTGGTCCGGTGCTGCCTCGTGTGGTCAGTCTGAGCTGGCACAGGCAGGAATCGGATTACGATTTTCCTTTCCAAATGCATTTTTTTTATACAGGCAGCAGTGAATCAGCAAACTTCTTTGTGCCATGTAAAATGCTAAGTTCCTTTTTTTTTTCTCAGTTATCTTAAGTGTAAATGAGAGCTGGAGGAACTCGGGTTTGCTGCAGTAAAAACCCATTCTAAAGTGACTTTAGTGTCGATTTTATGGTGCCAGAATTCTTTGACTTCAGGCAATGTTTGATTTCTGCTAAAAAAAAAAAAATAAAAAAATAATAAAAGCCTAAATGTTAGACCGAGTGACTTCATCGCCCGCAGTGATACGACCCAGAACAATATTAATAAAGTTGGGTTCAGAGCAAATTTGGAGTGGTCAGTTGTTTGTCAGGGATCGGTGACAGATGAGAAATGAAACCAACCTGGAAAAACTCAATTAGAGAGAGCTTTGGACAACATCACGGAGCGTGTTGGTGGGTTGCTTTTTCAGCAGAAACAACGTATAGAAATATCCTTTCACTGTTGGCGTATCCTTTAGGCGGCAACGGCAGCAGCAGCAACAACAGCAGCAACAGCAGCAGCAGCAACAGCAGCGTTTGTGTTCATATCGATCTCCTCATTCATCAAACACAGTCTCACTCTCCATCTCACACACACACACACGCACACACACGGTTTCAGTGATCACTAATATGTGACCAACCACAGACCTGTCACAGTAGCCAGTGCTATCATGTGACCTCTGTTTATCTGCTGAAATATTACAGGCAGTATTTCACATTTATTACACTTACATCATCATCATCATCATCATCGCTATTTTCACACTTCACATCTGGATTTGTTTTTCAAAATTCCAGATGAAAAAATTGTTTTTCTTTTTTGCGAAGGAAACAGAAAGGAACTCTAAAAATGAGCGACTCTTGACATTTATCACCACCGATCATCGCTCCTCGACTGATCAGCTCTTATTGTTTAAATCAGGAGCGTCAAACTCATTTTGGTTCAGATGTCAAGAGGGTCGGACCAGCGCAGTCATAACATATTTACATACAAATAACAAAAAGTCTGTCTTTTTCCCCATTGTTGAAATGTATTTTTTGTGTGTGTATTTTTTTTTTTTTTTTTAAGTCGTTGAGTGGGCCAGATTGAATCCCCAAGCGGGCTGGTTTTGGCCCGCGAGCTGTATATTTGACACCCCTGTCTTAAATCAATTATTTGTCTAAATATTACTCCATATTTATGTTGTACTCCATATCAGCCTCGGTCATCAACTGTAAGCAGTAACACAAAACTCCATGGAGATTCTACTTGTCTTTGACATCAGACAGAATCACGAAACTCCACCCACTTCTTTTTTTTCCTTCTTTGTTCAAACCTTCTGTCGTCCAGTGTCAGCCTTGTTGCCACTGGAACTAATTTGTTTTGTTTCTAGTTTTCAAATTGCATTCACTTCATTATGAAATATAAACCAGTTCATGGAAAAGTAATTGATGTTATAACAAGTAGCGCTGGAGTCTTTCTGGTCATGTGATGTAACTTTATTTTCTGCTATTTGTTATTTTCCAGAACCGTATTAATGAGCTTCATATAAAAGCCAGTGTAAATTCTTTCTTTCGTTTCTGTTAATTTACCGCTCTCTGTTTTTCTTGAACTTCGCGGCGTATACATTTTCATGTATCCAATTAGTACTATCAAATATTTTTAGTTTATTTTATGTATCCAATTAGTACTATCAAATATTGACGAATTACAAATTCGGTCAAAGTTCCCTAAAAATGGTACTGATTTACTGAACGGAATCTGATCCATCTTGACGTCGTTCCTGCGATTTAGCATTTTAAGTTTTTACTGAAATTTCGAAGGGATGGCTCGATCTGATACTCATGATCGGTATCTATCCGATATTGGTCAAAATTTCAGGATCGAACATGAACCCTCCAATCCAGTAGCCTAGCCCAAATGCTAAACCTAACTTTCTGATTGATATCAGTATCGGCAGAAACTCCGGTATCGGTAAACTAGTATTTCCGATTGATATCAGTATCGGCAGAAACCTCCAAGTTTTAGTATCGGTATCGCTCATGATAAAGTTGTATCGAGCGACCCCTGGTGTCCGCCCTTCAGAATAACCTTTTGAATCCAAATAAAAAAAACCAACATTTTACCGATTTTCTTTTTTTTTTTCTGCCCTCAACAGGTGGACAGAGTGTCTGTCACGGCAGAAGGCGGCGGCGGCGCCGGTGGCGGGCGTCCAAACAACCCACCAGGGGGCGGCGTCCTGCGCGTGCACCGCCATTTTACCCACGCGGCCAACCAAATGTACGTGGTGGTTCTTCACCGCGAGATGAAGCCGATGAGGACGTACCGTCTGAACGTCAGCTACGACGCCGCCATCGAGGACGAGCTGCTGGGCTTCTTCAGGAGCTCGTACATGCAGAACAGGGAGAAGCAGTACGTACACACACACACACACACACACACACACACACAGAAACACGTTTCTCATGCAGATTTGACAGAACTATTGAGTCAGGTGATTTCTGTGTGTTTTGGTGTAGATATAGTTTTACACAGGAAGCTGATTCATCATCCTGGCTATAAAAACACACACCTGCTGGAGAAGAGAGTGTGTGTGTGTGTGTGTGTGTGTTTGTGTGTCAGATCAGATTCTGTTCCTGCTCTTCTATTTAAGGAGCGTCGGAGAAGGCTGTAGTGATGACATTAGGAGATAGAGCGTGGAGTTGGAGGAGATAAGGACACGGAGAAGCTTGATAAGGAGCTGCTGTGGTCGGTCCAGCTGGGCCCGCGATCGTCAGTGTTTCCACAGATACGTGCGGCGGCTCGTTGGCACAGCCGCTGGTTCACTTAAACTGCTGTAGGACCCATAAAAAACCCATAACCATGCGGTAACTATGTGTTTAAACCTGAGTTTAGATGAAAAAAAAAGAAAAGAAAAAAAAAAACAGAAGAAAGAAATTGGTGCTCGCAACGCGAAAAAAAATTTCCAAGTCAGAAAAACCTGTTTCCAGGTTCAGGTTTTATTGTTGTGTAACAGGAGCAGCCGCAGTTGAAAAGAAAGAAAGAAAGAAACTTAAAGAAACAGTAGAATGGACACAGTTCTTCTTCTAAAACTTCTAATATTATTCCTCAGTTCACAAAACATAAAAACATTTCATTAAAAATTAAAAAAAAACATAAAACATTTTTTTTTACTGTGTTTTGAATCAACCTCTAACTGTCTGATTCGCCGACAGAAAAAAAAAAAATCAAAACATGAAGTTTGAGACACTGCCGGTGAGAAAATCTGCACCTGGAGAGAAAGTCCGACACTTCTTATCTTGAAATTTGTGTGTGTGTCCGAGTGTGTGCGTGCGTGTGTGCGTGCGTTTTATTGGATTTCCACAGTATCTGCAGTGAACAGCTCCGTTGGCTCAGTTAACCCTCTTATTCACTCACTGTGGAGCATATTGATCTGCAACGACTTCTCGCCACGACATCACTCAAAGACAGAGAGCAGACTCGGTTCTGCCTGCTGTTGCGATAAGAACCTTCTCACCTAGCCTTCGTTAACTTCTCATTAATGCTTTGACGTGCCGTCCACCACTGCCTCATTAGTTAACAGACCAGAAGCCTCTGTCTGATCAAACCATGATGTGTTTGCGTCGACCTAAAGACGCGTCTTATGGATTTATGTCCAATGTTGTTACTACCAGATCCAACAGAGGGTTCTCAAACAGCGGTTCTGGACGTAGTCCATTTGCAAAAGAAGATAGTATTGCTGTGTTGTTTCGCTCTTGACAAGCAGCTACGTAAGCCTCTTCACCAAACTGAGTGGAAACGAGGCACGTTAAGAAGAGATAAGAAAACGTCAGAAACCATAAGAAAGATTCTGATTGTACGAAACAAAAGAACTCAAAAGGAAAACGTTATAAAAGCAGCTTTGAGATTCTTGACGTAAGAATTTTATGAATTTGCAACATCACACAAAAATGTCACAGATAATATATGGAATGACAGTGACACCTCGAGGTACGAGCGTCCCAACATACGAGTATTTTGAGATACAAGCAATACTTTGAGCAACTTTTTGCCTTTTTGACATATGAGTAAAGATTTGAGATACGAGCTTACAGTGGCCGAGCACTCGGAGCAGCCCACGCCGCCTCACTCGTTCACCTCACGTGTTTGTCGACTTTCGTACGCATCTCCTGCGAGTTTTCCGTATTGTGTTTGCGTTATCTACGTGATTTTCTCTCTGTTTTGTGGCTTATTCTCCATAATAGTGATGAGTCCTAAGAAAGTGAGTGGTGAGGATGGTGGTGAGAAGAAGAAACACATGATGGCCATGGAAATACAGCATAGAATTGTCGATAAATATGAGTGGTTTCCGCTAAAAAAATAGAAAAGTAAAAAAATATATATGTAAGTTAAGTTAATTCTAGGTTTATGTTACTAACACAACAACTACAAATACGTGTACCATATTCATACCTATACCTCCAAACATACAGTAACTTCAACCTCCCTATGTACAGTACCCATGCATTTACACTAGGGGTCACCAAAGTGGTGCACAGGGGCACCTGTGTTCTATGTTTTATTGTACTGTTACTGTGGGGTTTTTTTTTTTTAATCATTTACACTTACAATGATATTCAAATGAGTGCGATGGTATTAGATAAGAAGATTGTCTTCTACATTCTATGTCCCAGAACTTATTATTATTACTTTGTTGGGGAAGTTTGTATAAAACAAGTAGCTCTTTTAATACTAAGTGTCCTTGAAGTGGCTCTCGGTGACGGTGACCCGGATCTACAACAAACAACCTGCCTCTGTAAACACGACATTAGGAAACTATATTTCTCCTTACACTCGTGTTAGGAGAAACACATAACATTTATCATATTTAATTTGACAAATTCCGAGCTGTATGGTAATTACAACAAAAATAAATAAATCTTGAGGCGTGAGAATATGGCTAAATGACATGGCTAAGGTACGCTACGGAATCAAGTGTCGAGGTTTCACTATATATAATATTTGTTCTGGCTGTCATATTCTAGAAAGTTACTAAATCATTGTTTTTAAACTAATTAATGGAAGTGTGCACTCTCGTGGCGTGCTAATGTGCCGTGGTTGGCGATCACTGTCCTGAAGATGAAATGATTAATAGTTTTTCAGAACTCAGTTTAAAGGCTTTGGCCGTCTTCTTTTTCAGAACTCCAAATATGGTTCCAGGGAATTCTGAGTCTGATATGAAATGTGTATGAAAGCTGTTGACTTTGTTTGTAGCCTGAGGCGAGTTGTTGTCAGTATGAATTTATTCATGGGGTTCATGTGAGTAAACATAAACAATATTTATGTATTTGTGAAAACATGCGTAGAGTGAAAATCGCAGCAAGGGAGAAAATCACTTGAGATGTTTGGGAACGTTGTCCCTTTAATTAAACAACAAATCGGTCGGGTTTTCATCATCACTGCTTTTGAATTGATGTCCCATCAATACTGCAGCTGATAAAGCAGCAGGAGCTGAAAAAAGAAAAAGAGCTAACACGATAAACCTGATGCTTCAACATCTAACAACACAAAAACCTTAGATTTAAAGTGCTATAAAACACAAAGGCTAATCAGCTGCAGTAAACGAGCAGCACGGCCGTCTTTCTTCCACTGAAACCTAGTTTCATTTTCAATTCAGACGCAGGGCAAACAACGGCGCTGTGACAAGCAGTGGCTAAAAGCCGCCGTCTATGTTTCATAAATAATAAATAGGTTAATCTGACGAGAGAGCAGCAGAGCAAAACCAGAGAAACAAACAAATAAGAAAAGAGTCAATATTAGAAACATAATCTGATTATTGTTAATAGAAACTGCTCACGGGCAAAGAAAAGAGATTTACAGTTTAATGGAAAACGCTGACAGCCAAAGTCTAATACACCAGTGTGTTTAGCAAGAAGTGTAAATGTAACGAAACTTGAAACAAATGTGCCTTTTTCTGTGTACGATGTCTCGCACCAAAGTCTATAAAGAAAATAAAAGTGGCTTTTAGAATCCACACAAAAACAAAGAAGTAATGCACCGGTGGTCTGAGGTTTAGATTTCTTATTTGCATTTTACGATTTATAAATTACTGTTTGAAATCCATTGATGTACTTTAACAAAATGGCCACAGGAGGCAGCAGTAGACCAGCAGCTCCTGTGCACTAAAAATCACATGTTACCTTTCTGGAGTTTAGCGTAGGCTCCTGTGCACTAAAAATCACATGTTACGTCTATGGAGTGTAGCGTAGTACAGTGAGTACTTTATTAACATACAGTACGATTATTGTTTTACGATCACAGAGTAGAATAAAATGAACCAAAGAGTAACTAAGAAAAAGACGTACTAGCCTTTATATATATATATATTAAAAGTAGCTAAAAAGAAAAGCAAGAGGTTAAAAATGTACTGCAGAAAAACGCTAACAGTAGCAAATCTGATGGTGAGCCTAAAAATAGTAAACCTAGGTTCTTTGACGTTATCGCAATATTAGCTTAATATACACAAACGTTTTTGCTTAAATTCATAAAATGAAAATTAGCAAAACAAAAAAAAATTAAACAGGGCTAGCATATGCGTATGCTATCGTATGGCATAACGAGCAGAAGTTTGCAAGAAAATAAGCAGAGATAGTTTAATTTTTGAAATGCGTAGTTAGCACTTAGTAGCCTAGCAATAACAAATGTAATAGCAGCAGTTAAGAGAAGTTCTTTGATTAATTCTTCATACCATTATCAATTTTTTTTAACAAAAAAGTATATAACCTAATTATATGGGTTTGCCCAAGTGACATAAACTGACCACAGGAGGCAGCAGTAGACAAGACACACCTGTGAAAACTTTCTAAAACTTTGTAAACTGTTAACCTAAGCAAAATTAGTTAAGAAAATGATAACTTTCACAAACCTAGCCTACAGATTCTTGTTTTCCCCATGTATTTTTCAATTCAAAATGACCTTAAGAAAACAAACTTACCACCGGGGGCAGTGGTGAAACGGCGCACCTCCACACCTGATGGCCTAATTGTGGATTTTTTTTAAAAAGTATGGGCGTGATCACCGGTTTCCTGGTCGTCTGATCATGAAAAAAAAAAACCCAACCGATCTTTAAATATTGGAGACTTGAACCGATGCAGTGATTAATGACCGGCTCAGTCTTTTGTTGAACCGTTCAAATCCATGTGTTTTCACGTCTAATGTCACAGGAGCGTCAGCTGATACCGTTCACTTGATACGGCTTTGTGGTGAACAGAACAGGCATCCAGGGTGGATAAAATATTCAGTCGCAGCCGTAACGAATGCGAACGCAAAACTGAACGTGCACACCCACCCACCCACACACACCCACGTGCACGTGCACGGCGTCCAGAAATAATAAATGTATCAGCTCTCAGTCTGTTTCCCATCAGCACCGTGGGGAAGAAACCTGATGTGGAAACAAGGCTGCAGCAGATGCTTATGGGAAATTCATAAGGAGGAAGTGTGTTCTGTGTTTCTCTTTGTGTGTGTGTGTGTGTGTGTGTATATTTGTAAGAGAGAGTGACACACACACACGGTGTGTGAGTTAATCAATGTCGTGGATGTGAAGCTCTGACCTTTTCTGGTTGAGCCACCTGCTGCTGCAGAAAAAAAAGAAAAGAAAAAAGATTCTGCGGTTTGGTGTGTTTGTGTGTGTGTGAGTGGTGTGTGTGTGTGTGTGTGTGTGTGTGTGTTCCAGTCTACTCCAGAGACGGACCTCGGGTCTAAAAACCACTTAATTAACGACAGCTGGTTTAAATGTTGAGCTGTGACTAAGGATTATTCTGACATTTCTCTCTCACTTGCCGTCGTCTCACACTGCCGTCGTTTCCTCAATTATTTAACGAACCTTTTGCCATGAAAACATAAAATATATATATTTTTTTGGTATTTTTACACCAAACTCAAAAATGATAAACGGCCACTCTTTCATTGGATTATAGTTTGTTCCGGTCATTGGTAACTGGACTTGAATTCACGTTGGAGGTCAGTGAAGTTGGTCACAAAAAATAAAAATAAAAATCGTATTTTAAAAGTGCAAATTTACAATTTTATGGATGACGATGGTAAAATAGTTTACGTTGATAAGATGTAAAATGTGTTTCACGCTTGAAGTACAATTGTAATAAATAGTGCGTTAGCTTCCTGTAGTTGTAGCTGGTGCCTAGTTTACCCTGTTAAAAATTATTTTTATTTTTATCTTTTTTTATGTATTGTTTAAAATTTCCTTTTTTATTTGTCAAAGCGCCACCTGTTACAAAATATTTTTATTTTTATTTTTTTTATGTATTGTTTCCTTTTTTATTTATTATGTAGTATTTATCTTCTGGAATTTTCTATTGATTCATATGTCCATATTTTGTTAATTTGTTTTTCAATTTCTTTTCAACTTTTTTTGTAGCTACTGGTCGTTATCGTCAAACGCATGTTTACGTGTTTTCACACGATCGTAGGAGGTTGTTGTTGGTCCAGGGCCCCAAAGTCCTGGAGCACCACTGTTGGCGATGATTAGCTTTCTTCAGTTTCATTGGTCAGTGAAGGGAACCTACGGCTGCGTCTTGTGACATACAGTCAGTTTGTGTCGTTAGATCGCGATTTCCGTAGAAACAAGCGCATCGGACGTGAGTGAATGAAATCTCTGTCTGGAGTGAGCAGCCGTTGGTTGTTCTCTCCATTACATGAAGGGAAAACATTTGGTTCCACAGATGAACCCGTTTGGTACATGTGTGTATTTGTACTGAACTGTTCGAGATGAATCCACCGAATACTCTTACAGTCTTAGTGGTAGTCGCTGCAGAGAGCTGAGGTCTCTGTTTCTCCTCCTCCTCCTCCTCCTCCTCTCTAACAGATTCTCTCTTTATCTCATCCCTCTTAGGTTTCCCTTCATCGCAGTTTATTATTCATACTCCTGTCTCCATATTTTCCTCCTCCGTCTCCTCCTTCTCTTCTCTCTGCTCCTTTTGTCTTCTTGTTTTCACTTCTGTCACCTCTTCATCTTCCTCCTCTTTACTCTGGATTTTTTGTACGTTCTGTTTTTTAACCCTCTTAAAAATCTTGTTCCGATCTCTTCCACAGTTACCTGGCTGTGACCCAGTTCAGTCCCATCCACGCCAGGAAGGCCTTCCCCTGTTTTGACGAGCCCGTCTACAAGGCCACGTTCTCCCTGACCCTGCGTCACGACCAGCAGTACACCTCTCTGTCCAACATGCCTGTGGAGAGGACTGTGTCCGAGGAAGATGGCTGGGTGACCAATCACTTTGCCCGAACCCCTCGGATGTCGACCTACTACTTGGCCTGGGCTGTGTGCAACTTCACCTACAAGGAGACCACGACAGAGGGCGGCATCACGGTCAGTCCCCCCAAAAAACAGACACAAACACAGAGGCTTGACAGGAATTCGGGTTTTACTGTGATTTCTCTGGTGCTGCTTTAGCCAATCAGGTGTTTGATTTGGTCAGTGGTTCCTAAACATCCTCTGCGCAACCTTTGGTTCATAAGAACATTTTTGCAACCCCCCCCAAAAAAACCCAGGACACACTCATGTTTTGTTTTCAGACCTGTTTATTTCACATATTTTAATGCTAACTCTTTTTACGCCTTTTTGCGCCTTTTACCTTAAACCTGTCCATTTTATGCTAGCATCGCCAACGTTGGTCAGTTGGCAGGAGTGAGATTTTGGGTATGGGGAGAGTCGGGGGATGTCGGCCTCCTTTGCAATATTATTATCAGATATTCATTTCACACCGTCTATTCTTAGACCAAGTGTCTGGACGAAATTGCGAAAGTGCAGTATCTTACTCCGACCAGCAGGTGTTCAGGTCTTGAACAGTTTTCTAAACCTGTCGGTTCAAATTCTGGACCTGCCGTGAAGCGAGAGTCTAGACCTGTACATCCCATCATCCTTCACTGACGGCATCATTTAAACGGAGAAATATGCAGAAGCACGGAGAGGCATCGATGTTCTCGCGCAAGGACAAACACATGCACGACCTTGTTCCCCCTCCTCCCTCCATCATCTCTCTATCAGTGTAATTACAGCTCATCCATCTCTGCTGCCACAAACTCAAGGACGACTCGCGCACGCGCACAGACGCACGGGAAGGCCGGCGTCTCACTGTTAGTGGGAGATAATTTTTAGAGAAATGCAGCCTTAATGACTAATGATATCTGGGCCATTGACAATGGTAAACATTACACCACCCTGTGTGTATGAGAGAGAGACAGAGAGAGACAGAGAGAGAGAGTGTCTGTGGGAGCAGGGGTATTACTGTGGTGTCACTCAGACTTGTTGGCTTTGGTAATGAACAAATTCATCTTTATTTTTCTTCCTGTTACCTTCCTAAAATAACTTTTGTTGTTGCGCCTTTGTTTTTCCAACTAATGAGCAAATCTGTGCTGTTTGTCATTTTCCTTCTTATTCAGTCGGCGCCGACAAAAGTGACAAATGTACAAGTCATTTTTTACAGCATAGTTTTTTTTGTTAAGTCAACAGTTTGACCAGAGACATTTTTTCAGTCCTGAAATTAGCGACGTTCCTTTCCCCCCGATGAAGGATTCACTGCTACCTAACACGAGGAAGTAACATGTAGTTTTGTGTGACAGAAATGAAAAAGTCCTTTGTGCCTTTATATTCGTTTAATACAATATTCGCTACGAATCGACACTAGTTTCGCTCAACATTTGCGTTCTCCCTGCGAAGTAATGCTCGATCTCTGTTTCCGTTTCCGATCCATAGTGTAGCCGGTAGCATGCCTGCCTTTGAAACAGAGAGTCTTGGGTTCGATTCCCAGAGGAACCACATGCTTGGCGCTGGCTAGGGGCAGCATATCTGCTGCTAACACAACAATTTCCCAAATATGGGATCAATATAGTACAAATTTATTTATTTTTAAATGAATCCAGCTCAAGATGGAGGTTTCTTTCCCAAATTTGGGAGCAAAGATGTAAAAAGTACTCTGGGTTTCGCTCCGCGTGTGTGTGAACAAAAACCTCAAACTTCAAATCCGCATCACTTTCATTAATACTCGCTCGCACCTATTTCCCACCCGATGCTGTCTCTCCAGTCTCCTACTGGCAGATCGCGGCTCGAATTCAATTATTTTTCAAACTCGATCAGTGCGACACATGCTGCGTTCATCGTTATCCATATTGTAAGGATTAAAATTCCCACATATCCTGTGAATTCCCGGCGTGCCTTTCACATGAAACCATGTGTGTGTCAATTTATAAATCACGCAATATTAACGCACACGAAGAGGTATCGAGTGAACAGCGAGTCTCACATTAAAAGTCCGTGTGAACACAAAAGTCCGTTCACTGCGCTGTATAAACCACAGGATCGTCTGCGTATTAACGAACATAGGAGTCGATTGGTTTATTCCAGAACAATGCAGAAGGAAGTGGCAAAGGCTACTTCCTCTAGTGACTGTACATGCAGTGACATGTCAAACACACCCATATATACATACACACCGTACATCAACCTGTCTGTTGACTTATCATCACAACATCAGGTGGCTCCACAGTGAGTAATCATTGGACGTGATCAAACATCACGGTCGGAGGTTTGTCCTTTGGTGTTCCGTCTCTTTAATCGGATGAGCTGCAGACGTGTCCGTGTTTGGATTTACAGCGTCGTCGGTGGGCAGATCAACAAACGCCGAGTAGATGAAGGAAATGTGGGCTGAAGGATGGAAGGATAATAAGGAGAAGTTAGTGTGATCTGCTAATGTCATCATCACACACACAGGCTTAATCCTCTCCTTGTTTGTTTATCTGTATTATATTGTACGAGACGTTTAATCCTCCCTGAAGGGAACGCGTCTCATTAAAGATGAGATGCGACAGCGGGAAGACAAAGAAACACCCTGAGAAATCACAAACCACTGGGGAGACGGCGGTGTTAGAAAGAAACATCTACAGGCAAAGTGACACGTCTTTGTTGTTTACCACATTCCGTTGTTTTTATATAAATTTATATTTGATATGTTTCTAATCAGCCAGCACTACAACATGGACTATACTTGGTTTGTTTGTAGAATTTGTCTTGTTTTTTTGTTTTTTTTTGTACGGAACAAGTCTGTGGTCTGATGTGGTCGGATCCTTCTGGGCTGTACAACAAAGACTCGCAGACTTGAACAATGATAACTGAGAAACTACAGAATGGAATCAGAATACGCCGGGCGCTCGGCTTACTTTGGAGTTCCGTTTCTATGGTCCAACGTAACTAGATTTTTGCGTAAATTGGAACCTATGCTAACACAGTAGTACCATCAGAATCCAGCAGCGTCGGACTTTGTCTCGGAGCCATAATGAAGGGCAAAACGTTCCCAAAAAAACATCACTAACAAAAGAAAGCGAATGTAGCGCAGTCCAATGTATGACGTACAACCGGCGAATTTGACGACGTATTTGACAATCTACAATTCTCCAATCAGCTCTTGTCCGAAATGAGTTTTAATGCCATTTGTCGGAATGATGGAACAAGACTTTATTAACAAATTTATGGCTGTAGGAACTTTCACTTCTCCATCAGTCGGCCACAGTAAATATAAAAAACCTTGAGGACATGACTCAACTTTTCTTGAAAAATTGGAGTCTGGCTCCAAGTCCCGGGCTCTTGACTTGGATTGCTCGAATTGTTTGTCAATATCTTGGCCTGGGTTCGGAAACTGTGGGGAATTCAACTTTAATCTAACTTTCCTCCGTGAGTCGGCCTTGGGATTGGGCTGGATTCAAGCTTCTCTTCTGGGACTCGGGCTCTAACTGAAATCCTGAAGACTTAACTTAAGTTGTTTAAGCCTCAAAAAGTGTGCCTTCTCAGGTCGAAGAATAAAAAAGTAATCAAAGGGAATCCAGTAAATATTTCAGAACGACACATTTTCTTGATTTAACAAAGTGCGGTCGTGTCTGAGTGAAGTAATACACGTTTGTTTTTCTGCCTATTTTTTTATATACTGTACTCTACAAAGATGTGGAGGAAAGTGGACCAGTAGGGTGGAGGGGGGGCGGG
>NC_024314.1:17145367-17170745 GCF_000523025.1 Cynoglossus semilaevis
GACGCTTGCACTGCCCCCAGGCTGGAAAGAGGACTTCATGGAGACAACAGCGCCGTAGCAGCGAACGTCTCAACTTTGTACCGTCGCGAAGATGCAGATGCTGCTTCTTCATCTCTTTCATCTGCTGCTCACGTCCTTTTTTTTTTTTTTTTTCTGAAAACACAATTATATCTCCTCTTCAGCTACTCTTCATCCAGAACCATCTTCCACACTTCATCTACAATCTGTTTCAACTCACAATCCATCAAGATTTTTTTTTTCCCCCCTCCTGCATGTTATCACTTGTTCTTGATTTATTTTCACTGATTTGTGCAGTGAGTCAAAAAATAAATAAATAAATAAAATTAAAAAACAAGCCTGAAAAGCAGCTGCTGAGCCCGTCTGCCGCTTTGTTATGAAAAACTAACGTCCATTTCACTGGATTCATTGCATTTATGATGGTTGGTCCTCGAAGAAGGAAAACGATCTGATCCGCTTTACAAAGTGTGATGTAAAATAGAATTATTAATATCTTAAAATCTCACTCCCAGGAAATGTATTAATGAGTTTATGAATCACTTCGTTCCATCTCAGCATTTATTCACGTCATTTACATGTCATTTATTTTAGTTACTCGCTCCAGATAAATGGAGAACGCCCATCTATCTGCTCCTCACCCGCCCGCCCTCTCAAATTTAGGATCCACTGAAGCCCGCGGGTCCAAATGTTTGCTCACGCCTGTTCTAATCGGCTGTTTTAAAGGAACACCACAGTTGTTCGTGTGTTTTCTTACTTTCTTACTGCGTAAAATAATTTCTTTTTTAACTGAATTACACAAACCGACCACAGGAGGCAGCAGAGGCCCGAAGGCTACGTTTGTTTTTTGTGACACGAGCAGTTTGAAAACTTTTTGGTTTTGGATCATAGCAACGAGTGTAGTTGGAGTCATAAAGCAGTGTTCACCCTCTGATTGCTTGCAGCGATTTCCGACGCTACGCAGGTCAGACGCGGGCGTCGGAGCAACAGTGAATCCATCCCCTCCATAACAAGTGTAGTGTGTGTGATTGTGTGTGTGATACATCTTATTCCTGGGAGCCTTAAAGCAGTAAACTATTAAAACCACATCACTGAGACGCACTGCGCTGGCTGACACCTTACTTTATCACCGCACACAGACACTGGCACACAGACGTACACACTGGCTGTAGTTTATCGCCTGGACCTCGTCGCCCTGTAAGCACCAGGACATTAATGTCGCCGTGTCTTTAATAAAGTCGCTCCATTGGCTGCTCGCCGATCGAACGCCTCCCGTTGGCCGCGCCGCGTCAGGATGATTTGCTGACGGCAGTTTCCGTGTCCTGTCACTGGGGAGTGCTGGTGCTCAGATGGTGCTGCTGTCGCTTTTGTTTCCAGAAAAAAAAAAAAAACCATTGATTTTAATCTGTCTGCTTCCAGAACATTTTTTTTTTTGTAAATATTGAAGAAACACTCCAAATAGTTAAAAATTGTTTATTTGAATATGATCTTATTTAAACAGGAAGTTCCCCGTGGACTTGAAGAACCTCTTGTTATATGAGTTGTTTTTTTTTTAAATGTTTTGACTCCAAAACCTGCCGCAAAAACATTAATGACTTTACTCAACTTTATGCGAACCTGCTTTATTTATTTTCACACTCCGTTTAATGGATGTCGTGAAATAGGACACAGAGATTAATGGAGTAAGAGAAGAGGTGGCGGGAGATAGAGCGACACCGAGGCTGATGAGGTGGATGTATTAAAATAATATTGGGACTAAAATATATTTACGGCTGTACAGTTTGTGATGATATCAGTGGGTCAGAATGCAAAGTTTTAGTGACAAAATGTGGAGATATCTGGAAATTGGTGTGGATTACGCGTTAACATCTGCAGTTTATCAGTGTGTGTGAGCTGATAGTCAGAGATGCAGTACTCAGTACTGATAATGTACTGTGTAACAACAGACGGTTCACAGATTATACTGATGTAAATTAAAGGGAGCTGTGTCTTTTAATATAACAGTACTGGTGAATATCCACAGCCTGCAACTGAATTATAACATCGCTAATCAAAACACAGTAACTGACAACACTGACACCGACAACAGTCGCAGCAGAAATTAGCGTCGGCAAACCAACCACAGATTCAATTACGGGCTATTCCACACGCTGTAATTTACATTATTAAAGCAGAAAATGCTCTGTATTGTATTACATGAAACTCTTCCACTCGGTGTTTATCCAGTGGCTTTAACTTCGCGGTCTTTTATTAAGCAGCTGTTAATGGACAGTAAAAAAACAAACAAACAAAAAAACACTTTCCTGACAATAAACTTTTTTTCTGTTGAAGGAAATGAAGGTAATGTTTACTCTGAACTGATGTAGATGTGTTTAATGTGAAGCAGATAAAGAGCGGAGCGGATCAGAACAAACAAAAACAACATTAAAGCCAATGAAGTGTAGTGTTTTTTAAGCTAAAACCAAATCAGCTGCACGCACAGCAACGAGCGGCAGAACAAAGAGGGAGCGGGAAATTAACAGGAAGGAAAGATTCACAGAAATCAGCTCTCTCTCTCTCTCTCTCTGTCTCGCTGTCTTTAAAATATATGAGATCCAACTATTTTATATATGTATATATACATATATGAATATATTTTATATATTTGGTGTGCATATATACGGTATATACTGTATGTATATATTTTTGTGTGTATATATACATATATGAATATATTTTATATATTTTGTGTGCATATATACGGTATATACTGTATGTATATATTTTTGTGTGTATATATACATATATGTATATATTTGATATATATTTGTATGTATATTTACATGTAATATATATATTTTGTATATATATATTATATATTTTGTGAGTATTTATATGTGTATATATACACATATAAATACTCACAAAATATATAATATATATATACAAAATATATATATTACATGTAAATATACATACAAATATATATCAAATATATACATATATGAATATATTTTATATATGTATATATACATATATAAAATATATGATCCATCTATTTTATATATGTATATATATAAAGACAAGAAATATATATAATATTCATACATACACCATTGCGTACTGTGTACATGTGTGTATTACGATGTAGCAGTCATACGAGTGTCTCCCTCACACGACACCCTCATCAGTTTCCTGCAGCAGCAGAGACATCCATCACCCTGAGAGTCTCCGTGGCAGGACTCGCGCTCTTCATACACTCAAGTGCTCGACAGCGCTCCACTCATGCATGTGCACGGCCACATGTACGGAGTCTGTTTGTTTGACAAGACAGAGCTGCACTGCCGCAAGTTTACACGTCAACGATAATTTCACTGATAAATTACAAAAAACATAAAGAGTCAAATTTTGGGTTTGAAAATAAAAAAGAAATCCTCGCACGACGGATCCACATCCGCAGCAGCGAAGCTTGATTATAACTTATGACCGACCTATTTTACCCAGTGGGCGATGGTAATGATTTGAAGGTCATGGTAACGAGCATAGAATGTAATCAACAACACAGTAGTCATTAGCATATTTTATAGGCAGCAACTGAAAAGTATGAATGTTATTTCATTTAAAAGGTTTTTCCTCTCTAACAGCAGCTGCAGTCAATGAAAAGGTGGTATTTTCCATCTGTCCGTCCATTCATCCACCCAATCATCCGTCACCCATCATCCATCCATCATCCATCCATTCATCCATTCATCCATTCATCCACCCACTCATCCATCCTTCCATTGTCCATCATCCATCCATCCAGCTGTTCATCCATCATCTATCCATCCACTCATCCATCCATTCATTCATTCATCCAACCATTCATCCACCCACTCATCCATCCTTCCATCATCCATCATCCATCTGTTCATCCACTCATCCATCCATTCATCCACTCATCTGTTCATCCACCCATCTGTCCATCCATTCATCCTTCCATGGAGTCATCCATCCTTCCATCCATTCATTCGTCCATTGTCCGTCCATCCATCCATCTGTTCATCCATCCATCCATTCATCCACCCACTAATCCATCCTTCCATCATCCATCATCCATCTGTTCATCCACTCATCCATCCATTCATCCACTCATCTGTTCATCCATCCATCTGTCCATCCATTCATCCTTCCATGGAGTCATCCATCCTTCCATCCATTCATTCGTCCATTGTCCGTCCGTCCATCCATCTGTTCATCCATCCATCCCTCTGTTCATCCATCCATCCATTCGTCCATCCAGTAATTTGGACAAAACTTGTAAAAAGATACTTACAGCCCTAAGGTTAATGTTAACTCAGTCCTGAAGGTTTCAGGTTCGAGTCCAGCAGCTGCCAAGTCACCACTGAGGAGCCCAGAGCACAGCACCGTCCCCACACACTGCTCCCTGGGCGCTTCAGCAGTGCTGTGCTGTGTCACAGTGAATTCACTTTCATAGAACAAGGTCTTGAAATGTATTTCAAAATGTTGAAAACATTTTTAAAACTAAGGCTGCCAAGTGGGAAAGTGTCTTGGAAACAACACCTAGCCTCTGCTGCTAGCTCTACGCCTGGATAAATGTCGTTGTTTGCATCAGGAAGGACATCAGGCCTTGTGACTGATGTAGCGCCTCACTCAGACTCATTGTTATCACTGCAAGAAGCCATTTATCTCCACAGAAGCCGAACTTTTCCTCAACCCCCCCGTCGTCCTGCGACTTCGCTTCTCTAAAGATCAGAAATCATCTCCCTTTGTCTTGTTGACATTGACAAACGGTGTGTTATCCTTGCTCCTGCAGGAGCTCATTTCACTCCATCACAATGGTGTCGTCAGCGAAAGCGATGACGGGGTCGGACAGATAGGTGGCAATAGGTCACCTGAGTTTGCAAAAGAGCGAGTAGCGTTAGCATCTGCGGCCCCATGATCTTGAAGCTGAGCGCATGTACAGTAGCAAAGTGTGTGTGTGTGTGTGTGTGTGTGTGCGTGTGTGTGTGTGGAAGCACCTCGAGGCACTCTTATCAGCTGTTAAACCATCCATCAAATTGCCATGGCATCCAAGCATCCATCACCACATCCATCATCCAAGGGCGACAGTCGGAGCATCAGAACGCAGTGAGCGATGTCACGGACGAGAGCAGAGATAACAAGGATACGAAGAGAAGGAAGTGGGAAACAAGAAGAGGAGGAAGATGATAGAAAGGAAGATAGAGATGTGGGAAAAATGAAATTTTGTGATTTCTCAGACTTTGTCAGTTTGACAGAAATAGCAGGGTGTCGTCGGCATATTGTGACATGAGGTAAACTGTAAAATCTCACACTATGATTTTCTTTTTTTAGAAGGAGGTGTAATACTGTGATTTAGGAATAAATAGATCCCAGACAACAAAAGTTAGGTGACATTCAGGAAAGTCAAGGTGAAATGTTACTGTGAAAGCTTCACTAGTTGTTCTAAAAAGTTTCTCAAAAGAACCACAATTAGGACACCCGTGATTATAAGACGACGACTCCTCTTTTTAAGACTATTTTTCAGACAAAGACTTTGACAACCCACTTTACTTTGTTTAAATACAATATTGCACTAAACAGCTGTGCAATTAAACAGTTGCGGTCACTGGCTATACAAAAAGCTAGCGCCTTCTGCCATTGCGGTCGTGTAGCGACCCCGGACAACTATAAGCTTGTGTCAGCGGTTACAAGACGAGCCAAAAAAAACCTTTAGGTCAATACAACAGTTGGAAGGTCCATTTAGGAAACCAGCACATCACAACAGTTAGTTCATACAATGGTGAGTTCTCTCTTATCTCAAGACCTGTTAGCGTAATGTTCAAGGTTAGGCACTAGCTTGCTAAAAGAAGATGTCATTTTTTAGCGCTGACCTCATCATTTGCAATTTCCTCCAGAATCGAGTTTAAATGAATTCAAAATAAACAGAGTTGTTGGTAGGCAGCGTCATTGCGGTAAATTATTACATTGGAGATTAATTTCTGGCTCCTAGCGTCCTCAGCAATGATGTAAAATATGTTCTGTTTTTGTTAAACTACAGTTCCCATCATCCTTTGCTGCTCCTAGCTCTTTAAGCTGCGCTTTGACGGTCAGTCTAAGTGATTGCCGCTGCATTAAAACTCAAACGTCGCAGTGACCTTTTATCATGTGACCCCGAGGATCTTAACATTACAAGGCATTATATTATTATTATGGGATGTTAATGTGACATTTACTGCTGTTCCACTCATTTAACAGTGGATTTCCCTTCTCTGCTGACACTAAATCACTGGATCCTGCAGGAAAAAGAGGCTCCCGTGAGGCAGCGCAGCTCCTCGGTATATTATGGGATCTTAATGTTTCGATGTTAATGTGCCTGCCTGGTATATATTCAAATCCATAAATAAATTACAGCAGCTACAGTAAGTCTTTAAAAACGTTTAAAATAAACGGACGTGCAACGTTCTGCATCTAGGAAATGCTCCGGTTTTTCACATCACTAATATACTGTAAATACGGTCAAAATTGATGACAGTTTTATTAGCAAGACTTTTTTTTTTTTTGCGCTTTTTCAGTTGACCCTGAAAACCTCATTAAAACCTCACTGAAGTCTGAAGTCCTGCTGCAACAGGAACTCACTTTCCTGGTTCTTCTGTCCTCTTCTTCATCCCCTAGGTTTCCTGAAGGGAACTCCTGAGGGTCTCATAAAGTTCTATCTATCTATATGGCACAAATGATGGGACAGTCGTATCACTTTTGGTTTCGACCAAATTCTCAGCCTTCCTGGTTAATCATCAATCACAAACCAACTGTTTGTCGGTGCTTTCTGATTCGTTTGAAACGGGCATCGATCTGTGACCTGCGCGTCAAAATACTGAAACTTTACAGCAGGACTGATCCTACATTGAATTAGCACAGTGTTTTCTCAACCTTTTTTGGCTCGTTGCTCATTGCAAATGTGTTCTCTGTGTTGCTTTCAGCGACGCTCGTAAACTTTAGTCATTCTTTCTCTGTCTTTCTGGTATCTGTTTCTGCATTCCTCTTGGTACTGCCGTTACGGTGCTAGGCGGGCGAAGAAACATTTCCATTTTGTTTTCTACTGGCCGCATGTTTGTGTTTAGACAGGTTGAAGTGCGGGAACTCAATCAATCAAGAATCACCAGCTCAGATTTTTTTACGCTGCCATTTGTTTGAACTGCATTTATATTCATGGAAGTGAAAGAATCCAGTTGTTTAAGAATATATTTGGTGTTTATAGTAATAAATGTATTTGTCATTACCAGACATTTCAGGTGACCCCATCTGAATACCAGGCGACCCAATGTGGGGGTTGCAACCCCAGGGTTGAAAACCTACTATATTCCTTTCCAAGTGGGTCAGGTTTATTATTTGAGGTAAAAAAAAACAAACAAAAAACCAAAAAAAAACACTGCTGCAACATAAACTTGTGTTTTAAAGCCCAGAGGCTTCGCTGGTGCATTTTTAATGAAAAAGGAAGTTTACAAATGTCACATCCTCCCACTGGATGGCACAAACTATTAATCCCAAACGTCCGCTCACATTTTTATCTATGGAAAGTCGCAGGTTTCTCAATTTTAATCCAGAAAGTCTGCGGCAGTAAAACTTCAACTTCTGTGATGTTTTCAATTTGGATACAGCAGCGGCGGAGGGACACCGGCGAATGTTTATATGCTAATACCTGGGTATGACTTACACAAACACACACACACACACACACACTCTCTCTCTCACGTGGGGGAACATGACTGCAGGTGTTTGAAGAATCCCCCTGAGACGACTCTTAATTCAGCAGCTCACTCTCCCTCTCTTTCTCTCTCTCTCACACACACACACACACTCCCTCACACTCATTCAGTCCAAGCAGCAGGTTTTCAATAAAACCTTCTTCTCTCTAAGCACATACGCGCTCCGTCACGTGCGCACGCGCGTTAGCGGAGAGATTAGTTCTGCCGACCGTGGAGGACGGGGACGAGAATGCGGTGAATGAGAGCAGAAGGAATTCGAAAAAGTTGCACATTTTCTAGTATTGAAAAACGAAGCAGAAAGAGGAGAGAATGGAGAAATGGAGAAGAGGAAGGGAAAAAGGAAGAGGGCGAGAAAGAGGAGGAGAAGTGGGAATATTAGGAGAGGGGGGGGAGGGGGGTCCCAAGCCTGTGGTGAGGAGTCATCTTTTGTGCTAACCTGTGTTCATCAGCGTTGATGTCCTTGGTCAACATCAGCAGCAGTGTGAGAGTGACACTGGTTTTAACCAGAACTTTAAGTTTTATTCTAGGGGGGACTAGTCCAGTGGTCCCCAACTTTTTATTTTTATTATTTTTTTAATATAACCAAAGACCGGTACTGGCCTTTACTGAGGACCAGTAACACCCCTGTGATTGTTGGACGATCGTTATATTCTCAAAATAAAACATCTTTATTCTGTTAGCATCGGTTTCTGGATGACATTATTTTGAAGCAGATTCTCTTTGAATGAAGTAAATTAGTAAAAAATGAAGTACATTTTTCATTCATGTCCAACTGTGGCCCGGTAACAAATGGCATACGGACCAGTACCGGTCCACGGACCTGGGGTTGTGGACCCCTGTTCTACAAGACACTTGAACCTTAGCCCTTTCTCGCAATTTCTTCACAGCATCTGTGATTTGGTGAATGACAAAAGCATTAGCTGGTCATTTGGACTAGACAAAAAAAAGGAGAGCACACTTTGCTTTCCTTCAGAAATGACCTTGGTGAGTGCTTGAGTCAGACCTGGAAAAGGTCGTATAAACCTTGAGAGAACGGCTAAAGTTTGAGAAGGTCTGAGAAGAATCCGAGATCCTGACTGGACCTGTCTTTCCTTATAAAATGCCTGCTGTAATCACCTTCTGAACCAATGTAGGGACTTTATTACCCACAAGACTCTGCTCCATGACGAGGGCCGCGGGTTCAATTCCTAAATGAGCTCTTCACTTTTATTGGATTTCCTCTAATGCAGGATCAATATCAGCGTCTCGTATCAACGGCAGACACAAAGAACAACGATAAAAACAACGTGTACGACTCGTATAATACATATATATACAGTATATATAAACATATATAAACATATACACACACACACACGTATTCACAGACTGGCCTAATGTCACCCTCAAAACTTTTACCTCTGTTCTAATAAACTCCTTTTCTTTTTTTTCTGTCTGTTGTAAAACACGGAGCAGGAACAACACCACAGTAAATCAGGTTCTGCTCCAGCTGCATCCCAAATATAAAGGGTTTGCTTTAATGGTGCCAGCGAGGAAGTGACGGAGAAAATGAAAACAGTTTAATTTTACAGCTGGAGACCCTGCAAACAGGTTTAAAGTCCAATTCATTTCAACGTGCCCCGGTTTTTATCCACTGACTTCTCATAAAACACTGCTCTCCTTGTCTGGAAATTGAAGCCATTAGAGAAGTGTCTGAAGGTTGTCTTCTCCTTAACGGCCATTGGAGGAGCTGCTTGACTGGCTTTTGAGAATTTAGGGAATTCAGAGGGGGTCCTCGACCTATGTCGGAGTCACGTTCCCACGGTGCGACGTAATTGGATTTTTGCTGATTTTTTTCACTCACCTATGCTAACACAGTGCTAACATCACAATCTAGCACATGAATACATTAGAGGAGTCTGACTGATGTCTGGGCCACGTAATTAAGGGAAAGCGAAGGTAGCGCATTTCGATGTATGATGTACATCCGGCGACTGTCTTCCGCGTACATCGCTGCTGGACGACGTATTCATCCACTCCACGCTATCGCTAGTTTGTGTGCAAACCGGTTGGGGGGTTTTAACACCGTATGTCGAAATGATAGAAGGCTCAAGACTTAATACATTGCATGGGACAAGGTGACGTAACCATGAAACGCTGTAGGTCGAGGACCGTTGTAAACCGAGGACCTCCTGTATAATATTTTCATGTGTGTCCAGTTTTTGCTTTGTCCAAGAATGCCAAATAGTACAAACCTAGCATTCGTGAGAAACAACAGTTTTTGACTCATTTATACCTCCATGATGAACTTTAAATAAATTTAAGATTCTAAAGGTTTACTTCAGCGTAGCAGCAGCCGTTCCTGTTCCTGTTCCTGTTCTTCTGAGCTGGAATCACTGATTTCCTTTACAGACTTTGGTGTTAGGAAAAGGAGCCGATCACAGATTGGCATGTCGTCGATCATCTCCCTCTAATTGGACTCTTCCAAACTGAAACTTGTCGTTCTCTTTCTCCCCAGATCCGTCTCTACGCTCGGCCAGATGCCATTTCCAGCGGTGCTGGAGACTACGCCCTGCACATCACCAGGAGACTCCTGGGGTTTTACCAGGACTACTTTAAAGTCCAGTATTCGCTGCCCAAGCTAGGTAAGACTGCTAACCTGCCACTCTTCCTTTGATGCCTTGGTTCTTTTCCTGTGAAGGTTATTTTCCGTACCCTCGCCGGTTCCTTTCCTGCAGCTGTACAGTCAGGTCGGTAGAAAATAGACAGTTGGACGTTTTTTCATTACCATAAGAATAAGAGGTTTCCGCCCCAGGCCTGGTCTTTGTCCTTGGTATGATGCTATATTTTGGCGTTTTAGTGGAGGACTCTTATTTCTCCGTCCGTCAGGAGGTCGTACAGCACGATGAGGTTTGGGATTTGAACCTTATTCCATCACGGCTATTTTGTTCATATAAAAAAAGGCCACAGTTTCTGTAGCTTTGAAGTTTTTTTTTTTTTTTTGACAGGATGGTTCTCTGAACAGAGTGAAGGAGAAAACACACACTTCTTTGTGTTCAGGGTTCAGATGAAGGTGACGTGTAAATCAGCCGAAGTGGTGCTGAAAAGAAAAAGCAAAATTACTTCAGTATATGAAAAAACGTGTGTAAAAAGGAAAAGGTGAATAATAGATGAGGAAATTGATTGACTTAATGAGGCAATTTTCATTTATTTTTTAAGTAAAGATGAATGGTTAAATCAGGAAATTGAATAAAGGACAAAAAATTGGATATAAATAAATCAATTGATGGATCGAGTAGATGCGGAGGAAAAATGGACACGTGAAGGACTGGCTACAGGTCAATGACGGATGGTTGAATGACGAGGACGAGGAGTGGTAAATAGGAATAGAGGAAACGACAAATAGTCATGGGGTGATTGATGATAAATGGATTGATAAAGAGATGGATGGATGGATGGATGAGACAACCACAGTGTGGGCCAGTGGAGGATAAATGGACACGCAGACAGCTGATGAGTTCATGAATGAGCGACTGTCCGTCTTCGGTGAATGAATGGACTGGTCTCCACCTTCACCATCGTCTCCTGTAACCTGTATTTATTTCACTGCGGCTTCAGTGAAACCGCTCTCCCAGATAAATGACCCACATTCACACCTTCACTGTTTGAGAGCCTGAAAGAGATCAGCTCCGTCTGAAACAGATTAACTCCTCTCCTCTCCTCTCCTCACCTCTCCTCTCCTCTCCTCCCTTCCCCTCTCCGCTCCTCCCTTCCCCTCTCCTCGCCTCCCTTCCCCTCTCCTCTCCTCTCCTCTCTTCTCTTCTCCTCTCCTCACCTCTCCTCTCCTCTCCTCCCATCTCCTCTCCTCTCCTCTCATCTCATCTCCCCTCCCCTCCTCTCCTCTCCCCTCCCCTCCTCCCCACTCCTCTCCTCTCCTCACCTCTACCCTTACGTCCTCTCCTCTCATCTCCTCTCCCCCCCTCTCCTCCCCTCTCCTCTCCTCTCCTCACCTCTACCCTTACGTCCTCTCCTCTCCTCTCCTCACCTCTACCCTTACGTCCTCTCCTCCCATCTCCTCTCCCCTCCCCCCCTCTCCTCTCCTCTCCTCTTCTCTCTTCTCCTCTCCTCTCCTCTCATCTTCTCTCCTCTCCTCCCCCCCCCCCCCCCCCCCTCCCCTCCCCTCCCCTCCCCTCCTCCCCACTCCTCTCCTCTCCTCTCTTCTCCCCTCCTCTCCTCTCCTTTCCCCTCCTCTCCTCTCCTTTCCTTCCCTCTCCTCTCCCCTTCTCTTTTCTTCTCTCCTCTCCTCCCCTCTCCTCTCCCCTCCCCCCCTCTCCTCTCCTCTCCTCTTCTCTCTTCTCTTCTCCTCTCCTCACCTCTGCCCTTACGTCCTCTCCTCTCCTCTCCTCACCTCTACCCTTACGTCCTCTCCTCTCCTCTCCTCTCCTCTCCTCCTCAGAGACCTAGGACGTATCTCCACAGCGACGTTGTCAAAGTGTGATAAATGTGACTGTGACGATCACAGCTGTCTCTTCTCCGTTTGTGTTTTCCCTCCTAAGCATGAAGAACAACAGTCATTTAAGGCCGCAGTGTCACATACTTCAGCTAGTAACACGGAGAAACCTGGCGGATGTTTTCCTTTCCCACCGTCTGCTCCTCGGTAAAACCACGGTCTTTCGCCTCCCATCGCCTCTGGTCGGGTTAATGAATCATGTCAGAGTGATCAAATTTCATCTCTCTCCTCCCTTCGCCCTGTGTAATTGTTTGTGTTTTACATTTCTCTCCTGCCACAATCGATTAGCCCCTCGTCACCTCGGTGAATTTCCTCTTCCTTATCCACAGGCCTCCCTCTAATGTGATCACTCTGGGTCCATACTGCACCTGTCAGACGCTTCCTTCCTGTCCAAACTCATCCATCACATAAGAAATCCTCCCTCACTCAAAGCTTTTCTGTGTTTTTTTTTTTCATCCGCTCAGATTAGATTTGACATTTACTTCCTGTCTCCCTGACCTTTTGGCAGATATTAGCCGCGATAATGGGCCAGAAGTTAGGAGTCGGGAGGGTGAAACCACTTTTACTTTGAAAGGATTGTTGTTGCAGTTGAGTTCTAGTTCTTACAGCGTTGCTGGGCAACACGTTTAAAATGTAATTATTTGCAGTATTTTCATTGCAGTCAATCGCGCTGTTTTACCCAAAATTCAATCATTTGCAGTAACGTGGTACACACGCTGTACTGTATAAAGAAAGTGTGTAAATAGTTTGGTGGTGCTGTTTTTTGGTGATTTACTGTCATCTACAGTGTGTATTGTGGTTGTAGTACTTGCTGCTAGTATTTGTGGTAAACTCGGCTCATTTTATGGCCTTGGGGAATTTAGAGTCATGAACTGAAGTCATCTGGTTCGTTTGAGTCTTTGAGGTAGGATTGGAAAAAAAATGAGGAAAGCAAAAAAAAAAAAACAAGCCTGGGGTCTATCCAGGTTAATCATTTTAGGCGTGGAAGAAAAACACACACACAGCTTATTTTTCCTAATGACATATTTAAACTTTATCTGAGAATTAACCAAAAACAGCTTTTGTTATTATTTGAAAATGCATTTATTTAAAATTAGTTTTTCTCTGTCTAGTTTTGGGGCATTTTAATATTTTGGATATACATATAATCCGAAAGCAACAGCAAAAAGAAAAAAAAAAAGAAAAAAACAGTTCACCGTTCTTTACAGTACTGCGTCTGATTTTAACACAACCAAACAAACAAAAGTACAACAGTCAATACTGTACTATGAAAATATCAACACCACTTGCTTTAACAACTTGTTTATTGCAATATTTATGCTTAGATTCATTGACTGTAATGAAGTTGATATAAAAAAACAAACAATTAAGACCTGCTGAGTCGGCTGTCTTCTGCTCCAAGCAGCCAGCAGAGGACTAGTTAACCTGAGACCTTCATGGAACCATGAACCTGCGTGATTCAGGAACTGGCCAGTTCTGACTTGTGTGTGTCGTCAAAGTATGTGAGCAACTGTGGAATTTAAAAAAAAAAGGAGAAAGAAGAAAGAATTAGGGATGAGATTTTGGCATGAGAGCGACTATCCAAATGACCAGGCTAATGTGAGCTAACTACATTGTTAAGCTGTATACCATACCGTACCGTACCATACCATACCATACCATACCATACCATACCATACCATACCATACCATACCATACCATACCATACCATACCATACCATACCATACCATACCATACCATACCATACCGTATCGTACCATACAACCGTACCGTATCGTACCATACCGTACCATACCATACAACCGTACCGAACCGTACCATACCATACCATACCATACCATACTATACCATACCATACCATACCATACCATACTGTACCGTACCATACCATACCGTACCGTACCGTACCATACCATACCATACAACCGTACCGTACCATACCATACCATACAACCGTACCGTACCATACCATACCGTACCGTACCGTACCGTACCATACCGTACCATACCGTACTGTACCGTACCATACCGTACCACACCCTAATAACCTCAGATGATCTTAGTGATATAGAGGTGGAGCTCCTTGTCTGTTGTAGGGGGTTTATTATTCCGGTTGCATCATCAGTAACAGGCAGGCGATTATTGTGTTTCGCCCCAATGCTGGGCCAATGGTCTAGTGGCTGCAATGCAATTAGCAACAGGCCACCTCGGCTTAATGTACAGAACTGAAAGCCTACATTCTACAATTACTGTTGAAACCACCGCTGCTCAACAAACTCTGATGGCCGTGGCAGGAATTGCACCTTTAGCTTTACAGACACATCAACAACACCAAACAAAGTTAACTGTAAGTTCTGTACTGCAAGAAGTTGTAAAATATTGTGAAGCGTATTTACTGAACACGAAGCCCAATTCGGAGAATCGTTTCTTTGCAGTAGATGTAAAAGATAAACCCCTGAAACCTAACACTCAACAGGAAGGAGAGTAAATTCTCCACTTTTCAGCTGAAGGATATATTTTAGTACGTCTGTAAGAAATTTGACATTTTTTTTTACCTGGTTGAATGTTTTGACTGACATGTTTTTCCTGGTTGAATGTTTTGACTGACATGTTGTTTGACAACAACATAAAACCCCAAAGCATTCCGTCAAATCTACCTTTCCTCGCAAAAAAAACCCCCTCAAAAATAAAAGAAATATTGCAGCACAAACATTCAATAATCAGACAATTAAGCCAATAAAAGTTTATGAACGTTAAATATCCCAAAATGAGCTCCACCGTGTAACCAATTCCATTTATTTCACAGTAGTCACATGTAATATTTTGTGATTAATCATTTGAAATACTTTGTTCAGAATTACCGCAGTGACACAGACTGACCACAGGAGACAGCAGTGAGTTAAAAGAAATAACCGCTTTTTTATCTATTGACGGAAATAGTTTGGATAGTCAGTTCAAGGTTTTCTGGTGGAAATGTATGTCTAAAAATTAGATAAATACATGAACAAGATATTGTAACCCTCTTCAGGTACAATATTTTTTTTTACGTCTTGTCTGTTCACCGCCTGAAATGAAAAACCTTCCCACAGAACAAGCTTCAAACATTGAACGATTGCTGTCAGAATTTTGTTCGGAAATGGCTAAAATTAGCAAATGTAAGAGGTGAAGGAGTGCGGAGATAATTTTGTCACGTGTAATTATTTAATAGCCTTAAAGTGTTGATGCTGGGGCCAGACATGAGACCAATTCTCCAGCATGGAAGCTCCACCAAGCTGGGTTCACCGAACAAATGTAAACACAGCAGGATGAGAACACAGCGGCTCCAAACCACTGGCATCAAACCGTGTGTTTGTGTGTGAGAGAGAGAGAGAGAGAGAGATAGAAATGCCCTGGAAAAATACTTCGCAACAAAACAACCAATTAAAGCATCTGTTATCCAGATGGAGATTCAACGGGGCTGCCGTGTCATTTTCGTCATCTTACACATGAATTCACGGATGAGTAACGCTCCACAGAGTACTGTACGTTCAGCCCCAATGTAAAATGAAGCACGTTGTAAAATGAAGACTGTATAGATCAGGGCTGCCCAACCCCCGGTCCGTGGGTCAATACCAGTCCATAGGTCATTTGGTAGCGGACCGCCCAGTCCATAGGTCATTTGGTAGCGGACAGCAGTGCAACACAGTGGAAAAAAATATACCTAATTACTAATTTACTTCATTCCAAAAAAACCCCAGTTGTATCCAACGCTGTTGATACAAACAGAATAGAAGTCTAAAATATGTTTTATTTTTAAAAATTTTTATGATCCTTCAATGCTCAGCATCTTAGTACTGGTCTGTAGTAACTGGTTGTACTGACTGACCAGTCAGGTCAGGGACCGCCTGTATGGATGTAACTACTTCATAACAGACTAATACATGTTTCTGCAATTAATTATTATTCATTCGAGAAAAAAAAAAACCTTGTAATTTCTTAGGTTAAGAAACTCTGCTGCATGGACTTTACCAAATGCTTTTTAAGCTCTCGAGAATCTGAGGAGTTTGACACACGTGCGTTAAAGCATAAACGGTGATCAAGAAACTCCACGGGGAACCCAAGGCTGGAAAACCTCCCGTGAGGATCGACTGCATAGAAATAAAGTGTTTTAATCTTCCGAGCGTTTATTAGCGTCTCATTTCTGAGAATCACTTCTAATTTCAGAGATAAATCAAAGAGAGAGGGATGTTTTTCTTCAGGCAGCTTTTGGACCAAAGCCTCGGGATCTCCTGGGCTTGGAGGACGGGCTGCGTCAATACTATTAAAAAATTAACACCTTCGAAATGAATCTATAAATTAGTTTAAAACAAGTCTGGGTTCTATAGTGCCACGTTGCTCAAGAAAGTTCCGTCAAGGTGAGAAGTGAGAAGATGACTCAGACTCTTCATCTCCTGATGGTTCTAAATCACGGCTTTGTTTGTTGACGGTCTGGACTGGAGGTGGTTCATGGTTCACGTCACAACGATTTCACAAACAACAACATTGATTTACCCAGACAAAAAAATCACTTACATTTGATGAACCGTGAGATTTTTTCTTCTTGAATTATTTTAGCTTTGGACTTTTTTTTTTTTATCTTAACATTTTAGAAAAATAACCTTTTATGGAGTCGATGCAGTGGTTTCTTCTGTGTTTCATCATCACTGAGTCTCACATTGATGGAAGAACGGAACGATGGGTGATTGGAGGATGGATGGATGGATGTTGTTTACATGTACATTCATATTATAAGTCAGTTAGTTGGATGGTCGATCGGTTGTTAGTTGAATGAAATAATAGTAATTGTTAAATGGACGGAAATTTAATTGGAAGATGAACTGTTAACTGGTTAGTTTGGGTGATTGGTTGTTTGTTTGTTTTGCATAAAATAATGTTTGTTTGTTTGTTTGTTTGTCGGTTAGTGAAATGGAGTCTGAGGGTAATCTTTTGACTTCTTCTTTTTGTCGGTTAGTGAAATGGAGTCTGAGCCAGGGAAATCTTTCATGGTCTTCTTCTGTGGTTCTAAAAGAGCTAAAAGTGCTCCCCCTGGATGAGTTGGATGCAAAGGCCAAATTTCTTTGTATGTTCATCTCCAATGACAAATGAAGTTGTCCTTTTTCTATGTTGTTGCTTGGTCATTTGTAGGGATGGCCCGATGCGATACACAGGATTGGTATTGGTCAAATATTAGTCAAAATTTCAGGATCGCAGATATGCCGCGTTACGTTTCATTCATTCCTTCCATTAGCATGATCACATGATCCCTGCAATGGCACTCAGTCCCACTTAGGGAACGTGCCCCCCGGTTTGGGAACCTCTGGCTTAGCACGTGACATGCTGTAAACGGAGACACTGTCGCTTCAGCAGCAGCAGCCCGTGGCATGCTGGAGGTCAAAAGAAGGTATCGGATTGTTATCGGAATCGGCAGATACTCCAAGTTGCGGTATCGGTATTGGACATGGAAAAAATGTATCAACCATCTGTAGTCATGATGTTTGAAAAACATGACGCTTGACTGAAATACAAGCAAAAAAATGTTTTAAGTGTACGGTAATAGTTCAAGCTGCGTGTGTGTGTGTGTGGGTGTGTGTGTCTTTGTGATTGTCTGCCAATTCACCATTGGATTATTTGTGGATCATGTGTGTTGTACTGCACGCTGATGTTAAGCCAGATCTAAACTCAGAATGATCTGCTGTTCAGCGCTAACTGCATCTGCACATGTTCCCGTATGTGTGTTTGTGCTCATGTGTGTCTGGCAGTGTGTGGTTTAACAGCCTCGGGCTCCATCTGTTGTCATGTAGGGCATCCAGTTCCCCAGAGAGAGGCACAGAAATGACGAGCTGTGGCACCGATTTAAAGGGACAGAAAAGAACTGTTTCTTACAGTTGAATGAAAACACACGACATGACAAAAGAACAACTTCCGAACTGTTCAGACCATGTGACCAGGCCTGGGAGACGAGCCTGCGGACGTCCGTCTGTGCATCCAACTTCGTCATACTGCAATCACATTTTCCAGAATAAAATCTAGGGACGTCAGGTTTCACAGATTAGGATTACGCAATACTAATTTTAATGAATTTCAGAACGATCCTGGTGTGTTTTCAATTAGTTCTTACTTCTGAAACCTCTACAGGAAAAGTGCGGAAATCGGAAGTCACGCACTTTCCCACACAAGTCCACAGAGAAAACCAGCAGCTCCTTTTGTCTTTGATTTCCTGTACGGACACCCGAAAACTGGAGTTCAAACTGGATAAGCTTCAAATGGGTCTTGTAAGTGCTTAAAAGTGCTCGAATTTGACTTCAAACCCAAGAAGGGATAAAAGGAAAAAAGTTACATGAACATTGAGGCTCTCTGGGCTTCTGAGGAATTTAATTCGACTGTTTCACTGAAGCAGAAATCTTCAGCAGCAGCGGCCGAGCAAGAGAGAGAGAGAGAGAGAGAGAGAGCTCAGGTGATCTGACTGTCAACAGGATTACACTGAAGAGAGAGAGAGAGAGAGAGACAGAGACTGTGTGTGCGCATCAAACAACACAGCGAGTGGACTAATGCGCTCTGTTCTGGCTCCATCTGGGATCCACAGAGACCCACAGACCACACTGCCTGAGGTCCAACACACACACACACATACGGGCGCACACACACACACACACACCATTACTTGTTCATCTCTTTCCTCTTTATCTCTTTCCGTCTTTTGTCCTCTCTGTCACGCTGTTGCCTTCGGGTGACACGGAACAACAGATGGATTAAACAGAAACACAAACCTTCAAAGAAACTCACAAATTTAGACCCACACACACAGCTGAAGGCCAGTCAGCTGCTCGCTAAAGTTTGACGTCTCTTCCAGTTGTTCGCTTCATATGCTTCATTATGAAAAAAAAACACGTCTTTCCGACGGAAGATCATAGAGAACAATGAGTGAAGTTCCTTCACAGGAGTTGTTTGTCTGCCGCCGCCGCCTCAGTCGAGACGAACTGATCGACTGGTCAGCGTGCGTTTTGCCAGGTTTGCAGTCGACCGATTTGCCGGAAGCTAACATGCTAATATGTTGTTAGCGTCGACGTGCTTTACAGTCGGTCAAAAACATGTAAAACACCACCACCCTAATCCGACACGTACAACCCCGCCATCCAGGCAAACAGAGCTGATGTTTGTTTAGTTGCGAAATTGCCCTGTACGAGGCACGTTCCTTACGACATTTCCCTTTTTAAGAATCTGATAAACATTAGCACTTTAACGAAGTTGGGAGAGTGCCACAATTAAAGAAGTGGTTAAACCAAGGGGGTCAGTTTGGTTGAGGGGTCACACATACGGGCTGGATTAGATGTCAAGTGGGTCGAATCCAGTACAATCAAAACATACCTCTGTCTCTCTGTGTCGTCTTGTAAACGAATAACCCGCACATCTCAAGATTTGTCAATATATTCAGCCATACTTGTACGACTTGTGGTGCGTTTTGAATTGAGTGGAATTATGTACAATTTATCAGTGTGGTGGTGTGATGTTGCGGAGCTGCGAAAAGTCAACAACTCTCTAGGCCGCCATCTTCTTCCTCTCTAAAAGCCAGTCATTTATGGGGGAATAAAAAGCTCCCAGCGTCAGTTCAATTCAACCCAGTAAATTTGATCGTCTCGCCCTCGCTTTTAGGCTCATTTTTTCTCGTAACAAGCTGCGCATGGATTTCAAACGGACTCACATTCGTTTACTCCGCACATTTACTCCGCTTTTGTAATGATTGGTAAGTGGAGTCATTTATGACTGATTGGCTCGGTGTTTTATCAACGGACACATACCTGGCTCCTGTGGTAAATATTGATATTGAATAGAAAAGTCTATTATATTGGTTAGTAAATCCACAGTTTTGCCATTGTCTTTTTTTTTTTTTTTTTTTTTTACAGAATGTCACTTAATAAGCATCTGTTCCTTGACTTACAAGGTGTTAGACTACGATGATAAAAAGCCTTGTCTGACACCCTGAGCAACACCCTTGTCTTCATCTGCGTAGCTATCTTTTCGCAAACTGAAATAATCTTTACACGTACATTTATCCATTAGGCGGTTAGTTGTTTCTGTTATGTTTTCAGCTGCATTTCAACTGGCTTTGGATTACTCCATTAGGCGAACTTAATGCAATTTTTTGGTGATTCTAAGATGGGATAGAATTGGGAACTCGTCTTTTAGCTGTTAGCTTTTATGTGTGGAAATGATTTGATATGTCAAGCCATTTCTTTGCTCAAGAAAAGTAACACGACAGGATTAATTCAATGTTCTTTAGGTCAGGTACTATTAAAAAAAGCTAACCTTTCACGTCCTCCAGCGTCCTCGCTGCTCATGGAGGTCATCCTCCCAGTTGTTTATTTACTGTAGACACCCAGATAATGTCTTTAAACCTGCACGTTCCCGTTTGACCCAGAAAAGCTGTAATTGAGCAGAAAACAGCAGGGACTGAAAACCATCTGCTTCAGACCATTAAACCCAGATAAATCTTCTCTACTGCCGATTACTGATGATCACTGATGGAGCATTTTCCAATCAACGTCAAGAATTATGTGCAGCCATTAGCTTCACTATTGTCTTTAAGAAAATAATAATTTATCCCCGCAGAATCCGTTGCTCTGGTTGAGACTTAATGGAGTTTCCGAACAATGAGTTCCTTATCAGATGCTGCTGCTCTAAAGATTTACCGTCCTTTAAAAGGTCCACTCCCCGGGTGTTTCAGGATTGCGTCTGAACCAAAGCCGGTGACTGAACAGGAAGATGAAGATTTGTATCACTTTTATCTACTCCCGCAGTCTTTAAGCAACAATTTCTACTCCTGACCCTGGTGGAGGAAAGCTATTTGGGGTGGGAGCAGGATGGATGAACAGCTGAAGACCACCGTCTCTCTGTGTCACAGCAGATTAGTCACAGCAGTTTCGGAAAGAGGCAGAAACGAAGGAACTTATGCAACTGAGACGAGCTGCATTTTCTGTATATATGTATGTATATGTATACATACATACACATAAATATATAAATATACATAAAATATCTATATATAAAAATATCTATAAATATATACATGTATATATGTGTTTGTATATATGTATACATGCATATAAATATATATACATGTATATAAACATAAATACATATGTTATGTGAGTGTGTTATGTGAGTGTGTATATATATGTATATATGTATATATATATACATATGTATATATATATACATATGTATATATATATACATATATACATATATATATACATACATATATATATATATATATATGTATGTGTGTATATATATATATATATATATGTATGTATATATATATGTATATATGTATGTATATATGTATATATGTGTCTATATATATATATACATATATATATATATATATATGTATGTATATATATATGTATATATACATACACATACAGTGGTCCCATTTATTGTGGTAGATAGAACTGAATTTCCGCAAAGTGGTGGCACCATATTTTTGCGCAGTAAAATGATGATGTTCCTCATCATGTGATGATGACTTTTACTGCGCAGCCGATGATTGATTTTACGTCTCTTCAGAGGTTGGTGTCATTTCTTGGGGCACCTCTTCCACGGTTTACGAAGGTGTTGATCAGCAGTTGCTTCCGCTGCTTCTTTTTCCAGTCGAAGAGTAGCTTGTAGGCAGTCATGACGTCGTCGATTTTGTTGCAACCTTGCACCGATCGAACCATATCGTCGTCCCATTCCTGTGACATCTCTTGCAGATCCAAATCGGGATGCAGTGTATTTTATATATACAGTTTTCAAAAACCCGCAAAGTCGTGAATCCGCGAAAGATGAACCGCGAAATAGCTAGGGACTACTGTATCAGTTTTTTTTCCGAAGTGCTAGAAAGAACAGTTCACACGGTGCCAAAAACTCCTCAGCTGTAGATCGTGGGAAGACAAACGTTAATTAGGACCGTCTGTCCCACATGGTCGACTTGGCTTGATGCAGAAGAAAAACAAAATTGCTTTTTGAAAAATGAAAATCTGGAAAACCTTAAGATGTGTAGATATATTGAAAGATCAGAACTTTGTAAATCCCTTTGGGAAATTAGGGAAACAAATATACATTGGCCAGGAATTGAACCTGCCCACGTGGCAGGTGAGAATTCTACCACTGAACCACCGATGCTTATGCAGGGTTTTAAGGTGCAAGTATTTTTTTTTTTTCTATGACGTTCAGCGAGTACCATTTAAACAACTCTTTTCTAGTAAGGAGTCATCGGGTGAGAGGAGCTTTTTCCCTGACAGCAGGGTCAAGGGTTTGATTCCAGCTGCAAGTCAGTTTGTCGTTTCGGTGTCAAGTGTGAGACGCCGCTGAATCTTAGCTCAGATAATTGGGGTGAGGTTGGCAGAAAAACCTATAAAACCTTTGCTACTTCACACACCCTGATTATCTGCCGTAAAAACCGCTGTAGAAGGAGCGTCTGCTCCTCAGCTCGTTATCTGACATCCACACTCCGAAGGTTCTCCCCCTCGTTTCCTCTCCTCCGTTTTGCTGAGGTTTGAAAACTTGACACACTTCACGGCTGCAGAGCAGGGCCGCGTTTCCATCCTCGGCTTAGAAAACCCCGCCCTCGTTAGCGCAGACGCACCAGGACCTTCTCAGATCATCTGTCGATACCGCTATCGATTAGAGTTCCCTCGGTTGAACTGTTGTCTGTGGAACAGACTGAAACAACATTTTGATCGGTTTCTGTTTAAACTTCGCACACTTCTCTTTCTCGTACCTTTATTTTAATTATTTTCCACACCGCTGGTTTGAGTCGGTGCTCGCCCACGCTAACGGCAGCCGGGGCAGCGCGCTAAAACACACACCGATCCGACGGTGTTGATGTATGTATGCGTGTGCGTTTCTCGCCTTATCTCGGAGTGACAGTAAATTAGCTGTTTCAGCTTCACACTCTGCCTTCACTTTGTCCTAAAAAGCTCCAATTAGCGACATTACACTCCTGTACGGTGGCAAAAAAAAAAAAGGGAGAGAGTCCTGTCCTCGGTTTTCTCTGGTGAAAATTTAAATTCTCTGCTAATTTCATTTTTTTATTCTGTCTTTGTCAGTGTCGTAATTTTCAGAAGCACCGACGCATTAAGACGACATTAAGGTTTAAATAGAGACAGATTAGACATGTCTAACAATAATGGCCATCGCTCCCTTTAATTAATATATTCTCCCCTTTGTGAAACTTTTTATTCAAAAGAATATAAACTACATTTCACATTCCGCTGGATAACAGTTTCAACAAGAACTCAAAAGAGTTCCATCAGTTTTTAGCTCTGGAATATTTGAAATCACACTTGAAAAGATCGGATGTAACTAGTGATGTTCTTGCCATAACAACCCATAGTGCCACCAGTAGAAGGCAGTAGTGAGGTCAGTTTTGAATTATTATTACCTTAATTAGCAGGCGGCACGTAACTTCCTTAACCAATAGGCCACCACAGCCGCCGCTATATCGGCATCGGTTGATATCGCCATCGGTTGATATCGGAATCAAAAAAGTGTTTGGACAATATCGACATATCGGATATCTGCAAAATGTTTATACCTGACATGCCATCCCATTACTATTTAATAATTATGAGAAAATTATGAACAAACCTGTTTTCAGCACCGTCAGAAAACTGTCGGTTTTGCGCTAGCTAGCTAGCTACATGCCCGTTTGAGGAGCAGTGCAGCTTGACAACAGGCGCAAACCGCCAAGTCTACATGATTATGATGTCGTCATTCCGAAATTGCAGATTTTTTGTTGCATGTTTAAGGATGGTTCTAAAATAAACCTGCGATAGGAATACGGTGTCGAAGCCAAGCAGAACTTTAGGAGAGGCTAATCACGGTCTATACCCACGATAATTCACTGCGATTCTTAAACATAAAGGCTGAATTCTCGTGACATCTCGGGACCACAGTGCGCCGCGTATCTCCAACACAGCTTCTGCTGATTGCCGGAAAGCTACTGTTAACTTCCATGTGTCATCAAAGGGCAACGTTTATATTTTCTACAAGCTATAATAACCATAAGTTATTCCCGAACTGTTGAAAATGTTTTCATACTGTTCTGCTTTTTTTTTTTTACAACAAACTTTTCTTATATAAAACCTTGGCCTCCCCTCCACCTCTCACACACACCCACACAGAGGAGAGGTTCTCTGCCCCCCAACACCAGCTCACTGACCCAGCATCTGTTGCCATGGCAGCATCTCCTCCTCCACCTCCTCTGTTCTCTCCTCTACACGGTGAAATTAAAATTCTCTCCGTCAGCAGCGGCAGCTGAAACAGTTCCAGTTCCTCAGTTTCACACTTACAAAGTGCTTTGCGACAGTTTTCTTCAAAACACAAACAAACAGAGACATAAACACAGCTGCAGACAGAAAAAAAAAAACCCCAAACCAAAAGTCACGTCCCTGCTACAAAACCTCGACCGACTTTGAGCACCAGGAACTGTGCGGTTCTTGTCGATTTGTCTTTGGTTCCACTGCAGTACATGTGAGCTGAGATTATAAAAACACTGTGCCTCCAGTCTGTTACAGGGTTTTGTGGGACCAAAAGTCCTAAAAGTACCTGGACTTCCTTGTACACACTGTCCTCTCTACTGTATATACAGGGCATAGAGCAGAGGCTTTATTAGGAAATATATGGCTTGACTTTTCATACTGACAATACGCCCATTCATATTACTTGTTCTATACATACACCTAATGTTGACACACACAGATATTTAAAATTCAAATATATTCTGTGGTTTTACTTCTTTGAAACACTTTGAAAAATGTGGTTTTACTTCTTTGAAACACTTTGGAAAAACTTTTGAAAAAGACAAAAAAACAAAAATCAAACATAGTTGTTGACGAAATTCTTCAACTCATTGTCACCAGGGGGCAACGTCAGCAATACAGTTCCCCTTAAAGGGCCGGTTGTAAATGGAAGACTGTACAGATGTAACTACGCCATAACGAGTCGATAAAAGTTTCTGGAATTTACTGATATTAATTTATGTTACAAATATTGTTGAAATAAAAAAAAAACCTGGTTAGAGCATTTGGTACCGACTTACCACCCGCAGGAAGTTTCGGGGG
>NC_024314.1:17170819-17177447 GCF_000523025.1 Cynoglossus semilaevis
CGCGCGCGTGTGGTGGCTGCTGCGCCCGCGGGGGTGGGGGGGGGGGGGGGGGGGGGGGGTGGTACGGTGCAGTGTGATTTGGATAAGTGGATGAAAATGGATGGATGGACTTTGTCAGGTTAAGAAACTCTGCAGCATGGACCTTATTAAATGCTTTTGAAAATCCCGCGGGCCATACAACGTGAGTCGGCGGTCCGCATTAGGCCCCCGGGCCGTGCGTTTGACACACTGTAGCCTCATTTATTCTTTGATTCCTGTTGTGTTGAAGCAGACCATGTTGGTGGTACTATCTTATGTTTTTGGCATCGGCAGCGTGAGAGTTCCTAGTATTTTTCCTGAGGCACAAATCCCTGTGGTTGAAAAAGAAGCCCTTGTTCGTGGTACTCCCTGTAGTCCCTGTAGTTCCTGTAGTTCCCCACCCAGCCCTTGTTCGTGGTACTCCCTGTAGTTCCTGTAGTTCCCCACCATGTTCTAAAACTTCACAAAGTCTCTAGAATTATTGCTACTCCGAGGAGAGTTGAAAAGAGAGTAGAGAGTTCCTCTTGTACCAGAAACTCTTTTAAAAACACATGAAACTATTCCGTACGATGGAGTTTGAAGTTTGCGATGGTAAATGTGCGGTGGAAACGTAAATACTTATGGCTGCTAGTTCCTGCGCTGGAGACGTGCCTGAGGGGACATTGTCTCAGTCGTCAACAATTAAAATCTCCTTCAGAGTTTTGACAACAAAGACTTTTCACCGTCGCCGTCACTGTTTGCCTGAACTTCCGGAGAGAATGTGAAAGGTTCTTCGCCTCCTAATTCCCAAACTGCCGGGATTATGGTGACAGTTTAATGACCTGCATTCAGTGCGGAGGCGATAACGTCCGTCAGACTTTGACTTTATCTCCTCGGAGCACGGTGTCAGCCCCTGAAATGTCAGCAAGAGCCACTGACGCTCATCCGTCAGACTCTCAGCTCTCCTCATCTTTATGGATAAAATGGACGAATTAAGACACGTGTCAGGGCTCAATAAAAGACGGATCAGAGAGCCGTGGTGGAAACACTGTCAGGGAAGTGCGTTCCGGGTGAGGAAACAGGAGAAGGAGCTTTACTGAAGGTGTTGAGGGGGTGTTGTGAGAAAGTCGACGTTTGATGGGAAGATTTTCTGTGAGATTGGAATGATTTTCTGGTCTGCTGTTCTCCAACACCACTGATGTGATGTTAATGCTTTAATGTGCGCATAAATATACACACACGTACAGACACCTACATACGCACAGCCCCCAGAGACCGATTTCACTTCTGTGCTTACAACAGTTTTAATAATAATATCACGACTTACAGCAGCTTCTGCACCTGCGGGTGACGTCAAGAAACGCTGGTTTTACCTAAAGTAAATGTTTGATAATGAAACCATGAATCTAGCGAACAAACGGCGGACGAGCAGCCGCTGCATAAAAAGACGACCGAACATCTGTCGAACGATCGATCCGACTTCTTAACCATTCAGCTAATGCACGGATCACGCAACAAAGCTAATAGAAAAAGCTACTCAAGTTGGTTATCCAACCAATGTCGTACAGTATTTATGGAACAAAGCCCCCAAAACAAACATCCTCAAACTATTTGATGATCAAACATTCCAAAAAAAAAAACCAACATCCAACATTCCATACAAGTGTAAATGACTTTGTAGACAAGGTCTCTGAAAAACCACTACCAGTCCAAGTGTAAATGACTTTGTAGACAAGGTTTCCCAAAAACCACTATCAGTGTCATTATTAACCAATCATGACAAGATCGTGACCTAGTGGTTTTCAAGCAGCAGAGGATGTGCTGTATATATGTATATATACAGCATACATGCTGTATATGCTATATACATCCTGCATACAGCATGTATACAGCATAGTATATATGTATATATACTGTATATGTTGAATATTTTTATTACATTATTGCCATCATCACCTGCCATATTTGTTGGATTTTCTAGTTTCCGACGGTACCTAAACGCGCCTCATCTGACAGCTGCCGCTTCGACGTGACAACATCATAATCTGTGTAGACCTGGCAGTTTGCCTCTGTTATCAAGCTGCTCTGCTCCTCAGACTCAGACTAGCATGTAGCCGGCTAGTGCATGTTCGTTCATAATTTAAGTGTGGTAAATAAAAGTAAAAAGAACTACATCCTAAAAGTAGATGTATTTTGTAGCATTGTCGTTAGGGTTAGCATTGGGTTAGCAAGGGCGGGGCGGGGGGTCTCTCTGGCCAGAAGCTAATGCTGTTGCGCGGGCCTTAGCATAGTTTGGCATAATCCAGGCAGCCATCTTTCTCTAATCTCTCCAACAAATCTACCGATTATCCAGTTAAGCAACCAACAGATCACCGATCCAACCAACCAAAGGGCTAACCTTCCAAGTAGCGAACTGAACAACGTCATTCAAATTTGTTCGGTCGTACATTGAAAATAACTGAAATTGAATAAATGGAATTCTTTAACGGCATCTGTTTATTAAAATATCTTTTTGAAGTGATTCTCAATCCCGATCATTTGATGTGGAGAAGGACGACTGTGAGCAGTGAACGTCACATTTTTCACATTTCCAAGGATCCTGAGAGAACGTTGAACACAAAGAAAAAACAAATTACAGTTACATCTTTTGGTTTGTGTGGATGTGCACGTGTTTGTGCACGTGTGTAATCCCGCGAAACTGACTAATTAAACTGCTGTACGGGCTTTGTTCAGCCTCAGTGCAGTAATTCTGTTTGAAGTCACCACAGGGACATGTTTGCGGAGACCTCCGAGAAATATGAGCGGACATATTTTTACTTTATGACACTTCTCTTACCTGTCCATCTGTCTCTCTTTGTCCTTGTTCTTCAGAACTCTGTTAGGAGAAGTGACACCGCTGCACTTTGTTTTTGTAAAGTCCGGACAGCACGATAAGATTTGACATTATCTGCTTCCTGTACCAAAGCTCATGCAGAAAATTAGTGATTTTAGCACGCAGAGAAACAGGTCGTCTCTTTTTGTCAGTTTGTGTCAGTTTGTGTCACCGAACAAAGGATTTTAAAGAGTTAGGTCTTCTGATACTGTTGTTGACTCATGTGGTCTAAAGAAAGGGTTTTTCAACCTGGGGGTCACGGCCCCACGCAAGGTCACCTGGAATGTAAGTGGGGTCGCCTGAAATGTCGAGTAATTATTTAAGAAAATACAGACGGAAATATGTTTTAAATTAATTATTATTCTTTTTGAATTTACGATTAAAAACACCACGCAATCTTTCCTGAATATATATTGAGTTCAAATAAAATGGAGCATTGGGGTAGCGCATCTTGATTGAGGGCTGCAATCAAGTGACTGAGGAAAAAAAATGTCAAAAATGGATCACGAGCCAAAAAAGGTTGGTAACCAGTTCACCAAACGCGAAACATGCAATAAAAAAAAGCTAGAAACGTCTGTATCACACCGCTTGATCGTTCGTGTTGCCTTGCGTTACTCACTTCCCGCTAGATGCTCATTTGCTTAATTTGCAACGCGCCAGATGCTAAGTCATTTGATTCGCGTCGGAAACTCCAATCACGCCGCCTAATATTAAAATCGCATATTGTCAGGGCATTTACATTGATTGTGTATGTGGAGATGCGATGTGAACGTTGCATAAAGTGCAAAAATTGTAGCTTTAAAATCCTCTTATTTGAACGTACTGACGGGGGCAGCAGTGGATCGATAACTTCACTGCGTGTAACAACAACGATTTCACCGATGACAGAAATTGACCAATGAGATTAGAAAACGAATGTGTTAGTGACTGCAGGCGTGGCACGACTGTATCTTTAAAGCCCTTTGGACGTTTAACGCCTCAGTGATAAACTTCATGTTTCTGTGGAGTTTTAAAATTCCAGACCAGATCTGTTTTCCTAGATAAATGCGACGGTTCATCATCTGCGAGCGGCGAGACCCATTCTCTCGTCTCCCAATGAACTCATCTCCAAAATAAAGAGCAATTAAGCTGACAGGCAGCACTTTGTGCCTGGTGTGGCTGTAATTACGCAGCGATCATTGGTTCTCTCTCCTTATCAGCGACGCCTTACAGCTCATTTTTAAACTATTAAAGGCCAAACTTCACTTTACCTCACGGAAAGCTGTAATTTATCTCCGCTCCCTGACAGAAATCTGTACATATCTGTAATCAGTGCTCCGCGACGCCGCGTTGCTGCTCAGTGTAGAGGTTTGTTGTTCAGGGAACAAGACAAGACGCTTTCGATTCTGTCTGTTCTTGAAGGGCCGTCCGCCTCGGCAGCTTCTCTGCAGACTCGACGGCGCCCAGACTGCAGACGACACTTAATAATACCGTTTAATTTCTTCTAGATTTAATAATAACTTTGGAGTAAAAGTGCCGTCTGGGGTGCCGTAGCTCCTTCTCCATCTGTCGGCAGAGAGACCTTTTACAGCCTAACTACTGTTAAATAGGGGAGGAGGCACACACACACACACACACACACACACACACGCACTGCTGATCTGGGACCCAGCTGCACATCTGCTCCACCTCAAATCCTAAATTCAGGGATTTATTCTGGAAACGGCCCAATATCATGGATATGATAGCAAGGGTCTCTCCCGCGGCAAAATCCATAGAGAAAATCAGAGATTTTAGAGTCGCAGGGACAGCAGCTGCTGGGCTACTGTTGTTAAAAACATTGTACGTACGTTTTTCCACTTTGTCAATCGAGCAGCGATGCCTACACGTTAGCATGGTAGCTAGTAGTCCAATGACCGGGCTCGAGTGATCTGCCTTCTGTACGTTGAAAATATTAAATATACATTCAATCGTGTACACCGAACATACCTGTAATCCTAATCTTAATTCGTCCATTTTATCCAAATATTAAATATACATTCAATCGTGTACGCCGAACATACCTTAATCCTAATCAAGAGTGTCAAACATACGGCCCGTGGGCCAAAACTGGCCCGCTTTGGAGTTCAATATGGCCCGCTTGACAAACAGTTCATGTTCAGGGAACGTTTTGTCGTATTCCAGCACACGCACGTGTTATTTTAATTGCTCATAATCTTTGAACATTCCCTTTGCGATCTACTTGTAGATCACGATCTACTTATTGGACCCGACTGTTAATGGTTGGAGTTAGCGGTTTACAAACCCAAGTTCCATCTTTAACTCCCGTTTATACCAGTTACACAGAGCGCTGAAAAAAATTCCTGCTCAAGAAGCTTCGTTTTCACGTACAGAGATAACGTGAACTATTCCTTTAACTGTTACAGGGCTCACCGTCGCTGATGTCATGACGGTGAACTGTCAGTTCTGATACAGATTTAGACTGTGCCTTGGAAAATCTATATGAGTGTGTGCTGGTGTGTGTAGAGGAGACTCAGAGGACAGTGGACATCAGATCGCCCTGAGGGTGGCCCCGTCTGATTGGCTCACTGCCATCCCATGCCATTCAGGGGCCCGTGATTCACTCGGCAGCGATGGGAGCATGAAAATATTCCAACGGGCGAGCAAAGACGACCTTTTTACAGCGATACCGTAATATCACACCTGGAAAACGGCAGCTTTAATGGAATAATAATCATAAAAAATGACCTGATCGGGCTCATTACTCGGCTGCTCTGCCGGAACAGGCTATTTTTAGATGTGGAGCAGTAGGTGGCAGCGTTGCAGCGACCTTTGTTTACACTGTTCTTTTAAATAATGGCATTTATTAATTACTACAGTAGGCGTCCTCCACTTTTAGTTTACTGCATGCACATGTCATCGTTTTGGTTCTTCACATGATTCAGACGCAGTGACTTCACTGTTTGGGATTTTTGGCCAAGGTCAATCTCACTGATGTAGAGCGAGCCATGATCGCACAGTGACTCAAAGTCATTATCATCCAACCATCCATCCATCCATCATCCCCTCATCCATCACTTCATCTATCCATCCATCCATCATCCCTTCATTCATCCATCTATCATCATCCCCGTCCATCCATCCATCATCCACCATCCCCTCATCCATCACTTCATCTATCCATCTATCCATCCATCATCCCCGCATCCATCCATCCATCCATCATCCCCTCATCCATCTATCTGTCCATCATCTATCCCTTTATCCATCCCCTCATCCATCTTTCATCCATCCATCCATCCATCATCCCCTCATCCATCTATCTGTCCATCATCTATCCCTTTATCCATCCCCTCATCCATCTTTCATCCATCCATCCATCCATCATCCCCGCATCCATCCATCCATCAAATATCCCTTTATCCATCCCTTAATCCATCCATCCATCCATTCGTCCATCCACCTCAAAAATAATCTTCACATTACCTATAAAATAATAACAAAAACAGAATAAAACAAAACAATAAACAAAAACAAAAAAATTCGACTGCATCGTGAAGCTTTGCTGACATTAAGCCCACGGCTGTTTACTTTATGTATGTATTGTCTTGACCTGTTTCCTGTCTGTGGTGAACTTCTGTTTCCTGTCTGTGGTGAACTTCTGTTTCCTGTCTGTGGTGAACTTCTGTTTCCTGTCTGTGGTGAACTTCTGTTTCCTGTCTGTGGTGAACTTCTGTTTCCTGTCTGTGGTGAACTTCTGTTTCCTCTGTTTCCTGTCTG
>NC_024314.1:17177472-17192686 GCF_000523025.1 Cynoglossus semilaevis
AACTTCTGTTTCCTGTCTGTGGTGAACTTCTGTTTCCTGTCTGTGGTGAACTTCTGTTTCCTGTCTGTGGTGAACTTCTGTTTCCTGTCTGTGGTGAACTTCTGTTTCCTGTCTGTGGTGAACTTCTTGCACTTTTAAAACTCCAGTTGAACAGAAACATCATTTCTCTTTTCTTTTTTTTCCTGCCTTGGTGTTTCTGCTGCTGCTGCGGTTTTGGAACTCACTTAATACCTTCAAATGACTCAATAAATTTGTTTTAAAATTGGGATATTGGCTGGTGACATGCTGCAAATGGAAGCCACATTGTCTTTCTGCAAAACGGCCAAAAACATTCCGACTGAAAAAGATGTGGTTAGCTCCAGGGGTCGGCGCTGAGATGGCGGCCTGTTCTAGGGCGGAGGCAGATGGAGGTGAAGACCCCAGAGAGCTGCTGGGGCACGGCCAATAATCCCTCTGAATTTCTTTTTAGGTTTTTTTTTGTGTTGTTGTTGGCACAGCCTGTCTGCGCTAGCTCCAGTTAGCTTTCTTTTAGCTATTATGCTATTGGCTCTGCCACTCCCCAGTTTGCAGCGGAAAGGGCGGCCATTTTAGCAGAAACATTCTGCAACTCCACTTGATTAAATGTCATTAAAACTGTGCATCACTGCCCGATTCACGTTATTGCCCGCCGCGGCCGACTCAGGTACATAGACAAAAAAAACTATTGATTTAGCGGCTTATTGTCATCAGATTTGTTTTATTTGTGTTTTGACCCCTGGATTATTTTAGTAAAGAATCTTTTCACGATTTATGTTGATATGACAAAGGCAGTTGTGCAGCCAAGCTGTTTTTTGTTTTTTTGATGGATGATCCTGACCACAAAATGATTAAAAAAAAGTAGCTAAAAGTCTCAAGAACAACAATTAAAAATATTTAAACAAATCACAGCAAAGCTATTAAAACCTCTTAAATAATCAAGAAATTAAGTCGCTAGCGTAATATGTTATAAATTGCAAATTGGTTTGTCAAACTGGAGATGTCGTACGAACCCGTCCAATATGGCGTCCTGTTCGCGCATACGTGACCTAGCCATGCTGCAATTGGGTACAGTGACAGACTCTTCTGCGGTGCAAGGAGTACATGAGTAGTACATGACGAGAGTGAGAGGGAAGAAAAAGAATACCGCGTTGTAAACATACAAAGACATGAACGCACAAGTAAAGTTTCTCTAAAGAAGTTTCTTCAAAAAGAAGAAAAAACTAAATGAATGAGAAAAAAAAACATTGTTATCATTTTATTTCTTCATTCCCGGAGGACGGTCTTTTTTTTTTTTTTTTTTTTTCATTTTATGATCTTCTCTAAACACCAGGGCGTATTTGCATTTTTGTTGCCACAAAACACCCATCATCAGTAGCAGGTTATTTACTCAGAGCAGTGTTACATATTATGGGATGTAATGAAGAGGATGGCCTCCAGTTGTAGCAGCAGTTTCTACTCTCTGGGTCTCCTGTCTCCTCCTGTCTCCTCAGTCTTTTAGTGTCCTCGTCTCCTCTCTCCTCCTGTCTCCTCAGTCTTTTAGTCTCCTCGTCTCCCATCTCCTCCTGTCTCCTGCGTCTCCATTCCAGCTCTGAACTGAAGGAGACTCAGATAATTGTTGGGCCACAGAGGGACAGGAAGTAGAGGAGAGAGAACATCGGAGCGTGAAAGATGCTGAAAATAGTCTCTTTATAAACGTTTTTTTTTTTTCTTTGACTTTATTTTAACAGACCAACAGAGACACAGCCTCAAGTTCTGACCTAAATAACAAAAAATAAAAAAAATATCCAGGGGAAAAGATCAGTCAGAATAAATAAAGTGTCAACAATCAACTTTGAACGTTTTTATTGAAGTACAAAGTAAAGACTTTCTGGGAATAGCTTTCCAGGCTAGCTACAAGTTGGTGGAACAAGAAAAACTGTTAGCTCAGAAATTGTTAGTGTAGCAAAAACTACATTGTACTAGCTGAAAGAACTGGTGATAAGGCTGCAGTGACGATTGTCGTAACTATTAGTCCATTAATTAGGTTAGCATCATCATAACATGAACAATAAAGGAAAATACTGTTGTTTGTCAGATGTGTACTAAAATCTTTGCTATTGTGAGTCAGAAAAAAACAATCTGCGAAAAAAAAAATTCAATAAAGTCTATTTTAATAGTTTTATTATATATATACTCTAACCAGTATTTTGACATTTTAAGCTTTTGGACTAACATTAGCATTAGCACTAGCACTAACATTATGTGTCTTTTTTGTGTCCCCAGGTCACATTGACTTTTTTTTTTCAAATAACAAGATTAGCGTTGTAATTAACTGAGAATAAAGTTAAAAAAATAGCCATAACTTATGAGAAAAAAAATCTTTATATAATTTTTTTTTATTTGAGAAACACGATATTAGTGCAACTGTACGATACGCCGCGGTTCTCCTCCATTACACGTCATCTAATTTTTGCAAATGTTTACTTTTTTTTGGTAACTTTGCAATTTATAATTCTCAATGACTTTTACTGCTTATTCCTTCTGATGTGCCAAATTATATATATATTTTTAATCCTTTTAGTCCTGATCTACGAGTTTGTGACTGTAGACAGAAAGACGTTAGCATTGGGCTAAAGCCCAGCTGGGCATTTACTCTCAGACTTTGATAAAGTTGGCAATAATTTTACAGGAGCAATAAAGAGCGCATCACGAAAATGGTAGGAGCAATTTCAATATTTCAGGGGTCCTTCCTTCCCGAGGCCTTGGAGATTTCCGACTCTGTCGAAGACTTTAATATTTCAGACATCAGTAAAGTTCGTAAATGACTTTTGAAGACATTAACTTTCTCTGCATTATATATATATAGGTTGTTTTTTTTTATTTATTTTTTTTTTAAAGCAGCTGCTGATCTTTGCAGAACTTTTCTTTTGTGTTGGTGTTTCTTCATGTGTGATATTTAAGACGCAGAGTCGTTAATGAAGAGAGAAGCTTGAGGTGGAAATGAGGAGCACTGAGGTCAAACAGAAGTGGAGAGTGACAGCACAGAGTGTGTGTGTGTGTTTGTGTGTGTGTGTGTGTGTGTGTGTGTGTGTGCGTGTGAGAACGCCTCCTGAAGGACTGCTTCCCCCGCCGCAGCAGAGCGAAGCGGCTCATTTCATTTTAATTCAAATGTCTCTGCAGCATCGTTTTCTCTTTTACACATTTCACCTGAAACCAAACTCGTCTCATTTACATTTTCTTTTGCCTGAAGTAAAAACCGAATGTATTTTTTTCCCGTGGAGCAGTGAGTGGGTTGGTTCTGTTGCCTGAGACTCAGTCATGTGAGTAATGACCCGTCAGCCAATCACAGCCTAGTCGCGTCTCAGGTCGGATCTCCAGGCTGGATTTTACAGGATGTGTCAAAGCCTTAGGAATCTGTTGCCTTTGGTGTTAACCAATCACAGAGCTGCAGACGTTTTTGGACGGATGACTATTTCATGTATTTGGCTTTTTTTGGATGCCAGTAACTTTAGGTAAAGTTTACGTCTAATTATTTAACATGCATCACCGTGGGGGGTAAATGACTCTTTACTCCAAATGGTATTAGTTTAATTAAATAGTCAACTATTTTATTAACTTTATTTTATTTATTTAATTAAATGTCAATTGGTTTATTGTGAAAAACCTTTTTTGTAATTCCTCTTTTGTTTGTGTGTCTCGTTCTCACACAGTCAAAATATACATATATACATAAATATACTGTTTTTTGCTCCATAGTATAAGTCGCACCAGCCAAAAAAAAGCATAATGAAGCAGAAAAATATACATATATAACATATATACTAGTTCTAGAGTATAGGTTACACCAGTGCCCTCTAGTGGCTCTCAGTGTGAAAATAACGGACATGTAAATCTTCAGTGGTACAGGGGTAGCAGATGCTCGTACACAATCCTGGAGTGCCCTCTAGCTGCTGTCAATGTGAACATAACAAACATGAAATTATATATTTCATTATATAAGTCGCACCTGAGTATAAGTCGTAAACCCAGCCAAAGGATGAAAATAAAGTGCAACTTTTAGTTCGAAAATACGCTACATAAACATATATAACGACCTACATTGTTTCCGTGGCTCTCCAAGACTTCCTTAAATGTGTTAAGGAAGTCTTGTTTCATCATGCTGACGTACAAATTTTCTACCAAAATTATTGGTGAGCTGAGCAGTTGTATACATCCTGAAGCTATACGCAGAAGACACCTTTGTTTACCTTCGCCAATTGTACGCCATACATTGCTTTCCTTTTGTTTATGTTGTTTTTTTGGGGGGACTTTTTGTGTGAGACATTAGACTCTTCTGATGTTTTAATGTCCTAGATTATGATCTTACTACTGTGTTAGCGTAGGTAGCATTGTCGAAAACCATATATATATTTGTATGATACATAAATTATACATAAAGAAACTGTTGTTACATAGAATTTTCTTTCAAATTTCATTTGTGTTTGCTCCCGTGGTCTGATGCCACTATTTTCTGTTTGACTTCCACTGGAGGTTTTCTAATCACATCCTGCCAGAAGAAACCTGGTAGAGATCCAAAACTCCCTGCGGGGTTCAAACTGTAAATCCTCTTTGGCTTGGGAATTTCTCATAATCCCAAAGGAATGGATGCAAAAGACAGAAGACTGCACCAAGAGTGTTCAGCTCAGTTTGCTGCCAGTGACAACCAACCTTGGATCGTCACTGAAGACGCTGGAAGAAAACAAAGTGTCCAACAGATGGACTAAGGCTTGTTCTTCCCGGGAATCTTTTCCCAACAGGTCCAAGAAGGAAGTGCCATCACAAACTGTTCCCCTGCTGCAGGAGGACGCGTATGTCCTCCGAGGGTGCTCAGAAGACTCAGACGACTGTGTCAGAAGATGAAGAAGAAGAAGAACACAGAGTAGACTGTGATTCTGAAGTAAAAACTCGGCAGTTATCAGACCTTCCTGACTCAAGTGTGTGGACCCACACCAGCACTAGCAGCATTAGCATTAGCAGCATTAGCATTAGCAGCATTAGCATTAGCAGCAGCAGTCCATTCATGAACAACTTTTTTGAGCCTTTTTTTCAATGATTTTACTAAAATGACATTTGGAGGAGAAACAAGCAAGACCAACTTTTTTTGGGGATCCATATTTCAAAAGTCACAAACATTCACGACCCAAGTCAATAGACATTATCCGTAAACTCCTAGGAAACATGATGCGAGACGACCCCAAAAAAAAAACTCTTGCGACCCAGTCATTGGGAAACAATGCTGTAGACCATATATTGGAGCTCGACATTGGACATTGGTCATAGACATTGGCGCTAACATCAGTACAAAAGAACAGACTGGGTTGTTGAAGGGAATGTTGGATGCGTTTGGATTTTAAAAAATAGCCAATAGGCTAAAGACACGGACAAAAGACAAAGAAAATAAACTCTACTTTCAGTACGTTTAAGTCAAGTTTTTTCACACAAAAGAGTTTCAGCTAATTATCAAAGTTTTAAAAAAATCGTTTGTATTTCAGTTAACGGAAGAAAAACTTCAGTTTAAGTATTGGTTTATTTGTTCGTTTTCATTCGACTAATAACCTTGTTGTAAACAGCAGAAAATATATGTATCGAGCTGCCAGTCTCTCAAACCGCCTCAGATTTGAGGGTCATGTCCTTAAAGGACCCGATCGCCTAGGAGCGTCGATAAAGAACTCCGAGCCTCGGGGCCTTTCGTTATCTTCAGCCTCCGCGGAGTTTTTCAGGCTTTTCCAAACCTTTCAACACATGACCTCGGACTTCAGTTATGAAAAAACTCGTTCTTTTCTACAGATGTCAGGATATGGAGAAGAAAACAACCACATTTAAACCAGAAGGTGGACGTTCTGTTTGAAAATGGAAACATGTTGATGATATCAGAGTGAGCTGATCTGTCTTGATCTAAGTAACATCTCAAATGAGCTTCTCTTTGGTCCTGAACATTGTAGCTCCTTCAGGAGACTTTGATCCTTTGTTTGGTAATGATGAAACAGTTGAAACAAGTCAAAAGAAAAAAAAAAGAGTTTCTCTCTTTTAGTCTTTGGAGACTTTTGAACCTCACCTCCATAAAGTTACACCTCAGCCTTTTGGGGAAATCTTGACTTTTTGTCTCTTTAACTCAAAACCTGCTCTGTTGTGCGTTTTAGTTTCAGGCACTTTCACTTCTACTCTGAGAACTACTTACTTTTTTTCCTTTGAGGAAGAGTAGTTGGAGTTGACCTGTAAGAGTTTAAGAATGTTCTCTGAAGAGAAAAGAGAAACCTGTTAGACTGTGAAGAGACCAAGCCCCTGAGAACGTCTGTGGGAAATCAGATTAAAATCATCAAAAAAAGAAGTGACATTTGGACTGATGACTGATGACTGACAACTTAAAAAAAGAAGTGACATTTGGACTGATGGACAACTTTAACTTCAACCAAAACCCAGAACAAAAGTATCAATCCATCCATCCAACCATTCATCTACCCATCCATCCATCCATTATCCATCCATCCAACCATCCATCCAACCATTCATCTACCCATCCATCCAACCATTCATCTACCCATCCATCCAACCATTCATCTACCCATCCATCCAACCATCCATTATCCATCCATCCAACCATTCATCTACCCATCCATCCAACCATCCATTATCCATCCATCCAACCATTCATCTACCCATCCATCCAACCATCCATTATCCATCCATCCAACCATTCATCTACCCATCCATCCAACCATTCATCTACCCATCCATCCAACCATCCATCCAACCATTCATCTACCCATCCATCCAACCATTCATCTACCCATCCATCCAACCATCCATCTACCCACCCATCCAACCATCCATCATCCATTCATCCATCCATCCAACCATTCATTCATCCATATATTGATACTTTGTGCGATTTTTTTAAACCCAATAAAACACAAGCCAAATATTGGAAATGAAACAACTTTAATATATATTTTGCACCAAAGTGCTGAAATATACTTCTAATGTCTAAAATGGTAGAAAAGATGTTGCTATAACAATACCAAAAACCAAAAAAAAAGGTTTAATAGTAGTAAACATTAGTTAACTTATATTATTTATTATTAGTAACTAATATTTTGGAACGCAAACTGCTCTGATATATATATATAAACATCATTCTTTCTGCGCCCTTCGCTTTTATTTCCAATTTTTCCAGAGGTTCCGAGACGCCACCTGCCTTCCACCTCCTGCTGTTATCATCATCGCTAACTCCGCTACGACACACAGCGACAGCTGTCCGACTCAGCACTAAAAGCTTTTTTCTGTACATATGATTGACACGTTCACACCGACTCTCACCCTCCTACAGTAAGGTGTAACATGACACCTCAAACTGCCATCTTTTTTTTTTTTGTGTCAAATATCACCTGAAATCGTATGAATAAAAGTTTTTTTAATGTTCCTGCTGTAAAATATTCCAATTACTTTGGGCCACCGAATTTTAGATTACTATAATTTTTTTGGAACAGACAAAATAGAAAGATTCTGCTAAATATTTCCACCGTCTGTCACTGAGGAAGTCCGCGGCAGCTGAGGAGTCAGTGAAGACGAAGTGAAATAATCTCCTTTGTGTTGTTAATATTTAAAGACAAACCTTATCTTTGTGTCAGAGTGAGAGAAGATCATTTCCATCCCGTTCTCCTTCTTAATAATCCACTGTCATCTCAGTAGGCAAACGGACCCTTCTGCCCAGGTTTAAATTTAATTCTATTTTCATTCTGTTTCAAAACCACTCGGCCTTAACGTGACACTGTCTTTATTTATTTTTTATCTCTTAATTTGTTCCAGTGTCTGATTCATGGCTGTTTGTTTCTTTAGTTGACTTTTTCAGTTCGCTACCTGATTAGCATTTAGCTTTCTTTCCAAATTTGTCTTTAATTTACTATTTTATTTTACTCTTTTTTTTGACGTGACCTTGCTTCATGCTGTTTTCTTTCAATTTATATATTTTCGAGACCAACTTCGAGCTGATAATCGACTTTTTTTGTGACTCGGAATGAGTGTTGAAGTGTTTGTGGTTTCGTATTGTATCGATAATCATGTCTGCCTTACATGCGGAAGGTCCTGGGTTTGAGTCCCAGAGGAACCACAGTGCCTCCAAGGGGCAGCCTGTTGCAGCACAAGAAATACCCCAGTGTAGAGCCGATTAATCATCGCTAAGAAACTTTTTTCCACCACTTTTTCTCCCTATAAACACAAGTCATCACAAAACCATATAACTGCTAAAACTTTTCACATTTAACCAGTTAATTAAGACTCCTTGACTCTTACTTTATGTCGATGACTCCACTTTTCCCCACCACTGCACACCAACTCTTAATTGCTTTTGCTCGCATCTGCTCATAAATCATCAGGGCTGAAGGTAAACTCCTTTTTCCCCTCCTTTTTCTCTATTTAACTTTCTCCATTTCTGCCTCATCTACAGACGTATGAGGAGTTATCTCTGAGAAACTCCTTATATCCATGATGCGAGGATAAAAGGAATCACTGGCAGGTTGTTAAAATGACTCATAGCTTTAATTTTAGGCTTAAAATGGGATTTGCAGTCATTCTGTCAGAGGCACTGCTACTTTTTTTTCCCCTCCCTTTTCAAACAGCCGACTCTCTGGAAAGAGTTGAGGGTTTGTGAATGAGCAGTTGATGTTAGAACCACCAGTGTGTGTTAAAAAGAATTCACCATGTTCTGATCTTTATGTCTGTGTGTTTCATCTCAGACTTGTTAGCCGTGCCCAAACATCCCTACGCTGCCATGGAGAACTGGGGCCTCAGCGTCTTTGTGGAGCAGAAGATCCTGCTGGATGCTGAGGTGTCGTCCTCGTCGTACCAGATGGAGTTGACCATGGTGGTTGTTCACGAGATCTGCCACCAGGTAGGCGCTGTGTCTATGTTGCTAACAATTTTGCCATTATTTGTTTGAAACGACCTCAACGCTAACGAGTCTATACAGGGGCATTTATGACTTCCTACTTTTATGACAAGTTGTTAGTGACATCATCACTTAATTAGAGAAGGAACTTCTCTACTTTTGAAAAAAAAATTTTTTTTCGCGTTGCTACGTGAGATATCTATACAGTCTAAGAATAACGATAACGGGTTCAGGTTTTGTGATAAATATATCTTAAAATAGTGAAGAAAGGTTCGTCAAAGAAATCCACACAAGACACAAAAAGATACGGTAGCCAGCGGGCTAATGCTGCCCCCTGTGGCCAGTTGGTGTCAATACAGTAATACAGTGCATTGTCATTTCTCTGATAGTAATATCTCCAATATCCTTAAGAGATTTTTGTTGAAGACAATAAAACGTACACAGAGACATCGATGCCCAGTACATCATGTAAGCATTTCTTTTTCTTTTTATTTACATGTGGGACGTTTCTGCAAGAAAACACTATTTTTTTTTTCATTGAATTTTAACAATAGAAACAAAACCTGACCTTTCATCCTCAGAGAGAAAAGGTCAGAAGTGTGGCAGGTGAGCGTAAGGAATCGGCCTGAGGAAAGACAGACGTTCGCAAAACGCAGGAAGCTGAAAAGGAAAGAATCAATAGTTAACAGAAAAACAGCCAAAAAAATATATTTTAAGGGCATGTCAGTTGTTGCTGTAGTTACTGTAGGTTCGTCGCTGCGAACAGCAATGGAGTCCACGCTAAAAATATTCTGTTAAAAAAAAAGGTTGATTTTAACACTGACAGCACAGATAAATATGGCGTACAAACGGCGAATGGCAGCAGAGCACATTTCCTTGTCAGATTGGTTTGATTTAGATTTGATGAGACTTTAATACATTTGTACGTAGCGGGTACAGCGACATATGGAGAAATGTCGTAGGTCGAGGACGACACAAACCGAGGTCGCCCTGTATTTACCTTTATCGAGTCAGATTTTTGTTTTTTCTTGAACTTTTAGCTCAGACTAATTTATCACCAAAGTGGACGTCAAAGTTCCCTCGTGACCTGTGAAATGTCCCCGAAAGAAAAAAAGAATCCAGAATAGCTTTCCCAAAGGTTTGAACTTAATCGTTCAGATTTTATAGCCCACATATTTTTTTTTTTACATTTTTGCATTCAAAGGCTACATAAATAAAAATAAATGACAAAAATCTCCCTTGGTCAGTGTTTCACATATTTATGATAGTTCTAGTAATGAATGGCTGAAATGCCATCGGAATTCTTTTGACTGAAATTACATTCCGTATAAAATGTCAAAATAAATTGGCTTGAAATGTTTTTGACTCATCGGTTTCACACACACACACACTTATACACACACACACACACACACACACACACAGTTTTCCTGTAAGGATGTTCATCTCCATCTTTACCTGAACTCCTCTCAGATCAAAGCTGCTGAAATAACCTTGATCCAAAAACCTCATGTTTAGTAAATCCTGTATCATCTCCCAGATTTGGCTCTGAAGCTCAGAGGAAGTGGATCACCTCTGACTGGATCTCCCGCTGAAGTGAGATGAGACATTTCTGAAACCAGAAGTCTTTATTAGTTCCCTCTCAGCGAAACCAGTCTGGTGGGAAAAAAAAAAAAAAATGGTTTGGAACAATATTTCTCCATGGCATGACTAGCCTTTCACACTGCAGCGTGTCAGAGCTGCTTCAGTTCGTCACAGCGCCTGGTGCCTCTAGTACAGACCTGCGTTATCTCTGTTTTATAAATAGACTTTAGTTCTGGTCAAAGAAGAAAGAGCAGAAACACACCGTCTGCAGGCTGATAGGATCTGTCTGTCTGTGGTCCCACAGTCATCCCCATAAGATACAGTAGACGTTCAGAAGGGGCAACGCAATCTAGGCTCGATTATCTGCTAAATTGTTTTTTTGTGACAGGGCAGCTGTGTATGAATCACGATGAATCGTGATTCATCGCGATTAGAATGATTCATCGTGATTAATCGTGATTAAACGTGAATAAACAATAGAGAATAGAGAATAATAAGGAAAAAATAACTCAACGTTCCTCAAATATTTTTTTTAAAATATCTTTAACATAATGTTTTTCCTCTTTTATGAAATGACTCAAATTCGTATCTCCATGTTGGAGTAGCTTCTAAATCCTTGGATGAAAACTGGAATGTTTTCAGTTCTCCGGGTTTTTCTGTGCTCTTTAAAGTCGTTACAGCGACGTTTCTGACATAATTCCCGTCACGCTTTTTTTTTCGTCTGTTGCCAGTTTCTCTTAAGAACACATAAAAGTCCATGTGTATTTACCGACGTGAGAAACCACAGGCCTTGTTTAGTCACGCCTGCGTTTGTGGAACCACCTTGTGGTTGGAGGATGCTCTTTTATGTCCGTCCATTACGTAGGTCAGTAAAAGAAGTCGATTAAGATGGCGCTGCTGAAGCTGTTCGTGTGCATATACAGTACATATATATATATATATATATTCCTCCACAGTGTTTTAGTTCAGAGTGGATTATTTATTACTGCAGGGCATGTTTGCATAGAGTTCATTAGAACAGGAGGAGTCATAAATCATCCCATTGTTCCCTTCATCTCTCTCAGCTCCTCTCTGTATTTACTGCACTCGTACAGTGTTCCTAATACATTTTTAAACATGTATTAAGTGAACACACTGTACTGACTAGTTTGTCTCTTTATGTACACAGGAAAACGCTGTAAGACTGCAGTCTACTAACAATGTTTTTTTTATAGTATTTTTGGATGTTTTGGTGAACTAACCTTGTTTCGTGAACATCTCAAATCTTCGTTCTCTACGGCAGGGGTCACTGACCTTTTTGAATCTGAGAGCTACTTCTTGGGTACTGATTAATACGAAAGCTACTTGTTTGATACACATTTCCCAAATAATGTAAAAATAATATATATTTCGTAAATGCAGCTCTGTCAAGTTGTGAGTGGCAGACACTCGTCCTTCTGTCATTATTGCCCCTAAACTTGAACATAATTTCAAATGTAAGTGATTCAAAAAGCACAGCAATGCAATGAATTTGATTAGTTAATTTGCTTAATTAATTTTTGTCTTTTTTTTTTACTAATTTTATTTTTAATACATACTCCACGGGTGCCTTAAGTTGCCCATCAGGGCTAACATGTGACCCCAGGGACCACGTTGGCGACCTCTGATCTACATTTTACATTTTATTCAAATAAAATTTTCATGTCCAAAATTCAGCCTTCAAAAATTTTGGAATCCTCAATCTGGTCCAGATAAAAAAGATTCCGGTCCAGACTTTGGTGTCAGCTGCACAACAACATTATGTCACGAAATAGTAAAAAAAAGAAAAAGAAGGAATAGGTTTCAGCGTTTCCTCTGGCAGTTGTTGATCCTGTTCCTAACATGTTTCGCTCGTCGAGGCTGAAGACATTTACGTCTTCAAAGTCGTGATGTTGTAAACAACAGTGGAGCCAAACGACAAACGAGATTCCATTTGTTTGCCAGCTGTCGTGGAGCGCTGAGAAATCTCCATCGCAGCAGAAAGTGAAAATCAGTTTCAGTCCCTCTGCTTTGGAGACACATGAATATTTATGAGCGTAGGCCGGACGACTGGAGGAGGAGGAGGAGGAGAACGAGGAGGCGGCGGAGGATCAAAGGCTCTGTTTTGCTTTGTTCTAAAGGGAAAAAAAAGGGCCAGGATGATGAAGAAATGACAGAACCGATGTGCTGCTGAAATCACGCTGTTTTGTTGTTTTTTTTCTCCTAAGTGAAGTGAGTCACTTTGTAATCAGTGGCTATTTAGTAGTAAAAACAACAACAAATATGTAATTATGTTCACAAAAACAAAGATTTTCTCTCCTGTCGGCCTCAAACTGAAAGACTTTTACATGTTTTCATAACGTATCGGTGAAAAAAAGAGTTGGACGAGACGGTCCATCGTATCGGAGAATCATGTCGTGGCCCAGTGTCATATCGGAGAACCCACTTCTGTGGTTTCTGTTAAAACTAACATTCAAGCATATTTAAATGTTTTCTCTTAAATATCGTAAATTATGTTTTTAAAGTAAAAAAAACAACAAAAAAATCGAGTGGTTACATTTGATTTAATGCTATTTTTTTTCTTAATATTTTTTTATTTTAACGCTAAAAGTTTCCCTCCGATCTCTTCCTAAATTTACCCCCCGCCCCCTCCTCCTTCTTCATCCTGTATCATTATGCAAATGGAAATTAGTTTCGGGAAAAAATTCTCCGTCGTCACAGATAGATCCAGTTTTTCCCTCAGTGTAGCGACTGTTTTCTAATCCAGAAATAAAAATGACGAGGCTGTAAACTTTGAATCTGTGTGCCAAACATACTAACACACACACACACACACACTCCCTCTGGCATCATGTGCACGCAGGCTTGTTGATAACTAAGAAAAAGATACGATGAGGGAGAAGCCCGTTTGTAAACCCAGCACTTCTAATTCCATAGAAAAAAAAAAACAGTTTCAGCTCGAAAAGACACATCAGTGTTTAATCCACTGCTGACTCCATCAGTAAACTGAGTTGTGTTATTTTGTGACTTCACTGTTTGGACTTCTTTGTTCAGATTTATCTCAAGGGCACAAACTGACCACAGGGGGCAGCAGTGAACCAACTGTTGACCATCTAGCTTCAAGTTCATAATCTTGTCTGAAACGTTGTCTACAAATAGTTCTTTCAAGGTGAGGATGAACAAAGTGATACATTTGGTCAAGAATTTCAGTAAATAATGAGAACAGAAAAAAACAAAACCACCCAAAGGGAACAGCTGCCCCGTGTGGTCACTTTTTGTCACTAGATAGATAGATAGACATATATATATAAAATATAACATATAAAAAATATTATTCATGTATTGCATAGTTTTTCTTTGTTTAACAAATGAATACTGGTCCACTAGGTGGCAGTATATGGCTATGAAAACAAAAAAAAAACAAAAAACAAAATTAGAGCTTTTGAAGGCGATGTTTTGTCAAAGATGTCTTTCTTCAATTCCTGCAAATAAATCAGAGTTATTTTCAACTAAACAGGCTGACATGGTGAATTGATTCAATTTAAACTAGGAGGTTATTATATTTTATAACATATATTTTTTGTTAGAATTTTGTTTGGTGGTGTGTCGTGGGGAAACAGCTAGATACAATAGGACGACAGTTCCTCTGCTCCTTTGATCTACTGTAAAGCCGCTGATGTTCATTGACTGTTCTTTTATATTTTCTTTCTTGTAGTGGTTTTTTTGAACCTCATTAAACCTCATTAACCTCAGCTGATAGATGTTCCATGTGTGAACGGCTCAAATCACTTGTTCCTCGTGTTCTTCAAAATCCAGATCATGATTATTTCATTGTCTGTAGAACTCGGGCAGATTGGGGATAGAGACTAAATGAGTACAAACCACTTTGGCTCGCTGCTCTTTGTGGCTGTTTGGCGTCTCTGTTGTTGTCACTCGATAGACTCAGAAGCGCAGCGGTGGTTTAAAGCAGAGGATTGTGGGTCTGCGGGCTGCAGAGCTGCTCACTAATCCATTGGTGGCTAAGCCAAATCAAAAATTAAACATTGACGTCACGTCCTCAACCTCCATCCTCATGCATGTTTAATGATGTGTTGTAGCTTCTGTTGGAGCCTTGGAAATTACCCTGTTTTTGTTTGTGTGTCAGAGATGAGACTTGGCTCAGACAAAGGCCCAGTAAATATATGTAATTGCCTGTGCAATTATTATGACGGGGGCATTTATTGTCCTGGTAAAATAGAATGTAGTTAACGTCTAAATGTCCCTCAGGGAATAGGTGCAGCCGTTCTCCCTTAGCTGCCGTCACATCCGTGTCTTTTTTAAGTGTTCTTTGAAAAGCGATACTCGTCAGACCCTGTGAGCTAAAAGTTAGTCCAAGAACACATTAGCTCTAGCCGTTCAAGCTAAGAATTAAGCAGAAAATGTGCCACAAGACAGAATTAGCAAACTTTTGCTAATTCTATCTTAAATGTGGCACATTTTCAAGTTAAACTAAATATTATTTAACAAATAATTAAATAACGCAGAGGGTCCTCGGTTTACGACGTCCTCAACCTATGGTGCTTTGTGATTATGTGGCCATCACCCATACATTTCTTAAGAGAGTCTTGTTCCATCATTCCAAGTATGTGTTTCCTTTGGGAATCAAACCCAGGACGCTCTGCTTCTGAGGCAGGCGTACTAACCGCCACACCCCGGCACCGACATATGGCATTT
>NC_024314.1:17192736-17201574 GCF_000523025.1 Cynoglossus semilaevis
AAACCCCGCGCCCCTCTGTTGGGGGGCCGGGCTCCCCACCCGCCACACCATGGAACCGACATATGGCATTTCCAACATAAAAAATCGAAAAAAGTGGATAAAAACATCACACGGTGCTGTATAAAGAAAACTTTGATTACATTCGCTTTCTTCTCTTGTTGTTGTTTTCATATTGTTTTTTTTTTTGGGAACCTTTTGCCCTTTATCAGACTCTACTGATGTTTTTATGTTCTAGATTATGATGTAACCACTGTGTTAGCATCATACAAAATACGTTCCGACTTACGGCGAAAATTATTTTACGTCGCCTCAGGTAAAGAAATTCCGATGGAAGTCGAGGTAATGATGAAAAAATGTCAAAACTATAAAATACTTACATCCATCCATCCATCCTTCTTCGTTCACTTATTCGTTACCTGGTCGCAGGGGCAGCAGTCTCCACGACCGCTACCCAAACCGCACCGCACCGGCCCCTCATGAACCTTGCTGCAGGTGGTGGGAAGACGCTAACCGCCCTAAAATGATTTATTTAAATTGAAATAATAAGATAAAAACAACAACAGGTTTTACTAAAGATAAGCTCCAAGTTTTAGGTAGTAGCCACGTTTAATTAGCGTGGATGCTAGGTAGCGTGTGATTTTTTTTTATTTTTGTTGCCTTTTTATTAACTCTTCAGGGAATGTGTTCAACGATTCTTTCATATAACCGAACAGAACAACAGGAGTTTTCTTTCTTGGGTAATTTCACCTCAGAGGCTGCTGTCAAACATTGTTTCTGTCCACTGGAACCTCGTTTATTGCTGTTTCTGGTTAAATGAAGAGAAAAGAGAAGGGAAAGGGAGACGGCGGAGAAAGTGGTCATGTTTAATTAATTGATCAGTGCTAACGAGCACAGAGGATTAGTCACTTTTTATTGAGACTGTCAGCGTGAAAGGGAGAAACTCTACAGAGAAAATTCATCAGACGCTTGGCTTTCTCCTCGTCTTTTCTGTAAGGAACACACAGTCGCGGTGAGAAATGAACGGAAAGAGTAAAGAAATCACTTTAAAACCGTTAAAAACACCCTGTCAGAGGCTCAGACAGAAACAGTCAAACACCGAAGAGAACTTTATTTATTGATGGGTGTTTTAAAAAATGTTGCTGTTGACTGCATTTTTCTGTTTGCTATTTTTGGAGTTGTTTTTTTTAGCAGCTATATTTCTTCCAACGTTAGCAAATGCTGCCAAAGTGGAATTTTTTTTCTTTTTTTAAATTTCATGTAAATAATGTCTTATTAGACTCTGTTTGCGATTCTGCCACCTACATGTGCCTCTGTACTTGAGCCAGGCAGCTGGACATGGTGCCAGACTGGGTCTAACTGAGTGCAGCCCCAAAATTAACAAAATAAAATGGAAAAATTGTTTGCAATTCGCTAGTACAATTGGGAAAAGTAGACGGCATTTTCAACCACTCAATCCAGTGTAACCGTTAAGCGTTAACCCCGCCCACAAATTCTGACCATTCTCAAGTTCTATGCAGATGATGTATGAAGAAAAAGCACTGTTAATGTCAGTGCTAATGGGAAAAAAGTAAAGTAGTGCCTAAAAGTAAAAAATATTTATAAAGGCAACCTTCATAAATGCATTTATTATAAAAGCTGAACATTGCCACCTGAAAAGTTAACCTTAAAGTTTAATATACAATCATTTTTTCTGTGATTAATCAAAACCTGGAGTCAGACCTTGATTTTTTTTTACTTATTTTTTTATTTTATTTTGAGAAGGTAATTAAAAAAAACATCATTCTCTTTTTGAATTTTTCACTGCTGACTTTTTCTTGTGTGTCGGACTAAAAGTGAATTTATTCTGCTTTACATCGTTTACTTTTCAATTTGTTGCCTTGAAGTTAATCCTCTTTAAATGAAAATGTCAGCAGAAGACAAATCATCTATTATTCTTTATCTAACCTTTGTGTTTTTTCTGTCTACAGAATGACAGTAAAATATGATGAAAACAAATAAAAACAAACAAATCAGCACTTCTGTAAAAAGAGCCAAAAGAAAATGGATGCCATACAATAAACAGTGTTTTTCTGACGTACAGTAAAGGCCTCGTCCGCCAAAACATAAAAGAATTATTGCCTCCTAGCTTTTGCAGCTAACACCTGAAGTCATCCTTTTCATTGACTTTGACCTTTTGTTTCTCCTGCAGTGGTTTGGAGACCTGGTGACGCCTGTGTGGTGGGAGGACGTTTGGCTAAAGGAAGGGTTTGCTCATTTCTTCGAGTACGTCGGCACAGACTTCCTCTTTCCAAAGTGGAACATGGTGAGTAAAAAGTCCAGAATATTCCTCATCTCTACAGTATGTACATGTTTTCGAAACTTTGAATTTGGGTTTTAGCAGAATATTAGCAAGGTAGCTTGACGGTTAGCTGCCGTTTTTATGATTTTTAAGTAATTGTTTGGGTTTTTAATCATCATTTGACATTTTTTGTCTATTAATGGCTTATTTTACTTTCACTTTAAGAGGTTTATTTTAGCTCTGCTGGATTTCTTTTAATCTCTCATTCATACCTAAGAAGGCTACGCTACGCTAAGCTAAGCTAAGCTGTCCCCTTTTTCACAAGCTCTGATGTTCCGGAACAAACCTTAGCTACAGTATATTTTGGCCACTTCATTTTCTCAAATTCTCTCCATGACAAACATTAGACTAAGTTAGATAAGATATTTAATTTGACCAAGTCTTAGATTTATAACTTGGTAATAGGAAATTAATAAAGAATAAAATAATTATTTAAAAAAAGGAAGGAAGTAATAGTTAAGAGGAAAAACTTTGACCTTTTCTTATACATTTTTTAAATATGTTTTATATACCTTTTGTCTTTTTAAAATCTGTATTACTCGAACACTGTTAGCTGTCGGACATGTTATAAAATGTAATTTAATCAATCTTAAAATAACACATCCTATGTGGAAAAATATATGAATATCATCTCCTCAACGGAGGCCTGGCTGGACATTTTATTCTCAGGTTTTGATCGAGTTAACCTTATATTTCGCAGTGATTCATCCGGTTACAACACACGTCATTTGAAATGTCCGAGCGATATAAAAGGAACTCAATTGAAACAGAGAATAAAACTACTTTATCTCAATTTAAGTAGAGGAAAACTGTAAGAAATTCCGACAGAAGTACGATCGTTTCCTGTTGCCCCAAGGCAGCGTGTGCAATTTCCCATCAAGGTACAGTATGCCGTCGCCTCAGAACAAATAGGCATTTTTACAGGTTTTTATTTTCCCTCAGCAAGTAATTTACAATATTAATAAGTAGGATTCATTCATCTGTTACTGTACACACACTTTTTATAGAACACAAGTGACGCTGATGTCTTCGGAAATACGCGGTAAAAAGCCGTTTCAACAGGGCTTCCTGAATTTATGATAAATTAAAATATTCCAATAGGTCCCCTATCTGCTGTGGTTATTTTTTGAAGTATCGTGTACTGTATATAAAATGATGCATTGTAGAGAGGTTAGGAACAGGAGACTGGGTTCTGATGTCTGAGAGCAGCAACAGTTCCAAGATTGTTAGAACTGGGGACGCTTTGAATTACTTTCTCATGTACAATTCTTCAAACTCGAGTACTTTGCGTGATCTAGACCTCCCAAAATTACCATACATAAACAGTACTACAATGACTCCGCTCCCCTTTAAGAAGATACAACAATCCACAATGTGGCTGCAGCTGTGCTTTATTTAAACTTCAGGCTAATTTACAGCATTGTGATTGGTCACACAGACTCAGCAGCAGCAGTTAAACATTATACATTCAGTTGAGTGGTCGAGCTTGGCACAGTGTGGTAAACATGTCAGCAGGTTGTGCTGTCGCCGGAGTCGGCTGTGTTACAGTACATTTGTACAACTCGTAGCTGACATGCAAACAGTGCTAGGCTAATCATTAGCCTAGCATTGGTTCAGTATTGGTTGGATGTAAAATGCTGGGCGACATAATTTTAATGAAATGTTCAAGAATAAACGTAAACGTTCACATTTGATGGCTGTCTCCATCTAGTGGCAACAACAATAATTACCATAATTTGCGTGCTATAAGCTGCTACTTTTTTCATACGCTTTGAAACCTGCGACTTAAATAATGATGCGGCTAACGTGGACACCTGCGGCTTATATATGTAGAATTTTTTTTATTATTATTTAGTGGGTGCGGCTTATACTTATACTTGGTGGTTTATACTTTGTTGAGATTTTTTGTTTTTGCTAAACAAATTTAAATGTTCGCTGGATTAGCATCGGAATTCAACAAAGAATTGTAACTTCTTCGCCCCGCATGAAATTGACCTCTGCGTTTTACTCGTCCAGAAAACAATTAGTAGCGACTGTTGAAACCTAGCGAAATGTTGTATTTTCATTTAAAAAGTTTGGTAAAACTTGGAATATCGCAGTAACTTATTTCGTCTTGGAACAGAAGTTGAACCAGGAAATGATTGTGTCTCCACCTGTTCCTGCAGGTAATATTCTGCAGGCAGATTTAATCCTCTTTCATTTCCTTCGGCTCCCGTTAGCAAACAAAGAACAAAGGGAATCGACGGGGAAAAACAAGAGCGAGTCGACACCGAACATAATAAAATTAGAATAAAATTCATCCCTTTGAAAAAAAAAAAACCTCACACTCAAACTTTTCCCCTCAAAACCTACAAGGAACTTTAAATGAAAGCCAGCTCCTTCACTCTACTCCTGCTTTGTTTTTCTGATTTACTCCCAGCACAAGTGCAAAAAAAAAAAGAATCCAGAGCTTATCTGGTGCAGCAGAGAGAGCGTGTTACAGTGACGTGGCATTTTTAAACTCTTCTCACCGTGTTTCTGCTCGGCCGCTTCCTCTAATAGAAACAAAGTGGTTCTCCAATGAGAGACACGAGGCTGATGAAAGGCTGCGTTCTCCGTCCCAGCACTGGTTATTTATCAAGAATTCCTCGTTTAAAAAGCTGCGCAGGGAACACGTGAAGATGAATCATTGTTATAAAAATAATTATGTTTATTGGACCAAAGTCTATTTGTCCCAGTTTCTCAGTGTAAGAATGGCAGACAGATATTTCAGACACTTGTGTCGTGGAGTTTAGAGTTTGGAGAAGTCTAAAGGTCAATGGGAATATTTATACGTCTCTATGTAGCCGTGGCAGAAAATGTAATTTTTAAACCAACAATGAAGCCAAACTGCTGCCTCCATCAGTCAGTTCAAACCTGGTATTCCATGACTTTACTTTTCTAAAAAAATCTTTTGTTCACATTCACTTAAGTAACAAACTCCATGTGGACTCCTTGTCCCTGTAAGCTAAAATTGTTAATATTCACAATTCATTTTAGCGTGGGAGACATTGAAAAACAAAAACCAAATCCCATCTGCTGTCTGTGCATGGAGTCAAATTTTCCATCGTAATCCTCAAATTCGACTAATAAACATTAATTACCTTAAGGTCTTTTCTCAACCATTTAAGGACATGAATATTCAGTTGCCTGATCTGCCTTTAACATGAATATTTCATCATTTTGATTAGCCGAACATTAGCCTCACACGGTTTTCCCTGCTGGAGAACACTTAACCTTTGACCCTTGGCTCCCTGCCTTTAAATACGGAGCAGATCTAGTGCATGGAAACAATTACTTAAAATTCATTATACATGTACCGCTAAAGCCGGGGGCAGCAATAAAGTATCAGGAAAAATATTTAAAGTTCAGGGTGGGGCCTCGGTTTACGAGGTCTCCAACTTTTCAAGCCATGATGGCTTTATATATATATATACATTTTTTTTGGACATTTTTTGCCCTTCAATATGTCTCCCGAGTGTAGGTCAGACTGATGTTTTTGTTCTTAGATCATGATGTTAGCACTGAGTTAGCATTGGTGAGTCACATACGTACTTAAGTACATTATGTAGGTTACAACTTGCGGCAAAAAAACGAGTATACTTAAGTACATTATGTAGGTTACAACTCCCGGAAAAAATCAAGTACGACGTTGGAAAGTACTCCCTGTATACTGTTGGATTTTTACAGTATCTAGAGAGGAGTCCAAAGGCTTCAAAAAGTTCCAGATCAAATCAGATTTCCAAAGGTCTGTCACGATTCAAGGCCTACACATTATGAAACATGCAAAGAAATATGAATTGTGATGTGAATTCAAAAGAAACAAACATTTTGGTTTTGCAATTCATAACCTCTTACAAACCAACGTCCATGGACTGAATCGATGATTTAAGCTGACAGCGACAGCGTCGGTGCTAATCTGATGCTGCCGTCAAAGGTCTGTTGTTGTCATCGGAATAGGAATGGACAAAGAAATTCAAACTTTGGTCGCAAAGACATTTGAACGTAGCCATGGAAGCGTCAGTTGATCAACAACTGCTGTGTCTTTGAGCTAAAAACATCGATTCACCCTTTGAACTTTGGCTGGACTTTCAGATCAATAATACAAAACCTAGCCGCTAGCTCACGTTAACTGTTTTGAAGATCAGGACAGAGGAATTAGCCGTAGCACAAAGATGAAGGTTTTGCATATGTGACTGTTGCTACACAACCAATATGAGTCCATCTGGCTCCTAATGGCCATATGGACCAGGTTCTTCTGTCCCTCCTGGTTTAGTTCAAGCGTTCATTAAATCAGATGTCTCACGCTGTCTCATTTATTATAGACATGTTGTATAATTCCACTCCACATGAGCCATTAGGATAATTTCACTAATTGTGTTTGTAATTTGTGATGAAGTCTCCTGATCGTGCGTCCGGGTTTAATGTGTCTGCAGCCGGGACTTAGACTCATCTATTGAAGGACTGCTCAGCCAATGAACACACGTGTTTTTCAGTAGATTTGTGTTTATAATTAACAGTGTTTGGTGTAAACACAACGATTCTTTAATTTCTTTTTTCATTGTGTTAGAAAATACGCACTCAGTTCTCGAACCTACATTAACTTTTATTGTTTTTTTAACTCACTACTGTTACTACTTTTATCATTTCTGAACAACAAATTATTATTTATAATTATACCACTTGTCCCTTTTTTGGGTCAGGCACGAAGGCCTGAGGGCGTGATACACCATACACCACATGTCAAACTCATGGCCCGGGCTTAAAAAGGATTTGATGAAGACCATGCAGCAGAGTTTCTGATCCCGCTAAATTAAACAGGGTTTTTTTTTTCTTACACAGAAACAAACTTTTTTCAGAAATTTCAGAAACATTTCTCAATTGCGTTATGGAGGAGTTGCATCAGTTACAGCCGGCACTGTCGTCCAGTATTCACAGGGCCACATTCTTCTCTGACTTCCCCACGTGTCCTTAATTTAAAGTGTCCAATTACCATAATCCCCAATGTTTTTGGACGTCCATCAAAACCAGACAAAACTCAGGCACAGACCCTGCAAACTCTCTACGGGGATTATCAGTCACCACAAGGGATTGAACAGGTGACGTTCTTCCTGTAAGGCAATGACACACACTTTTCCATTATGTGGCCAATGGACTAATTAAAAATGATAACAAACCTTTGTTGCAGGCCTGATCTTAACCTACGCAATATTAGAACTCCAGAAAAAACAACTTTTAATCAGACCCCTGTGGTGATTTTAGACACATTCACGTATGAAAACCAACCTTAATCCTGGTTTTAGACAGTGTCACTGTGGAACAGGAATTAGCCTCATCCCGGCAGCTGCTGCTAATTTGAGAGAGAAGAGGGAGGAAAAAAGAAAAAAAGTCTGGTTCCACTTCATTAAAATCTCAAACGTGATAAGCCACAAATTCTAGTGCTCAACAAGAATGAGGTGAATCTCCACAGTAAACACGGCGATCCATGAATTAGACCAAGCCGCACTCCGCTTGATTTAGTCTGATCCCTGGGGTAATTCAGCCAGAGCTTGTTAAAGCCTGACATGTTTGCAGATGTCTAATAAATCCAGGAGCTAAAGATGACCAGACAGCGAGACAGGGGAGACACAGGGCAGAGAGACAGAGGAGACGGGAAGTCAGAGAAGACACAGAAAGGGGTTACATTCGGTGAAGGGAAGGAATTGAAGAAAAATTAATAATAATTACTAGGATTGACTCTTGTGGTTTTACAAGCCTTAATAATTACTTGAAAAAAAATTGTTAGTATTAGGTCTGATTTTATAGGACAAATGTGATAAGTGTCAGGGCCACATGGGGCGGAGGTGAACTTTCGGGGGTTCTCATGTTTATGACATCATAGACCTACGCCATTTGGTGGTGCGCGGTTCACCCACTCCCATAAATTTATTAAAAAAGTCCTAAAAGTTCCTAAATTCTGTCGTACGACAATAGAACAATTTTCACACAGGAAGTTAGCGCGCGCAACAGACGAATACATGACCACGCTGCGATGTACTCTGAAGACGGCTTTTTTCGCCAGTTGTACGCTAGTACTGTACGTAGGATTGTGCTACAGACGCTTTCTTTTGTTTGTGTAGTTTTTTGGGGGAACTTTTTGCCGTTGGTGTTTTCACGTCCGAGGACTTGAGTCGAGGACATACAGGAATAAATTCGGAGGTTTACGAGAACAAAGTTCAAAGTTTAGAGAGTTACATACATTTATGAGAATAAAGTTTAGCATTTTTTTGTAATTTTGAAGAATAAAAAATGTTTGAATGGAAAAATGACAATTCTCAGCGACATGATGAAAGGCTATTAAAAAAATTATTTTGTAAAATGTTTAGGTTTTTTTTCTATAACATAAGAGCTGTATACTGTGGGTGTAGTGTTCGTCCATCTCTTCACTGATTTGCTGTACCGCAAGGTTTCTTTCATTCCTGCACAATGGTGGGAATCATTTC
>NC_024314.1:17201703-17207905 GCF_000523025.1 Cynoglossus semilaevis
GTTATGTTTTAAATGTATTACCTTATATTTCTGACTTTATTCTCATACATTTACAACTTTTTCCTCATATCGTTAGGGCTTTTTTAGTGATAAATGTGCAGTTCTGTCTCTTTCGTACACCTGGTGGTTGAAAGGTTGAGTTGCATCAAAGTCAAGTTCCAATATTTAAGTCCTTCAGTTTCCGTCAATCTCGAGTCCTAAGACTTTTTTAAAAGAACGACGTAAAAAAGGCGTAACTCACCATTCTTTGATGATATTTTGATATATTTTATTTTTTTTTTTTTTTTTTTCAGGAGAAGCAACACGCTTCCTGACTGATGTTCTCCATGAGGTGATGCTGTTGGATGGCCTCAGCTCTTCTCACCCTATCTCCCAGGAAGTGGAACAAGCGACAGACATCAACCGGGTCTTTGATTGGATAGCCTACAAAAAAGTAAGTCTGTAGAGAAAATCATTCGTTTCGAAGCATAGCGATACCACAGGGAGCTGCTGGTCCACTGCTGCCTCCTGTGGTCATATTGTATTTGAGTCATTTCTAAAGAGCACATTTACCAAATAATGTGTCTCTGTAGACCAGCAGCACCTGTGTCCTTTGTTTTTTGTTTTTTTTTGTTGTGATGACAGCTCAGATGTTGCCGCTGTGTTTTAACCTTGTCTTTGTTCGGTCCTCAGGGGGCAGCACTGATCCGGATGCTGGCAAATGTAATGGGACAACCGCTGTTTCAGGAAGGACTTCATGTAAGTCTGCATCTCTGGTTCAATCTATAGACTGAAAAAATCAAAAAAACAGCTCAGCTAATATAAGTATGAAAAATAAACGTTTTTTTTTTAAAATAGGAAGTTACAGGAAGTTAGCAATTAGCTTAAAAACACTAACATTTTTATCATTCTTATGGTCATTGATTATTTCCGATTCATATGAACACAATTATAAAAATTGAGGTTTTTATTTATTTAACGGAAGTGTAATACACCGTGACATACAGGAGGTCCTCCGTTCACAGCGTCCTCAACGTACAGTGTTTCGTGGTTAAGTCGTCGTCTCCCATATATTTTTTAAGAATGTCTTGTTCCATCATTTCAATGAACAGCATTAAAGACTCGCCAACTAGTTCGCACAAAAACTAGTTGACGAGCTAGGTGGACAAATACGTCCATAAACATAGACCACACGTGTCAAACTAAAGGCCCGTGGACCAAATTCGGCCCGTCAACTCATTTTGTATGGCCCGTGTTTTTTCTTATAATACGGCTCATTTTGTATGGCCCGTGTTTTTTCTAACTATGCATCAATGCACAATATTTCTGACTTGAATACATAATAATCAGTTACAGAAACATATATTTTTACATTATAAGGAAGTTAAAGCTCTAGCGTAGGTGACTGTACGTATGTTCAGTTCTCACTTTCGGCGAAAATCAACTCACGTCCTTCCGTCTCAGACTGTGCGTCTTTTGAAGTTTAGATGTGGAGTTTGGATTCATGGTTTCAAACAATGAAGTTGAGCTTATTCTCTAAGACCAGCCAGAGCCTGGTACTCTGTGAAATTAGAGGGAAAACAGTTCAGTTCGATGGCTGCTTAAAAGTGAAGTGACTGCACATAAAATGGGTTAAGCACAGCTTCCATGATCCACAAACAAACACATACTTGTGTCCCGATTTTTACAGCAGAAACTCGTAGTGACCTGGAACACACCGACAACCTGATTCTATATAAAAAGGCTGCTGATCCAGCAGTGCACGTGTGGTGTCTGTGTGTGTGTGTCGCAGGTCCACACACACACTACAACACCCAAAACACAGTGAGAACATCGGTTTCAAGCCCGCGCTGTGCCACAAAGACTGTGATTTCTCTTTCTTGTAACGATTATTCAGCGTGAACTGGTTTGATTTCTGACATCAGCCTTAAATGTTTATTCAACATGATCACATTTGAATCTAAAAACTCATAACGAAGATGACGGAAGTGAGTCTCGAATTCACCATCTCGTTCATCATCGTAACGACAGCTTTGATACAAACCGCAAAAAAGAAGTACTTTCTGTAATTACGTTGAGAAAATCTGCACTTAAAGGCATCGCTGACGTTTACTGCAGCTGCACAGTTTGCACTTTCACAATGTTCTACTTTTCAGCAGCTCATTTAACACTTCAGGTGGAGTCAAACAGTTCCTTTGTGTGGGTGTGTGTGTGTGTATTTGTGGTTTCAGTGTAGCTATCCTTGAGGGGACAGTTTTCTGATCCACTCTAGGAAAGAGGATCTTTCGAGGATTTCGATTTTAAGTTAGGATTAGCATTAGCATTAGCGTGTTAAAGTTAGGTCGAGACTAAGGCAGACAGCCGTCATGGCTAAGATAGTGTTTCCCAACTTTTTTTGAGCCATGGCACATATACATCATCAGCAAAAACCTCATGGCATACCACCAAACTCAAATCTCACACTAGAAGTATATGTAATGAAATATAATAATATTCTAATTTAGATTTACTAATAATGCACTCCTGTTTAGTTGAAGACAACGCCGATATATTGGCAGGAATTGAAGAAAAGCACTCAAAAAGATCTTCTTCAACAGTTCTGATTATCGTCTTTTAATAATATATTAATAATATTAATAATAATATTAATAAATAATAGTTTCCAGCCCAATTAAGTGAAATTGAATAATTTTCCACGGCACACCCAATGATCTCTGACGTCACACTAGTGTGCCACGGCCCACTGGTTGAGCATCGCTGGTCTAAGGTTATGGAACTCCTTATGTGAAATCTACGTGATTCATTAAAACCAGACCATGTTTGTTTATATAAACTCAACCTTTTTGACTTTGAGGCCCATATTTTTAAAGCGAACTTTCCCACAGCCCATAAGATCGGATTGGAAATTCGGATTGTACGCACAAAATTCTCCTTACTTTTACTACAGCTCGCGTAGGGAACAAGAACTGAATGACGCATTACTGCCACCATGTGGTCTATAGCTGCATTCTAACTGTGAGTTTCTCGTGGATAACATATCTCTGATGTCTTCGGTTGATAACCGATTCAGTCCCGCACCGGAGCAAGGTGCAAACTTCAAAGTTTTTTGCGGACCTCTAGGTGGCACTGGCGGCCCAAGATTTGACCCCATGATAAAGAATCATCGTGATAAACTTTAGTAGCACCCTTGGTTGATGCTGTGTCTAACTGTAGAGGAATCAGTGTCAAAGGTCAAGATTCACGACGTTGTTGTCGTGTGAAGCTGCGTTTTCACTAAATTGCTTCACACACACATACACACACACACACACACACACGACATGGGTTTGTTATCAGTGAACCCACTTTAAACTGTGTTTGGATTACATTCAGGATCACGGTGTTGGTGTGTGTTTATCTCTGCTCATGTCAGCGTTAGAGGAGGTCGGACACACACACACACACACATACACACACACACACACACATTCAACCTTTAGCGTTATCGCACATCATCTCCCTCCAATAACTCTTCTTCTTTTCCTTATCAACCTGCACACCGTGACGAGTGAGTGCCTGTTAGTGGGCTTCAAGAATGAAAACATGTGTACGAACACAAACACACACACGCAAACACACACACACGTTATCGCTCCCTCTTTTATTTCCTTTTTGTTCCTGGCGGAATCCTCCTCCTTTTATTTCCTTTTTTTCGACAGCATCATGAAGCTTTTAGCCAACTCTTTGCAGCTGTAATGAGGTTCTTTCTCTCTTTTTTCTTTTTCTTTTTTTTCCTCTCTGTTTTTCCTTTTCTCCTGATACTTTAGATCAAACCCACCGACACACACACACACACACACCGCCATCACCGAACGCGCTCAGCTTTTCATTTCTTTCTTTCTTTCTTTTTCTTTTTCTTTATTTATTTATTTACTCACTCATTTCATCAGCGACGGTGCCACGGCAGCCTCTAAGCCTCCTTTTGAACTCACCTTCTCCCCAGGATTCGTTCCTTCCTCCTCGCTGTTCATTTTGTTCATTAGCTCGGAAAATATGAGTCACGCAGTCGAGAGCGAGGATCCAGGCCAGAGCCCTTTAGAGTCACGCAGGTGCTAGACTCTGAAAAAGCCTGCTGGCTCCTCGTGTCACTGAGGCTTTGTGTTGTTGGAATCAACACTTTGCTTCTTTTTCTTAAAGGTGCAGTGTGTAAGATTAGGAGATTTATTGGCAGAAAAGAAGAAGAGACGACACATGCAGCTGTATAAAAGTTGGGACCCATCAGTGTCTTTCTACATGTAAATGTGTGTAAAGTTTGATGAAAATCCAAAATAGTCAACTTCCCTTTCGTCCTCACCTTGACCTGATACACATTCTATTGTCGGACACTAGGAGTCTCTGCCGAGTCATTGTATAAAAAATGACCACACGTCATAGAATCTGAGGTCAGTGACTCAGTCTGTCCTGTGTGACGCTCACATCCGTTCTGTTTTCTGATTTCTCTTCAGATACACACTGATACGCCGCCTGTGTGTGTTTTGTGTAATCAAGCCTCATGGAGACACAGGAGCTTCTGTTCTCTTCTGAATGGAAGATTTCAAATCTCAGGCGTTGGCGCTAACAACTCTGGGTTTTTTGTTTTGTTTTGTTTTGTTTTTTGTAAAACACAAATTTCTGGGAGGAGAAACTGAAGGAGTGAAGTTGGTTCATACTGAACCCGAATCCCAGAACTCAGTCTTGTTGTTGTTGTTGTGGTTGTTCACAGGATTACCTGCTGAGTCACATGTACGGCAACGCCGCCAGAGACGACCTGTGGAGCAAACTGTCTCAGGTAACAATCACCGCCACCGCCAGTTTCTGTTATAAAACATCAAACATTTAGCAGAATAATCGTCACAAATCTGCAGTGTTCGTACCAAATTCGTACCAAGATATTCAAATGTTATACATTGTATAGTTTTAGGATGGATGGATGGGTGGATGGATGGATGGATGAACGGATGGATGGATGGATGGACGGATGAACGGATGGATGGATGGATAGATAGGGTCATGACCCCAAGGTTAAGAAACACAGATATAAGCTTTAGTAATTATTAACAATAATAATTAATTGTTCCATGTTGCTGTTATCAACATCTGTTAAAACTAGTGATCGTGTAACTATCAGTATCAACATGCAGGCATCAAACATCTATTCATATCAGTGTGTAGATCTTTGGTGTGAATACAAACATCTGCCGCAGCTCCGTTCCCCGTCTCTGTGGGTAAGTATTTAATTAACAGAATTTAATAATTAAAAAGCCAGAGGTAGACGATTGTTAAAGACTGATTAAACGAGAGTCCGTTTAATTATTTGCGTCTTCTTTGTTAAATTATCCAATCAAATTTCAGGTAATCAAACTGAGAGGCAGTCGTTGTTCATTAGCGTCATTAGCCTGCCCTCGGTACAAACCGAACGGTAATCAGTTTGTTATTGATGAGACATCGGCTTCGTTGATAACCATGCGATCCATCATCGATTGATTTACTTCATTTCTCTCCAGGCCATGCGCTCGGACGGGCGCGACATCAACATCGGCGAGATGATGGACAGGTGGACTCTGCAAATGGGCTACCCCGTGGTAACTGTCAGCAAGAACCAATCAGACCAGCTGCCCACACACTACATCACTGTCAGCCAAGAGCACTTCCTGTACGGACAGGGAGTTTGGAGAAACAGTTCCAGGTTAGAGAACCACCTTAAACATGACATCACGGTCAGTGACAGGATCGAAGGTTCCTGGTCCAGCGCTTGACTCGCCCTCTTCATCCATGTTCACTTCATCCCCTACTGTGTTTTCTTGTTCTTTTCTTCATTACACATTAAATTCTGCTTCCTCCTCGTTCTGCTTCCTGCTGCCTTGTTCAGTTTTGTTTTATTCTCTGTTATATCTCAGTCAATTCCTATTTTGTGGATCTTCTCTTTCGTGTGGTTTCTCTCCTTCCTTGAACCTCTTGCCTTGTTTTACTTTTCCTTGTGTCGTTCTTGCTTTCCGCAGGCTAAACCAAATCTAATTAGCTGTTGGAGTTTACCACATTATTACCTCATTACTGTTAATTGACCTCTCACAGACCTGTTACTGGAACATTGGTAGGGATGCCTGTGTACATAAGGAAACATTAAGGGGTTATGCTGAGAATGCTGCAAGGAAATGGACGGAGGACACATTAGAAAACCCATCATCCATCCATTCGTTCCATCCAT
>NC_024314.1:17208161-17216588 GCF_000523025.1 Cynoglossus semilaevis
ATCCATCCATCCACAGTATCTTTTAGCGTTGCTCTAAGCCTCCTCCTACTGTCCTTTGGTGTATTTATTTATTTTTTGTTTTTTGTTCTGTTAAGATTCTTTCCTTCTTCGTGTGTTTGTCTTCCTCCCTCTGCCTCCAACTCTTGCTCATTTCTTCTACCCCATCATTTCCTGTTCCTCCATAAATAACCTTGGTATTCTGATTGAGGCGTTGCTAACTTTAGAGTTCGAACTTCAGGAACTGTTTTTTCGTGTGTGTGTGTGTATGTGTGTGTAAACACCTTCTCTAATGCATTGGGCTCCAGGGGGCAGCACACACAGATTTAGAATTGTGCAGTGGTTGGCAAGTGTATGAATACTCCAGTGGCAATTGTTGTTTTTCCGTCTCAATAAGTGTTCGATAAAAAAAAAAAAAAACACGTCTCTGTTTCTCAGCCAGATTCTTTACATTTCATCCATATTTGATTCTGCTGATGTTTTATTCATGTTATCCCTGATCTCTGGAGTTTCTTCACTCCACTCTTTTATCGACGCACTTCCTTCAACATCATCACTATTTCACCGTCTCTTTCTTCCTTCTCTTTTTTACCTGTTGTTCTTTTTCCTCCCTGTTCTGTTCTGTAGTCTACCTCCTCACTCTGACCGCCTCCATTCCTCCCTTAAACGTTCTCTGTTTTATACTCACTTTACCCTTCCTCCTCCTCCTCCTCCACCTCCTCTTCCTCCTCCTCCTCCTCCATGGGTTCCCCTTCGTCCTTCATTCAAACTGAAAGTGTTTTCTAAGAGCAGCCGTTGATTCTTTTCGCTCCTGGTTACACGTATTTTGACTTTGGTGTCACATAGATTAAAATCTTATTCCGATTAATTAATAACATGGTATTCGCCGATTAGTCGTGATCAAACACGACAAATTGTGATCGATCACGACTCGTTGCGATCAATTACGATTAGTCGTAATTGATCTTGCGATCAATTACGATTAGTCGTAATTAATCACTGTCATCATTTATCACGATGAATCATGATTAATCAAAGTAAATTGCCATTCCTATTTACTCTTAGCAACTGAACATACTGTATTTATACATTATATCTTCATGTATATGGGCTACCAGCACTCCCTTTGCGACTTACTGGTAGATCCCGATCTACTTGTTAGACACCCATGTTTCAGCGCACAATCTACTTGTTAGACACCCATGTTTCAGGGTCAAACTCAAGGCAAGTGTGCCATACGCGGCCCGCCAAGTCATTTTGTTCCGCAGGAGCTTAAAAAGTGTTTAACTGCCTTTGAGTCAAATCTATTTTGCTGGGTTTCTTAACCTGATCAATGAATTGTTGTATTGCACAGAGCTGTGTTACAATATTTGTGATCAGTCAATCTTTGTGCTTCCTTCCCTTTGTTTTCCTGCACCGTAGTCTTTTTTTTTTTCACCAACTTCCTCCTGGGTTTACTTCTTATTTACCTGATTTTTTTTTTCCATTTCTACCCACGTGCCCTTTTTGCCGTTTACTTCCTTCTTTCTACGTCTTCCGTTTCCTTTTGCCTTTATTGCCCTTCGTCCTGCTGCGTCCTCCTCCTTCTTATTTATTTCCTTTTCTCCTTTTCTTTTGTCCTTCTCCATCCACACTCCCTCCTGCTTTATTTTCCAACTTACTCTTGCTTTCATCTCTTTCTTCTTTTTTTGCTTCTTCTAAATCCTCCTGCTTCCCTAAATACCTCGTACTGCAGTACTTTCCAGAAAATATAAGTCAAGCTCGAACTGTCCTTTAAGGACAGACTGGGTGACGGCTTAAATAATGCACGGCTATTCGACACATCAACACGATTAGGTGAATGGGCAGTGTGTGAGTGTGTGTGTGTGTGTGTGTTATCTCTATTGGACCATTTGCAGTATTAATATCTTGTCTAAGGTCAAGGTGAAGGTGGCTGTCATGAATAGAAGACAGTGTAATGTCCTCACAAATATAGCTGCACAAGTATGTGTGTGTCTCGGTTTCTGTTGAATAAATCATCAAATTTGAACACACACACACACACACACACACACTTGTGCAGCTATCATTGTAAGGACTAGAATAGTCCAGAATAAACATTCTTCTTCTTTTCTATTAAATATGCATGAAGATATTCTGCTGCCCTCACTGATCTCAGCATGTGTATGTGTGTGTGTGTGAGTGAAGGGGGGGTGGTGCTGTGCAGCTGACTCGGCAGCTTGTCAATCACCTTGTTATAAATATCAGATTAAATATTAGTTGCTAGGCAGTGGTATTGATCGATGGCAGGGAGCGACTATTATTGGCTCAGTAAAAGGCTCTCCTCCGGCTGATCGTGTTGAAGTGACCCTGACGCACACACACACCAGACAGACACACACACACACACACACACTAATTGTTAATTCAAGTCCAGCTTCAAGTGGATTGTTTGGTATGTAATTAAAATCCACTTTAATTAAAATATAAATCGATTTAATCAATACACTGTAGGACTGTTCAAACAGTTGCGTCCCCAAAGTCTCTTGTTACATGACTGTGTGTGTGTGTGTGTGTGTGTGTGTGTGTGTGTGTTCTTGGTTTAATGTGTGGAATATTTGAAAAAAAAAAACGTATGTAATGGAGACTTTTCGCAAGTCTCTGCCGACGGAGAGAGGTTATTTTGAGGTTCAAGATTAAGCTCGGAGTTCAGAATATGGCCGGGTTAAGGTCAGAGTAAGGATTAGGATGATTTATAATTTGTAATAGTGAAGATTAATTATTTATTAATTAAGCTTAATCGGAAGTGTGAGTTTGTGTTTTAACACCAGAACCCAGACAGACTTTTATTCTGAAAATCTCCTGTGTGACTGTTCTGAAGAGTCTAAGGATGAAGTTGATTCTGTAAAAAAAAAAAATGCAGAATTCAGTGTTTAATACATAATACACAATAACTACCTTCCAAATATTACATCTCTCAGACTCCATAATACAAACAGCAGAGTCTATAATATGTCTTATTTTGAAATTTTACCGAGCCTTAACAATATCAACATCCATTGGGTTCATATTTGTACGTATAAACAGGATGAGTCTGAATGACCGCCATTCATCATCTGTTCCATCCAGCTTTTTTATAGATCTACGGTTGGTTTCCACTACACGCATACTCTACATGTCGCCTTATATTAGCAGGAACCTGGATCCCATAGAGCAGTGTTTCTCAAACTTCTTTTCTGGGGACCCATATTTTAAAAGTCACAAACCTTCGCGACCCAAGTCAATAGACATTATTCATAAACTCCTGGGAAACATGATGCGAGACGACCCCAAAAAAAATCTCTTGCGACCCACCTGAGGGTTGCGACCCAGTCTTTGGGAAACAATGACATAGAGGGAGAGCCGCTACCGGAGGGCTACAGTTCCAGATAGGAAAAAGGTTGTGGACCACTGAGTTAGTTTGCAATAATTAATATTATTTATACATAACAGCAGTGTTAATGTGTATGAGACGATTAATTAGCATCTATAGCAATTTACAGTAGCATCTCATTATGTAAGGCATGTCTCGGTCTCATTTACGCACGTGTATTTTGTCTTTTTCCTGCCGGCCTTCATTTCTTTTTACTCCAAAGAAATAAAGAAAACCTCCACCTCTCCAAGTTTTCTTCCACCTTCTACCTACTTTAAACAGAAATTACAACGTCATCTGCAAACATCATGACCCCATGGAGCCCCCTGTCTCCTCATCTGTCAAACTGTCCTCATCATAACAAACAGAAACATGCTCAGAGCTGATCTCTGATGTAACCCTATAATAACCCATGTGTCATTCCAGCTGCACTACTAATCACTGACCTTGTTTGTGTTCTGCACCAACATCAAATACTCCTGTGCCACTCCTCACTTTCTCACACCTACGACAGTTTTCCCACTAAGACAACTTCGTCCAACATTCTCTCAACTTCTTTAGCAGCATTTCTAAGCGAAAACATTCTGATGTCGTTTGCATGTAGGGTATTCATCTTCTCTAATAGTCAAACTGACCTCATTTAACACTGAATATTTCAAGGCAACACTTTTAGACTGTGAAGCGAAATTTAAAGCATCTAAAGTTACTGCAGCTTTTGTTCCTCGCAGAAATGAGAAACCATGTGACTTTACAATGCGATCAAATGTGCATCAACATTTGGACCCGGAGATGTTGTTAAATGTCAGCTGCTGGAAAAATGACTCAAGAAAAATATTATAAACAAAACAGTTTTTAAGTTGTTGCCATTTTTCATAGAAAACCCAGTCAAGCAGTGAAGGACACTTGCAAATGAGAGACGTGAGAATCTTTAACCTCCGTCTTAAAAACTCTTTGTGTGAGTGATGTCTGACGCCCACACACACACACACACGCGCGCACTCACTCTTCTTTTTGTATAGAACGTTGTGAGTGTTGCTCACTCCATTTCCAGGTCATTGCTCTTTTTCTCTGAGTTTAATCTCTCTTTATCTGATAACCGAGGCAATAAAACAGAATCCAATTCCGCAGATGCTGAGTGACTTCACTCATTCTCTTTCTCCGCCTGTCTCTCTGTAGTCTGCAGTGGCAGGTGCCTCTGACTGTGGCTGTGGGGAACTCAACCTCTGTGTCTTCAGAGAGACTTATCTGGATCAACAACAGGACAGGTACGCGTCCTCTGAGTGGTCAAAACGAAACAATAGTTTTGTCAAGGGCGTTCTGATGGCGCCGTGGACGTTGTTTGAATTACAAACATGTTTTCGACATTCCAGTTCAGGAATAGAAGATAATACAACACGGGGAGATAAGATACAGTTGTGTAATTAGATTCTTTGTCTAATTAAAATGAACAATGTTGGTGTTGAAAATATGGACGATGAAATAAAGCGATTTTTTTAAAATCAGTGTTTTCATAAAAGAAAATCACAGGGGGTCCTCGACTTATGTCGGAATATCGTTCCTTTGCGCGACGTACAGTAACGCAGTTTTCACATAGTGTACATAAGTACCTACGTCAGTCAGCTACGCTAACGCAGTGGTAACATCATAAAAAGGACATGAAAACGTCAGAAGAGTCTGACTTAGGTAGGTTCATGTAGGTAGCGGTTAGCACGCCTGCCTCCGAAGCAGAAAATTCTGCGTTCGATTCCCAGAGGAACCACATGCTAAGCATCTGCTTGGGCCAGCCTGCCCAGCAGGGGGCAAATTTCCCAAGTATGGGATCAATGTAGTTCAATTTGGCGACAGTGCCCCAAAAATAACAACAAAAATGAAAGACAGTGAATGTAGCACAATCCAATGTGATCAAAGCCATTTCCCAGGTATAGCGCCACATAATGACGTATTTGTCCAAATGTGATCAAAGCCATTTCCCAGGTATGCCTTGACTTGCTAACTACTTCTTAATCAATTCACGAAATCGTGTAGTTCAACGACCTCGTAAACCAAGGCCCCCCGTACGCTTCTTTTTGTTTCATTAATAACCATTGAATTATGATTCTTTTTAAGCGATGAATTCAGAAAACAAGGTTATCTTTTTGTTGTTGTTGTTGTTGTTGTTTCTTTCTCCTCAGAGACCCACAGAATCACACAGATGGACGACAGCTCCTGGTTGCTCGCCAACATCAACCAAACTGGCTACTTTCGTGTCAACTACGACCTCCAGAACTGGAGACTGCTGATTCAGCAACTTCACGACAAACCTCAGGTACAACGGTGTGGTTTCTCTTCGTCTGTCGAACCCTGGCTGTGTTCTTTCAGCAACGCGCTTCTGTGTCATTTTCTCTGTAGATCATCTCAGTGGGAAACAGGGCGGGACTTATTGATGATGCCTTCAACCTGGCCAGGTGAGTTCTGTTTTTCCCATTTTTCGATTTCAGGTGCACCAGGCATGACACTGCCCCACTCACTGCTCCCTGTGCTGATGGGTAAAATTATTAACTTTGGCTAATTGACCATAGCTATGAAGTATGAATGGTCATTGGCCACTAAGAAAGTAACATTATGCTTACTATTTTTTTCTTATCTTGCCTCCAATTTTCTGGGGCCCCCCAACCCCCTCATGCGTCCTTCTAGAGGGCCGCGACCCTCAGGGGGAAAACCACTGATATAGACCACAACCACACTTTGTTGGCTTGGGAGCTACTATTCAATAGACCAGACCAAAGTGCTCGACCTACATTGATAATATTTAATATATATTCAGCCATATGAAAATAATATTTAATATATATTCAGCCATATAAAATAAATATACTTTATATATATATACATTATATGTTGATGAAATAGCTGTAGCTGTATGGCTCAATATGATCGAGTAAAGTATTATTGCTAAACTAGTTCTAGAGATTTAATATAAAAAAACAAATCTTTATTTTTCATTTTTATTTTAATCGCTCATGATCTAACTGTACTCCCTTTGCGATCTATCAGTCGGTCCCGATCTACTTATGGGGCACCTCTGGGCTACATGATGGTAACAGTCTAAGCAGTTCCTGTGTGGGAAATGATGATGATTGAATATGTCCTTCATGTGACATCTCAACATTTCAAACACAGCCATGCAGTGAAGTCGTAGGAGGATTGATCATTTGTTCATTTACTATGTGACGGTTCATCTGTTTCTCCGCCTGTCGAACATCTGGACGCTCACTGACGCTCATCCTTTCTCTCTGTTTGCGTTTGAATGGTTGTTTTTTCATTGCACATTTCAGACGTTTGAGTCTGTGGTGTTCTTTGCTGTCAGCATTAATCAACAATAACATTTCCATCCATGTGCAAATCGACCTTCAACACCAAAATGGTTCATGCTCAGCTCTTTGTTGGCTATGTCCTCTGGTTATTAAACTCTGGACTGGACAAGGCCTTTCTGGGGCAACTCTTTGTCGTCTTAGCTCTTTGTTAGCTCCAATGCTCTTATTAAATGTCTCATTTTTGCTTGTTTGATAGGTGTACAATAAATGTTCCAGTTTTGATCATAACTGTACTTGGATGTTTTCATCGACTGCTCAGCATGACTGTTATCTTTAGTTCATTTTCATCTACAGTATATGCTAATCTCGGTTCTTGCTATGTTTTTGGCTCATTTTAAGCAATTTCTTAAGTAAACCTTTAATTTAGTTAATTATGTTAGTAATTGGTCGTTTAAAGGCTTTGTTCGGGGCTCTACTTTTTGTTATGTTTTTAAGCTTTGAAATCATAGCTTATTTTGTTATAACGTTAAATAATATTTTGCAGTAAAAGTTCGTAGATAATGTCATGGCCATGAGCAGTGGCCAGATTTGGGCCACGGGCCACTGCTTTGACTTAAATAAATTTATTAAAACCTATATGTGTTTTGACAGCATGGATTTCCATTCATACATATGGAGTACTGCCAGCAGTGAATTCAGTGCAGTGATGATAAGTGCAGCTCAGTGGCTCAGGGATTACCACTGTCTCCTCACGGCTAAAGCTTTTCCTCACAACACTCTCACTGTCTGTGAAGTTTACTGTATGTTTTGATTGAAGTTCATACAAAAGCGTGAACACAGCCGCAGCCTGCAGCGGCCTTTTCTGTCGGCTTTAGTTCTACTGAAATCATCCTTAACGGCTCATTCTGGCTCCTGTTTCATCCTTTGGAGAAACTCTGTCTTCATCTCGTTATCAATGATTCCAAAACACAAACTCAAACGTGTGAAAATGTAAGATTTTTTATTCTGTCTTCATTTCCTGGACAGATTCAGTACTTCAGCTTTCATTCAATCTGTATTCAAACCATCCAGTGTTGATGCCTCTGTTGTTGCTAACCATCGTTATGTTGCGTACGGATTTCTCAACGCAAGTTTGCTTACGTGTGGCCCCTAGCTCATTACGTGAATACTGTAAAAAGTGCTTTATGAACACTATTCATAATTCAGCCTTAAAACCGTAGTGCAGTGGATGTCAGACCTGCCTCCATATCTTTACACCTCCGAAAGTCCTGGGTTCGAGTCCCAGAGGCCCCACATACTCGGTGCCTCCAAAGGGGGCAGCAAACCTGCTGTTAAGACAAGAAGTCCAATTTCTTTTCACCTTTTTTTTTTTTTTCAATAGACATGTTGATCTGATAAACACAACCAAATGTGTCCCTGGACTGCATTCATTGGGTCGCGAAGGTTTTTGACATTTAAAATATGGGTGTGGTGCGATCTGTTAATGCTGCTGTAAAAAACATTAACAGATGCTGTTAGGGATGACATTCAGGCTCTAGTCCACTAATACAGCTGTTATCACACCTGCTTTGAACATCTGCCTTACAGGGAGAAGGTTCTGGGTTCGAGCCCCAGGGGAACAGCATACCTAATGGGGGCTCCCACAGCAGCCTGTGTGGGTTGCAAAGACTCACATTGGAATTTCCCCATTATGGGATGTAATACATATATATATATATATATATTTAACTGCAGCTACTGCCACTT
>NC_024314.1:17216720-17222485 GCF_000523025.1 Cynoglossus semilaevis
TTTTTATTTTCAGTTACATTTGTCTTCAGAAGAGCATTTGTTCTGCACTAGATACATTGTATTAAAAGAAGAGACCAAGTACAAAGTGTCAGGAGAGGACGGGATGTTTCCTTTTTTACTTTTTAGATTTGATTTTATCCACCAATCTGAATCCCCCAAAGAAAAGCTTGAATGTTTCCGGTATAAATAAATAATTATCGAAATGATCTCTCGGACAACTTTTAGTCCCGTAACGTCACAGGTTCACATCCATTCAGGTGTCACCGCCGACGTCACACCACAATTTAAGGATGGATTCAGGATTCAGGGAAACTCGGTGATGGATGATGATGATGGGTGGCTGCCATAGAGGGCGGGAGCAGCGGAGGAGAGAGTCGTTTCTCATCGAGATGTTTTCAGCCTGCAGCTTTTAAAGCACTGTAACCAAAATCTACTCTGACATCAGCACTATAACTCAATCCCGCTTTCTCTGTCTCTCTCTCTCTTTTCTTTTTTGGTATCCCTCTCTACGTCTCGCCCATCTGTTCCCTGTGTTACTGATCCAGTCCCAGCCGCCAACAGCTGTTCTGTCATCTCTTGTTCTTCGTTGCGTGTTGACGATAAGGAGCGGGCAATCGATGGGGTTTCAGTAGAAAAAAAAAAAAAAAAGATTTATTTCATCTGAACATCTGGTCTTTGACTCTGTTTTATTTCATCTGCTTGGAAACAAAATTATAGAAGTATGAAGTAAATAATCTGAGTTTAAATCAAACTCCAACGCTTTTACGATGTTGTTATCATTGACTTTTTCAAAGTTATGGCAATAGAGTTTGCCAGCCAGGAGGTCGGGGGTTCAATTCCAAATTTTAGATACTACCTTAAGTTCAGTTTTTTTTATTTGCTGAAAATATGTGTAGAGGTTAAGTCAGTGATGCGATGACTATAATACTGACCTGTTGACCTGACTAATTTCAATTCATTTTATTTCATATTGTTGTTGAGTTTGTGGAATTTTCCCATTTATTTCCGGTGGGTTGTTTATTTTTACTGTTAACTGAGTTTGCAGCTAAACCGACTTTTGAAAAGCTGACTCGAAGTTTTCAATGGCAACTTTTAAAAAACTATTTCAGAGTGACATGTATCTTTATATCAGATTTTTTTCATATCCTTAAGCTTTTTTACCATTTAGACATATTTTGGAGTTTTTTCAGTGTAATTTTTTTCCCCAACTTATAGCTTTGTTTCATTGTCATTTGACAAAGATGTATTAACTTTTGATAAGCCATTCTAGCCATTTACCTATTTCAGTATACATGGTGATTATGAGCTTTACTTATTATTTCTTGACAATTTTGATGCTTTTTTTCACCTTTTTTGAATAATTCCTCCCCTAATACATGAAAAATAAAATGTTGCTGTTTAGTAGAAACTTTTCCACTAGGAGTCGGGAATTAATTAAACAAATGTGTTTAAGCACTAAATAAAGTTGCTGGAGCATTAGTACCTGATTGGATTTTAGTCTTGAGAATTACAGGAGAATCATTGGGCCCTGAGAGTGTTTTCCCCAGTATCGAGTCTGCGTCGGCTCTGATAAAACTTTGGCCCCTTGGGCTTAAATCCAATCACAAATCTCAAAGCTTCGATTCCGTTTATTTTGCGACGGCGAAGTTTCATTTATTTCCGACGTTCGGGGGTTTTCAATCGGAGTGTCTGGCGCGGCGGTTGAGAGGAGGAATGTGCAGCTCGGGCGGATTTTAAAGCAACAGGAGCCTCGTTTATTTACAGATGTGTTGTTTCAGCATTTTCTTCATCGGCGCTTCTGTGAATTTGTTACACTTTGAAGGATCTTTAACTCAGAATTAATTTCAGCCTCGTTCATTCTCCCGCTGTTTACACTTCGATTGCTGCCTGTCTGTGTGTGTGTGAGTGTGTGTGTGTGTGTGTGTTGAGCCAGTTTTCCAGTAATAAATGACTGTGTCTTTCTGAGTGTGTGCTTAAACAGTGATGGATGTCGCCTCTGTCATTCAGTGAGTGTGCCTGTGTGCGTGTCATTAAGTGTGGGTATTCGTGTCGGTGGGTGTACGTGTGCGTGTTCGTGTGTGTGCGTGTCCTCGTTAGCTCTCCACTCAGCCTAGCTAATGGCTAATGGACAAACAATTAACTGGCCCTTAACGACATTACAGAGTTAATGGTTTCATTTCACAGCCCTGTTAGCGCCCCCTGCTGCCTACATACCTCATTACGGGCTCAGTATGAGTCAATTAGCCTCAGGTCTGATCAGCAGAAACCATAATTGGTAGGGACAGTCTGGTCTTGGAACCATCGAACAGATGGATCTGAAGTACCTGGAACACCAGGGAGATTTTACCCTTAACTTACTTCAACAACTGAAAATTAAAATGCATTCAACTTTTGACATTTTTGTTGCCAAACTTCATCTTGACTCTTATTAAAATCTGTGTTGTAAATAATGACCCCATTTTGGTGAACATGTTTCTTACAATTATGTTTTGATTCATTCGAAAATCTTTCTAAACAGCAAAACAAATTGCTAACTCATTTTTAACAGAATATTAAACCTGACCTTGTGTTGGTTTTATCAGTTAAATCCTTTCATTTTCACATAATTTCTACCAAAAAATAAAGGTTTTTAACATTACTTATTGACCAACAACTATTGGCCCGTGGGCCAAATCCGGCCCGCCGAGCCATCGGATCAGGCCCACATTAATGCCGATATTATAACAAACTTTACATGTCTGTTAAAATGTCTAACAGTGAAGTAAACGACTACTGGAACATATGAGTAGAACACATTCTGGAGAAACAGCAGACTTCAGTCTGGTTAGATGAAATGAATTAACAATTGAGCCGCTTAAGCGATGGTTTCGTAACTCCTTCAACTAACAATGTTTCCTATCATACCCTACACATCCTCAGTGATATTTTGGTTTATTTATCCAAAGTACAAAAATATAGCTTAATAACTAGCATCCATGTGGAAAACATTTGAAAAGAAGTCATTTCTGTCTTGTTTAGTGTCAGAAAACAGCAGAAAAATTGCAACAAACATAGAAATACATTTTAACTCCAAGTTGATCAACTGCTGGATGCTGTTGCCATGGTGACCATCCTCTTACTGTGTTCAGTCCTCATCAGCTGTAAAGAGAGAGCTGTAAACGGGAAGTCTCTGTGGGGTGTGTGGATTATGGTAATGTCTCACTGAGCAACGTACAACATGACTTTTTTTTATGTTAATCTGGAAAACACTATTGTCCTGCAGACATTTGTCAAAATCTGTTTGTTTTTTTTAAAGGCTGAAATTAAAATATAACTTTTTATTGAAGGCGTGAGAGAAGAGTAGTAGAGATGATATTTGAATCTTTGAGCTCAGAGAAGCCTAAGAATACGGTTTGTGTTAAAAACGAAAAAAAAAAATTCTCTTTCAGGGCCGGGTACCTCCCCCAGGGAATTCCGTTACAGCTGATTGGCTACCTTCCAGAGGAGCCGTCCTTCCTGCCGTGGCACGCCGCCAGCCGAGCCCTTTATCAACTAGACAAACTGCTGGACCGCACTGAAGAATACAGCTTGTTCAGTGTAATCTGTCATTTAGTCAATCTGTTATCAAATTTAAAACATGTGAATTTAAAAAATGAAAAAAAAAAACAGTCTTTTTTCTTTTACAGGATTATGTGTTGAAGCAGGTTGCAGCTCGGTACCATCAGATGGGTTGGCCAACAAACGGCGGCAGCAATGAAGGCAACGTTATGCAGGCATCCTACCAGACAGAGTATGAAAGCTCACCAAGTCAAACGCAAGGACCCTGAGCACACACAGAGGCTTTGACTGATGTATTGGTTATTCTCTGCACATGTGTCCAGGGAGCTACAGCGAGAGCTAATCATGTTAGCCTGCAGCTTCGGAAACAAACAGTGCCACCGCCAGGCTGTGGCGTACATCTCTGACTGGATCTCCAGCAACAAGAACAGGTGAGTAATGAGTCACGTGTTAAGCTGCCGGACAGCAATCAATTTAACCAATTTAAAATATAGAAGAAGCAGCAGGTTGAGGCGATAAAGGATAGATATATAACTAATATGAATAGATAAATATCAATTATATTAGCTATATATTAGATTAATATATATAGATAACTAGGGATATACAGTATATATTTGTATGTGTATATATGTATGTATACATATATATTTATATACTGTATATCTATATTTATATATACACTGTACATATGTGTGTGTGTGTGTGTGTATACAGTATATATATATATGGGTTTTCCATCAGATGATGTGACCAAAAAAAAGATTTGAAGTGTAAGTGAATTCTTGTCATTGTGACACTGCACACGATGTGTGTGCATATATCTGTATAGGTACAGGTTCCAATATCGGAATTGGAAATTAAGTGTTTGGACAATATCGGCCTATCAGATATCTGCAAAAAGTTAAATCAGACATCTCTGGTAAGATCCCACAGATCTTAAACAAAATTAATGCTTCAAACAGCAGAACAAAAGCGTTTAGCTAATCGCTAGCTGTTAATCTGCTCCTGTTGTTTGTGCACAGTCAGTCATTAAGTAAATCTGCATAAACGAAATTCCCAACATTTAAACTCAGTAGTGAAGATTTCAAACAGCAGAACAAAAGCGTTTAGTTAATCGCTAGCTGCTAACGAAATTCCCAAAATTTAAACTCAGTAGTGAAGGCAGCATTGAATCATCAGGTCATGTCCGTCCATATGAGCTCCAGTTTTCAGGGAGGGAAAGTCCTAAGTCTAGAAATGAATATATTCTTCAGCTATCGTAGCCTCCCACTGCTATCTGCCTTTTTTTTATCTCGATCTTTTGTGAAGTTGCTGAATTCTGTATTTGTATTGCGCCATACGGCAGCCATTCTCTCTCTCTCTCTCTCTCTCTCTCTCTTTCTGCTGTTTCCTTTTTTTCTGCTCTCGTCCTTTTTCAAACTTCCGCTCTACCACGTGCTGCCAGCACCCTCCGGGTGTCTTAAAGAGGTCCACAAAATTAGGTTTCAAACGGAAAGTTAAATGGAAACAGATGCTATTGCTGTGTGCAGGACAGCAGGGTGCTGCTGCATCAATTTAGAATTTCAAAAGAAACCTCTGAATAAAACACAGGTCTCAGTCTCTCTCGGTCGATTCCCCTCTCTCTCTCTCTCTCTCACACACACTCTCATACACACACAGTGCTGTTAAAGTTTTCGCAGCTAACTTCAAATGATCACTTAAAGTATGTCGTGGCTCATTAGCCCGAGAATTAGCCATTGTCGTTTTAATATTTGTTTACATTTATTTAGTTTAGCTGTAGCACATCTTAGCTTTTGGGCAGATATCAGCACTCAGTCCGGCTCACTTTTAGTTCTTCTGGATTGTCTTTAAGTCTTTTAATCTGTATTTAAATGCTTATCGTGTTGTGATTAGCTTCTTATCATCTAACGTCCAATTTAATTGACTCGTTCAACTGCGATGATTATTGTTGGCTAAGTAGTAGCTTCTAATGGCGGAGCTGTCTTTTAGGTAGCAATTACTTGACCAGTTCTAACTAAATTTCTGTGGAATCCAATAAGCTTTTATTCATCATTTGGCCAGTTTTCGTTGTTTTTCACTGTTTTTAGTCGTAGCTTTCATGTTAAATCCTAATTCCTACCGAATGAATCTTCTCTGGTTGTTTCTCCCTGCTCTATTCATTGATTTTTAATCCTTCGTGCAGAAAACACATATGTGTCTTTTTAATTCAGAGGAGGCAGGTACAA
>NC_024314.1:17222539-17246493 GCF_000523025.1 Cynoglossus semilaevis
GAAAGTAAAAGCAGAGAAAGGTACAAAACAAGCTTTATTTGCATCTGCTACTTTTCTCTGTGGGGATAAAATGACTTTTCATGTCCTTTATGAAAGTTTACTTTGGAAAATGTCACAAAGGGACCGCGAGAAGGCAGTTATGTAAGTGCTGTGGACATGGAAATGCAGTGGCGTTGGTTTGAAATAATTACTTCAGCACCTTTTAACTTGTTTGCTGTGCTAAAGAGAAACACACGATTTACATAAAAGAATCACTTCAAACTAAGAAGTACTGTAATTTCCGGACTATTGTGCACACCTGAATATAAACCCCACCCACTACATTTAAAAAGAAAATAAATAAGTGCACATATATAGGCCGCAAGTTATTTTCTATAAAACCTTAAAAAAATCATTTATAAAATACAATTAGCTAAACCTTAGAACAAAGAAAACAAATCCCTCTTCTTCGCTAGTAGTTAGCCGCACACTGGCTAAAAAACTGACATATATGGGTTAAAATAGCTACAGTCCTGTACAACGTAAAACCAAACGTTTGACCTTGTAATTTGAAATTAAGAGTAGTATTAGCTTAGCTTGAAGGAAAGTTCGAGCTTCAGATTTAAAGGTAAATTAAATTAAAAGTTATTCCTTTATTGACTTTCCTGTTGAGAATAAACAATTCACGCAAAGATCTCTTGAAATAACACTTTTGGTTGACATAAAAACAAATTCATTTTTTGCAAAGAAAAATCAACACAATTAAATTAGAGTTCAGCTCTGAGTCAGAAAATCAGAAAGGTCCGTCAGTGCTGTGCTGTGTGTTTTTGTAAAATGGTCCAAAGTTGTTCGGCTGTTAGCCTCTTATTAACAGAATGGAGAAATAACTGACTGGTTTTCCAAAAGCTGGCAGTGACAAGTCGCCTGGTACTGTTGCTAACCAGTGTAACTACAGGTAGTTGTTACTGTAGCAGTACTGCTATTTACTGTAGCTTTTAACTGCTCCTGAAGCGGTTAGCTGCCGAAGCTGCGATTTCTACTCTGCCTTAAAATGGCTTCCAGAGCTAATGTGGCTAGCGTTGGAGCTAACTGGTACAGTAGCTACAAAAGCTTGTTTGCTAAGCTGTTGTGGCCGCTACCGTCTTTATTTTAATGACTTCTGTTTGTCCATTTTTATGAGCAAGCTCACCAAGCTCCGTACGAAGTAGGTTTAATAAATCAGTATTTAAAATTCTGTCCACAGAGAACAGAGAGAGGACAGGATCTGAGGTTAATGGAGGCTCACAGACTGAGATAAAGTTGAACACCGATGCTTCTTCATCCGTTCAGACGCTTCATTTACAAATGAAACCACAGTGGGACCTGATTAATATTCCAGTGGGATGAAAGTACTAAAACATTACAACGCCGCTCTTTGCAGTTAATTACACTCATTGTTCTGCAGGGGGAGTTTTAAATCGAGTCACTTCACAGCAGGTGTGTTTTTTTTTTGTTTTTTTTACGTGGATGTAATAAAAGTCTGCACCTTAATTTGTTATACTAAACTAATTGCTTTTTTTTCCTGTGACTTACAGAGAAAGAGAACTATTTGTTTTATCATATCGACCGGGTTTCAGACCAGTGTCTCTAGATCCTTGTTGGTTTTCCAAATCTTGTCAATCAGAGAGAGGTGGATTTAAAGCTTCTTTTTTCCTACAGTATGTCCACAGTCATATTCCATTGGAAGCCACTTACCGTGCCCCACCCAGGGAGGGGCGCCCCACTATTTGAGAAGTACAGTGGAACCTCGAGATACGAGGATAATCCGATCCAGGACCGAGCTCGTATCCCGAATCATGTTTTCCCATAAGAAATAACAGAAAAAAAATTCCGGCCCTCTAAAAAACTCTCTTATTAGTGCTAATAACAATTGAAAAAAATGATAATATATGAGGATTCCTGTGATATAAAATAAAATGTGGTTTTAATTATGAGTTCTTACCTTCGAGATGGACGATACGGTAGCAGCTAATGGCAGCATGTGCGGAGGAGGAGGAGGAGGAGGAGGGAGGAAAGGGGGAGACGCAGACACTTCTAACATAAATGTTTTTTCTTTTTTACTTTTTTTACTTCTCTACTTTTTTTTTTCGATTTGTATTCTTTCTTTAGCGGGCACCACACTCATATTTATCAACAATTGTAATAATAATGCTTTATTTCCACAGTCATCACGCGTTTCTTCTTCTCACTACCATCCTTACCACTCACTTTCTTAGGACTCTCACGTAGACTAAAATCACGTAGATAATGCAAACACAATACGGAAGACTCGCGGGAGATGCGTCGGCGTCTGTAAGCGTGCTCGTATCTCAAATCTTTACTTGTATCTCAAAGCAAAATTTAGCTTGAAGGCTTAGTCGTATCTCGAGGTTCCACTGTAGTGAAAATAAGAGAATTTACCTCCAAGCATACAGTTGTTGATTATGTAATCATTTGTGATTTCATTGTACAGTTGTTGATTATGTAATCATTTGTTTCTTTATTCTTGATTTCTTTATCCTGAATCCTTTTGAACACTTGTTCTTCGATGAAAAAAAAAAAACCCATCTTAAGGAGTCAGTGCCAGACCCACAGCTCCTGTGCTCAGTTAAACTGCTGACTCTCCTAGTAGACTTCAAAATGGGAGACTCAGCCATTTCCAACTTTCTGAAATTGATGCGTGACACCTTCCTTCGTCTTCGCGGGTTACTGAATGATCTGTGGCGACCCTTTTCGCAGCTCTGTTGCTAAAATCTTTTGAAATATTCACCGACTTGTGCCGACGGAGTAGGAGGTGAAGCCATGTTGGTTCACGTATCAGAAAAGAAATGTGACCTGAGTGTGAAAAAGAAAATTGCAGCAATTTGAATTCAGTGCACACGTCAGAGAGTTTCAGTCAGAGGGAAAAATCTTTGTCTCAGTGTTTCTTTAACCCACCAGGGAGGTGGAGGGAGGTGTTAATGGAGTTGGGATTTCTACTCTGTTCCGTGTTAAATCCTGCAGACGTGACTTATCACAGAGTTCAGGTTTATTACTTTTTACTTATTCGAACCCACAGACAAATCAACTCTCTGCTGCTCTCACGTAAATACTTAACCTAACGTACTCTCTACAGGTGCACTCACACTGCGGCCGCACCGCGTCCGAACTCGATTGCCGCGTTATGCATGGACTCTAGGGCTGGTGTGAGTGCAAAAGTGCGGGCTGTGGTGGGTCAAAGTGTGGAACAGGGGGTCAAACTTGGGCACATGAGCGATGAAGTACATTTCCTGCTGCATCAGCAGAAATCGTTGTTGTCAGATTTGCTCTCGATCGCACAGCTTTAGATGCGTATAAATAACTGTCACTGATGTCTGTGTTGGAGGCAACCAGGCTTCAACTTGTTTGCCCTGTGAGTGCGGGCCCAAGTGGGGCAGGGAAGGAGGGCAATTGGCACTGGTTCTAGGGTGATTGCATCCTCACAACGCTATTGTTTAACATTAGCATTAGCATTGAAGCTTAAGTTCCAGGCAGCAACAGAACTCTACCTCTTAAGCGTTTGACCCTGAGCTCTTTCGATCTGTTATGGTTACTTCCAAAGACGATCCCTTCTATATTCATCTCTGGTACTTTTTGTTGCAGTGAAGCCAAAAGGCTATCTGAGCAGAACCCGATCAGTCATCATAATAACACTAGGGATGCCTCAGTCCCGTACTCAGGATAGATATCGGGCCAATATTGGTCAAAATTTCAGAAATGAACATCGAAAAAAAAACAACTATAGCCCGTCCGATCCAATAGCTATTGCTCAACTTAACTTACGACATGCCATAAGCAGGGACACTCTCATGTTGCAGTATCGGTTTCGGACATGACAAAGTTGTATCGAGCTTTGTTTTTTGTTTTTTTTTTAGTTGTTTTAAAAGACTATATGAATAAATTCTGATTGAATGTTTATCCATGAGTTTGTCGTTGCACGTTATGGATCCAAAAGTGTCCAATTCGATTGTTGTATTGGTGCCTTTTTACATTCAGGGTTAATTGTGTCTCTTCAGGATACCCCCAAACATTAGAGACATTGTCTACTGCACCGGTGTCAGTCTGATGGATGAGGACGTGTGGGAGTTCATCTGGATGAAGTTCCACTCCTCCACTGCCGTCTCTGAGAAGAAAATCCTGCTGGAGGCGCTGACATGCTCCGACAACACCTTCCTTCTCAACAGGTACTAAGGTGGACGATATTTATGAACTCCGGGTTTGAGCTTTAGTTGTTGCAGCTGATGTGGTAAGTAAAGAATAGACCATGTGGGTTGTTGTAACCAAACAGAAATCACAGTATTACACAGCCTCACCTACACAGTTTATAGAAGGATTACGATCAAACAGAGACCTATTTAATCACATTTGACAACAGCTAACCGATATTAGCATTACAGTAATTATGTAACATCGGTTTTGCCCCAATGATGCAATGCCTGGGTTTTGCCAGATGGGCTGAAATTGCTTTAAAATGTTATTTTGTACGAACAATGCTAATGTGTGGACTTAGTTTAGTAAAAAAAAAATCGCAATAAATGTAGGTTATGTTTAAATTCCACGACAATCGATATCGATACTAAGTGTCAGTATCGGTTGATTTCAGAATCAGAATTTAAGTGACAACATCAGCATATCGGATATCGACTAAAAGCTAATGTCAGACATCCCCACATTTTACCAACTATAAAACGTATTCAGAAACGGTTGGCTGATTATAATAAATTAATATTTTGGGGGCCTTGGAGTCATCCTACACCCCCTCCCATTTACCCCCGGACCTCACCCCCCCCCCTGTCCAATACAGTGCCACTGCCTAGTTGTATGAAGTTAAGTTTGTCAGGGGTCCCCAGCCACTAGTCCACAGACCATAACTGGATCATGGATCATTTATACCAGAATGCAGTGAAAGAATTTCCATTTTCTTTCGTCAATTTTTCACAGTAATGTCTTTTAGACTCCGATACAAACAGAATAAAATCTAAAAGAGGTTTCATTTTAAATTGAATGATCCTTCAACAGTCTGCGCTGTGCGACCGGACCGCAGTAGCGGTCGGGGACCGCTGACCTACGTAATATACTGCGGCATTATTCCCAGAATTTAAGTTGAAAATTCATAAATTTCCAGGACATTTTGTCCTGAGTCTGCACTCTGCTGCTCTGTTCATTTCACACACTCCTGCTCCGGTTTCCTGAGTCTCAGGTTTATGCTCTTTTTAACGGTGTGAGTTACGATTTTCCAAACAGATTAAATATTTGCCTGTAAAGCTTCACTAATCACCAACATTGATCTGAGCGGTAAAAGAAATATCTGTAAGAGTCCAAATGCTGCCGCCGCTGCTGAGGATGTAATTACGCTGCACTTTGTGGACTTTGGTTCATCCAAGGATCCACCAGGCAGAAAAAAAAATCTTTCTCATTAGCATTTTTATAATCTACATATTTTCTGAGGTTAGCAGGAGAGCGTTTGTTTTTTATTAGCTAGCCATGAAAGACGAACGCCTGCAGGTCACCGAACACTGAAGAGGTGCGTTTTAAAGTGGATAATTTATGTTTTTATTTACGCTTCTGATTAAAAGTCCTGCAGTAAATAGTGAGCGGCTGAAGTAAAGCAGTGAAGTTTTGGCTCACACAGTGTTGACTCCGTGAATTAGGATTCACGACATCGTTAAATAAGTACCTAATGTTGTTCATTCTTTTACTTTTTTTTTTACTCGTCATGGTGACACATCACACCACTGCACACAACCAAATGTGACCTCTGTTTTTAACCCATCACCAAAGTGAACAGTGGGCAGCAGTGTGTGGGGACGGTGCCATGTTCAGAGCACCTCAGTGGTAACTTGGCAGATGGTGGACTCGAACCTGAAACCTTCCAGACCCATGTCTGCTCTTTTAACCACTAAGCCACCACTTCCCTATGGGACCAACTTGGGACCAACCTTAACAGATATTTTGGTTACATTAATTGTGTTGTCTGCCAGAGTTTAAATTGACTTGATTTACTACTAGGCTATGGTTAAAGGCAGTGTTTCCCAAACTTTTTTTTCTAAATGCCATATTTTAAAAGTCACCAAACGATCCAAGTCAATAGATATTATTCATAAACTCCTGGAAAACATGATGCGAGAAAAAAATCTCTTGTGACCCACCTGAGGGTCGCGACCCAGTCTTTGGGAAACAACGGTTTAAAGTATCTCTACTCAGATGTTGCGTTCTTTCAGAGCAGCTTTATTCGATCTAACACGATGCTGAAGGATGACGACCTCAACCCTGAGTTCATTGTGCTCCAGTGTCCATAGCTACTGTTAGGCTTTTAGTCTTAGGCAAATCAGGAGTTGGACCATATCAACTCTTTCCAAGCACATCGGATGATGTGTATTTGTCTAAGAGGGTTTGGCCTGAGGAGATCAACACCCATTTTAGATGTGTGTATAATTATTAAGCAGCTTCGTTTCCTCAGGCGAAATACGTCAAAAAAGAGAGCTGACTGACTGAAAAGTCAAAGATAGTAAAAAAAGATAAATATACTGAAGAAAAATCTTTTTAGAGGGAAGCAATATCGGCCAACTAGCATTATATTATTAGCATAATTTATTACTTTTAGAGGGAAGCAATATCGGCCAACTGGCTTAATGTATGTAGTATTGGCATAACGTTTAGCATAATTATGTAACATCGTAAAGAATTGTTATAGGTTTTTCCTCCGATTATGAAAATCCCCTAACGCAATGCTTTTTCTTCTAAAATTCAATTTGAAGTCATTGAAGTCATCGACCTAAAAATAGTTTTGAGGTGAAAGTAAATTATTGTCATATGTTCGTAGTGTATTTTTCTGTGCTTCAATGTCACTCACTGAGTGTAGCTTCAGCACTGTTATTAAACAGAATAACAAAACGATGAAACTCCTAAACAGAGCCGCTGCCAAAGTGGTCTCACACTCACTCACACCTCCACGAACAGGCACTGCTGCCAGTAAATGCTGGGCAGAACCTGACATTAGAAGAAAAAACAGGCAAGAACCCGGACCGTAGGAGACGATACAGAACGTTGGTGTGTTTGATTCAATGGCTTAATGAATGTAGTGTTGGCGTAACGCACCTTTAATAATCACTACTAAATACACAGAAAAAAAAATCAGAATCCTAACGATCCTTGAGCGTTTTTGTCCGCGTTGTTTTCTTCTAAAATTCGAAAATTTGAAGTCATTGAAGTAGCAGCAGCAGCAGCAGCAACAACAGAACATCTCAGAAAACCACAGACGTGTTCTCATTTAGCTTTAACTGCAGACGCGGTTCTCACAAACAATGAAAACCTACATTGTGCGTGCGTGTGTGGTGCATGATTGTGTCACGTTAGCCTCTTAGCACATACAGCAGTTTTACCTCTGATTGCAGAACTCTGATTACTGTGGATGAAAATCCATATGTGACTGACACACACACACGCACGCACGCGCGCACACACACACTCACCTGCACACGTCTTAGAAAACTGCAGTACAGATACACACTGATTGGTTGCAGAGGAAATGGTTTCAGCACAGAGGGATTGTGGGAAAAGCAAAAGAGGGGGTGGGGGGGGTGGGGGGGAGCGCTTTAATGAAAAGACCTGAGCTACAAACAACCACCTGACATGTGCTCACAAACACCCACACGTGCATGCACACACACAGGTTTCAGAAAAACCATAATTACAGAATGTAAAAGACAGCAAGTGAAGGAGTACAGAGGTGAAGTGTCAACTACTGAGTACTCTGTGAAATACTGTGTAAACGCTCAGGTCGGCGAGTTTTCACTTGGAATAATCCGGATTATGCACCACTGGTCTGAATGGGATGAGGGTAAAGAATGTTGTTTCAATGAGGATTTCTGTCTGATCATGTCAACGTGCGTTCATCGGAAGTTGGAAAGTAATGAATTACATTTACTCAAGGTACTGTAATTGAGTAGTTTTATAAAGTAATTTGTCATTTTTAAGTAATTTTGGGAAAAGATGATTTTATTTCTATTTCACTACAGAGGGAAGGAACCCATTACTGAGTAAAAAAAAAATTGAATCCAGGGAAAAACTATCTGCGTTACCTGAAAGAAAATTGCACACGTGTGCGTATTTCCGACTGTTTTAATGTAGCCAGATAATGTTGAACAAGACACTGGCTCCAGCCTGTCGTTGGATGACGAAGGTTGAGGATATGACTTTGCATCAAATAATTTAAAGTAATTAAGTAACTAAGTAAAGTAATTAAGTAACTTTTAAGTTCAAATAATTTAAAGTAATTAAGTAACTTTCAAATTTCAAATTAAGTAATTTCTTTAACTTCCACTCAAGTATATTTTTAGATGGGTATTTTTACTTTTACTTTTACTTAATTACATGTTTTAGTACTTTTCTCAACCTTCCAATGTTAAACTTAATTCTCATGTTTTTGCCGTTTCCCGTCCAGGTTACTCAACCTATCTCTGACCTCTGACCTGGTCCCGGAGCAGGATGTAATTGATGTAATCATCCATGTTGGCAGAAATCCTCAGGGTCGAAGTCTGGCCTGGAGATACTTCAGAGAAAAGTGGGACGTTCTCAACGCGCGGTAAGACTTAAAGCTGTCGGTGGAAAAATCATCTGAGAGGAAAGGTTCTCGGGTAAACAATAATGGTTCATCACTGTCTGTCTTCAGTTATGGAGAAGCGCTGTTCATGAATTCCAAACTCATCAGTGGAGTTACCGAGTTCCTGAACACGGAGGTAGAGCTGGAAGAGGTGAGAACACACACCAAACACACACACATACAGTACACAACTCAAATAAGTACTTCTGACTTTGATATTTCGAAACCATTGACCGTGGTATCAAGCACGCAGTAAAATTCCTCAATCGCTGCTCTAATACGAAATATGTGCTGTGCGATCTGCCACTAGCGGGTGCGTGAGGGTAGTAAATGTAAGATGGGATTGGGATATAGAAGAGTGTTTACAGCTGCAAAGGTTTGGGAACCGCCGGTCTGAGGTACATCAGAAGACACAATGGTTTACAATAGTACCAGGTATGTACCATAGGTTTTTGTAAGTACTGCAGTATGTACTATATTTCCAAAGTAAATATACCTTCCTAGATAAATACCAATACATAAATATCTAGGAACCTAGTACAAAGATTGGCGTTTTTCAATCTTGGCACGACGTCCCCATGTGGGGTCATCTGGAATTCAAATGGGGTCAGTTGAAATGTCGAGTTATTGATTTAAAAAAATTACTAATAAAAATATTTTTTGAACATTTTTTTTTTAAATTATAATTAAAACACCATACAGAACTGTATTCTTTTGCTTCAATCAAAAATCATCCAACAAAATGTAGGAACATGCATGGACTTATATAAGTATACAAGAATAAAATAGTAAAAATAAATACAGTAAAATACACTCTCTTTTCAGTCTTTTATTTACTACTAACAACTAAAAGATGGTTTTAAATTACTAAAGCAAGCTGGATGAAAAGATGTAATGGCTGAATGAAAATTAGTTGTTTTCCAAACAGAAAAAATAAGGTTTGTGGGCAACGCTGGAATAAAAGGTTTTTTTTTAAAAAAAGATTTTGTACAAAAAAAAACATTTTCTTTCACTTTCTTCATTCTTCTTTTCTTGCATGACAAATACACACGGTGAGCGTGGGCTTTAGTCACAGAGGCCTATTTATGAGAATGAAATGTGAATGCTGACGTTCATCAGAGCAGGGGCAGGATGGGCTTTCTGCTCGCTTCAAAATCAATACTGTGCTTTCAGAGGAGAAGACAAAAAAAGTGTAGCATGAGTCACAGCATCATTGATAAAGTGAACGGCTGAAAGGAAGAAAAAAAAGTCAATGGCTGAATCTTGAGTCAAATATGAAAAATACATTACGATGTGTATTGTATATACCTCCTACATAGTAGAGTAACTTAAATCCTCCTCTACCACATTTACTTGTCTGTTTGATTCTCTGCTCCCAGAAAGTAACATTATAAAACACACATTATCATTTTACAACATTTCATGGTACACAGAAACATCATATATAGTGATGTCATGTATTGTGTCATATTGAGCAGTGCTGGGGATCACCAACTATATTTGTCGGAGGTCCAAATTTTTTTCTGGACAGACGCCCTGAGGGCCGGACACTGAAATAAGATAAATAAATATAATAATAAAAAATAAAAATTTTGTCTAACAATTTTTTTTATGTTTATTTTTGGATCCAGTCGAGGGCTAGATTGGGTTTTCAGTCAGCTGTGATCAGCTAGAAACTCGCCACGGGAAGTAGTTGGCAATCGGAGTGGACGGATATGTCGTCATGCGACGCTATACACGGACGACAGCTTTGTTTACATACATGGGATTGTGCTACATTTACTTACTTTCATTTGTTTTGACTGATGATTTTTTTATCCTCGATTATGATGTTACGACTGTGTTAGCATATGTGAGTGACATCGGTGCAGTATGCTACTTCCGACTTTCAAATTACGTTGCGTGTAAGAACGAAACTCTAATGTAAGTCGAAGACCCCCTTTATTCACCATGGTATTTCCCATTGTACATGGTACATACCAGTAACTTTTGTATGGTATTTTATCATATTACTTTTACTTTACTGTGGTACATACTTCAGCACTTTACACATTACTTTGATTTATTCCTCTGTTCTGTACCTGGTGTGTAACACAATACCATATTACTATTCTATACATGCCACATGGTCCGTACCAGATACTGTTGGATCAGTGGTTCCCAAAGTTTAGGGCGTAAGTGGTGGGTGTCAGTTTCAGCTGTAACCTAGAAAGCTATACCCACTCTAGCCAATCAAACGATGAGGCTGAGGGTTCCGTCTCTGGAATAACATTCTTCACTAATCGGCCGATGTGCAGCATCTGTCTTCAGTTACGGAGCGACTACATTTTAAACAAAACTTCAGTGCATTATAACAATTGTCCTCAGTTACTCCATCACACTACAGCATAAAAGGCGCAGAAATTAGCACTTAAATTCATAATTAGGGAGCTCAGTGTGTCTCTGTGCCACAGCGACACACTTCTTCTCCAGGCTTATTAATCTTCATCAGTAACATTTCATTGTCATCAACATCTCTTCATTTATATTTGCCACATTAATTAGAGGAGAGGATAGAATTTGGAAAATGAGGAAATGAAAGTATTAAAATGTGATGAGGGAAGAAGGATCGAAAGATCTAAAGGAAAGACTCAGGCCGCTCTAGAATCAGGCGTCAGATTTGTCCTGACTCCACTGAACCTTTCAGAACCACATTGAATGTCAGCTTCTCTTTTTAAATTTAAAACTTAAAAAAACTGCAATTATCCTTTTGTTCAATAAAACATCCTTGTCCACTAAAAGACCCTCACCTTTGGTCAGTGAATAAAGAACCTTTGAGGCTAATTACCATTGTTAAAACCAAGGCTACTCTCTGAAATGTCAACTTTAAATGCTGAAAATTTTTCTCTCTTGTTACAAACCTTGAAACCCAGACTTTATTTTCATTTTGAAAGTTTTTTAAAAAAAATAGTTTTTTGCTTATTTTGTAACTGTTATTTAGGTTATGTTTTAGCTGTAGCTATGCCTATTTTTCTTCGTGTTTAGGCTAACCTTTAGAATAAGTATTGCTAATCCTGTTTGGGTTATTTTCCAGCTAACTTTCCAGCTAAATAAATCAGTTATGTGAACTTGATAAGGTTTTATTTATAGGTGACCTTCAGTTATTTTGATCATTTTTGCTAAATTTTGATTTGATTTATCTAATTAGCGATTAGCTTTGCGATGTCTGAGCAATCTTCAAAGCCAGCTTGGCAACTTTTGGGGCTTAAATTGAGCTCTTTCTTCTCTACATTTGTGTATTTTGTGAAAGAGATTTGGGGTTTAATGGTTTCTCACTTTTTTTTTCTGCTTTGTCTTTGGCTAGGTGTTTCACAACCTTAAATTTGACTTCGCGTTTTCCTTCATTTTCTTGCTTTTCTTTTTATCACCTTTTCTATTTATCTCTTTCTCTTGTTTTGTCTATCTTAGCTAAAGGACTTCATTCAGTCCAGTGGAGTTGGGGCGGGGCCTGCATTGCCACGGGCCCTGGAAATTGTTGAGGGCAATGTGCGTTGGCACCGCCTCCATCTGCGACAGTTCTACCAGTGGCTTCGTAAACCTCCCAGCTCCGCTGTCGGCTAAAGGGACACACCTCGTCTTCGACAGCTTGAGTGGAGCACATGTTGGCTGCTAAACTCACAGCTAACTCTCTGTTTACAAAAGCAGTCATAAGAACTGGATTATGGTTTTTCTTTTTTTTTTTCCCTCTTTTTGTCTAGAAAACTTGATTTCAGACTTCATTATTTTACAGTAAGGACATTGTTTTATGTGAAGAAAAACTGAATTTTTTTTGCTACTGTTACTGAAGCTGATGGCTAGCAAACTAGCTAGCAGTCAGAGCAACAAACCTCCCACAATTAGGGGCAATAAAGGGAAGCTGCTACTGTTTTATCAACAACAAATGACCTCTTCGCATAAACTTAATTAATAAATGGATAGGCATTTACTTAAGTCCATGTATTTAAAAAGAACGCGACAACTTCAGATTGAAAAAGTACAACAGAATTTCATTAGTCACTGTAATATATTCCACACCAACACAAACTAAATTTATTGTATCGAATTATAAAATAGGCGGGAGCAAATTGGTGACGTTTTGAGGAGTCTTTCTGAGGAATTTTCTTCTTATAATATCCAGGGGGCGCTATTAATCACTATGCTATCACTATGACCTCAAGATAAACAACTGGATTTTAAATAAGAAACAACATTTAAACAAAAAGAATGGTTGAAAAGGAAACTAAGATTTTGTAAATCAAAAAATGTAATGTGTTGTTGTATGCAGATGATAAAGCATTGTTTTCGGTTGACTATTACAGGCAAGCAAAACTCTGGACTTTTCAAGATGGTGTCTTCTGAGTAATGCCAGATTTTTCAGTAGCCAAACATATTAAACCTTTGCCAATTGTTTTTGTGGCAGCACATGGACAAAATATAACGAAAGGATCAGCAACCACATGGACTGTGAACTTCTAAGTCGGTGAGTACAAAGTCTAAGGTTTGACGTCAGAAGTGGAAACTACTGCCAAAAGTCAGGATTATCTTGAGCATGATGGATTTCTCTGTAAGTATTTTTTTTCTCTCTCAAAGTTTTCAACTGCGAAAGAAACAAACAAACCTTGGGACATTTTTATGCCTGAAGCTGAACTTCCGTGAAACTTGAACTCTTAGAAGTTGTTCCTCATCTGTAAGCTGTAGCCTTGGCATTGATGGAACGGAGCTACGTAAGGTGATTTTAGGATCCCGTCTTTTACACACTGTATGTCTTTGTGAGGATGATAACGGCACCTTTGTCACAATGGCTGACACTGTAACGATGTTTGTGGTTATGTAAGAAGTCAAATCAGTATAATGAAACTAACATGCTATAATATGTACTTTTTTGTTGTCAAATCAGGAGAAAGAAATTTGATTTTATAGAAATTTAAAAAATAAATCAATTTAATCTCCCTGTATGGTAAAATACACTGTAAAATAAAAAAACAAAAAAAAGTTTAAATTTAACCTGTGGATACTGGGGTGGATGAGGATCGTGTTCATGAGAAAGATCTGGGACCAAAAAAAAAATACAGAAATAGGAAGTAACTGAAAAAAAGTCTCTTCCTACTTCCTGATTGCCCCTGCTGTGGTTTCCTGTATTTTCTGAGTAGACATTATTAAAATGTTTTAACATTGTGGTTATGTGTTTTATTCAGTCCAATATAATCAATATATTATCAATATAACATTAAACGTATACCCTAAGTAAGGCACAAAATGTCATCTGGTGGTCCAGAAGCTTTAAAAAGAAATGAAATTCTCATTTTTGTCTAACGTTATTATTTGATGTTTATTTTGGAACCAAGACGGTGGCCAGATCAGGCGGTTCAGGGGGCCGGAATTGGCCTGCGGACCACCAGTTGATGATCACTGGTGTAAACACAATCCAGTATAAACATGGATTTTACAGACCAGTGGCTCCTCACAGTAGATCCCAGCTTGGAATAACTACAAAGACACAAATCGACCACAGGAGGCAGCAGTAGACCAGCACTTCCTGTTTTTCCGTAAGGTAAAATAAAACCATTTTAATTTCCGACCTTGGTGTATAAGAATAATGAAAACAGAAACTTCACATATTTCGCCCTTCGTACACGATTTGAGCGACAAACCAATAATGAAGACCTGATTAATAGCGATCTAGAGTTTCTCGTATCCTGTGTGTGTGTGAAGGGTGGGGGTCGGGGAGATAAATTGTAATGTTCAAAACAAATTGGTCGTTTCCCTGATACAAAAGGAAAATTAATTTGTGTGTGTGTGTGTGTACTAATAGTATTCTGCAGTCACGGTTGATGGATGACTGAATGTCTATCTTCAGCCCTGGGCCTTGAACACACCACTGTTCTATTAATCTGACATCACTACTTCTTCCTGTTGGTGTTGCTGTACACTAATACATTTTTAGTGTATCAGTGTGTTCATGTACACGTCTCTGTGTGTGTGTCAGGTGCTGACCACATTTTCATTTCAGAACAGCATCCCTGGAGCAGTCAGGCTGATACTCCATATATTCATACCTCAGTAGATACTGCTTTTATTCTGACTGTAGTAGATGCTCCTTTATGCATACTGTAGTAGATACCCCTTGTAACCTGACTGTGGTAGATACTCCTCGTACCCCGATTATGGCAGAAACTCCTTTTATACCGTTTTTAGTAGAAACTCCTTCAACACACATTTGAGTAAATACTACTTTTATGAATACTGTAGTAGATATTCCTTGAATTCCGACTGTAGTACAGACTCCTTTTATGCTGACTTGAGTAGAAACTCCTTTTATACCGACTTTGGTAGATACTCTTTTTATGCATATGTTATAAGATACTGCTCTTATGCATACTGTTTCATAGCAACAGATATTCATTTTAATATCCACTTTAGTAGATATTCTTTCTACACAAACTGGTTGAGTCAATACTTTTTTAATGCACAGTCTAGTAGATACTCATTTATGCATACTCTAGGGGATACTCCTACACAAGCTGTAGTTATACACACATATATACATACATATATTGTGTATATATATAATTTATATATATATACACAATATATATACATATATACTGTATACTATAAATACTATACACATATACACGTTTATATATATATAAACATATATATAAATAACATGTACATATATATTATATATATAGTTTTTCACACATGTATGTTTAGAATGACTGTGTGTGTGTGACTTTCTGACACACACTTAAAAATGACCAGAATGACATATTCTCTTATACATTTGTTCGCCTTCAGGAAAAAAAAGTACAAAGAGCACAAAAAGTTTTCGTGACAATAACCTGAAAAACATTGTGAGCTCAGGAACCAAGTTGTTTTTTTTTTGTTTTTTCCTGTTCTTTTAGGGGACACTCAAAGGCTCAATTCCCAAAGCAATAATGTCAAGAAATTAAATGAGCTTTATCGAGTTGTTACCGGGACAAAATATAAAAACCCAGTGAGTTTTTTATAGGGTTTTCATAACCTGCAGGATTATATTAGATTTCACAGGAAAGGCTGGAGCAGTGGCATAAAGCTTCAATAAACAATATGGCATCATTAGTTTGTGCTGAGTTTATACATGTCTTTATGATGTACCTCAAAATACCCTTCTTCCTTAAAGGGGTAATTCAGGATTTTTCTGGATCCGCTGCACAAATCAATTTTGGTAGCAGAGAAAAGCAACTTTTTTAAAAAAAATCTTTCCATATTTCCCCTGCTATTTGTTTTTTAGAAGGGCATTATAATTTTAATTCCATTTCAAACGGAGACAAATTGAGGCAAATGTGTCCAAATCGACTTCACATTGAACATGAAGTGAATATAAGCTCCTGTGTCCCTGTGGGCTAAAATCACTTAGCATCTAGCTTCTAGCTAGCATGTCAGCTCAAGGGGAAAGAGCAGCATATTTCTGCCTGATAACAGGCGCAAACCGGAGTACAACGTCGTCACGCTAAAGTTACCGCTGTGAAACGAGGTGCGTTCGAATACCGTTGGAAATTCGAAAATCCGACTATTACGGCAGTTTAAGCGTTGTTGACAAATTGTTATTACAAGCATAATTCGTTTCATTCGCTCATATTCCTTGACTGCATTTTTTTTCCCATAAGAAATAACAGAAAAAAAATGTATCTCTTCTGGCCCTCTAAAAATCTCCCTTATTAGTGCTAATAATTAGACAATGAAAAAAAAGGGGGTTTTAATTGTTATAGAGACATACAGTACAATACAGACGATACAGTAGCGGCTAATGCAGGCATGTGAGGAGGAAGGGAGAGAGGGAAGAAAGTTATCCCAAACGTAGACACTTTCCGTACTGTACCGTACCTTACACGTACACTACGTAACTCACATATACTTTGAATTAACTTACTTTTTTTTTCTTTTTTTTTTACTTTAGGATGGTACATATCGTGTATGTACTGCGATCATACATGCATGCACCACACTCATATTCCTTGACTGCTACCGTCCTGACCACTCACTTTCTTAGGACTCATCACTATTATGAAGAATAATGCACAAAACCGAGAGAAAATCACGGAAGCGATGCTTACGAAAGTCGCCAAACACGTGAAGTGACAAGTGAAGTGGGCTCGGCCACCTAGCGTCAGCGTCTGTAAGCGTGCTCCTATCTCAATCTTTACTCGTATCTCGAAGCAAAAATGTGCTCGAATGCTTGCTTTTTCTTATCTTCCCTACAATTTTTCACGCCCACCCAAGTGGTAGCACCCCCCCACACACACACACACTTTGAAAACCCCTGGTACAGGTCAAGATGAGTGTTGTGTTAAGTGACTGAAGTGGATTAGTGACCTTCTGAACTTACAGTGATCCAACTGTCAGTCTTTGAGTTTTGTCTCCGACTAAACAAAGCTCCTGTTTTTCTCCTTGGTTACAGCAGCAGTTTTGTTTGGCGCTCACATCAAAGACTGATACCATCATTCACCTGGAATGTATTCACATATTTACTGACACGCTGCATCGATTTCACCTCCGTCAGAGGTGTTGAGGTGGAAACTCACATCTCATCAACTCTGCGGCGGCGGCCGCAGCGATGAAGGAGAAGAAGGAAGAAGAATGGAGTCGTTCCATGTTGACGAGCGGCGCCTCAACGCACCATTAGCTCTGCTTTTGTTTCCAGGTTCTAAACACATAATGGTAGCGTGAAGGATCCGTAATGGCTCCCCCCCAGCCACTCGCCTCCTTCATCACTGACACTTTCTGTTCCGAGCCGCAGTTACAGCTTCTCAACAAAATCGTCTGTCAAAAGGTAAAGAACAAACAAGTCAAGGAGGAAATTTGTTTGTTGGTTTCTTTTTTTTTATTATTATTATTACATTCCTTACGGACGAAGAGAGAGAGAAAAATAAAATAAAAGGATTGACAGAGGAGGGTTGTTTTTGTTTTTTTTTCTTTCCCCGAGGCTGAGAAAAATCAATCATGGCAGCAGATGTGTCCAAACGTGTGTCTGTGGAAGAAGATGTGGAGAAAAACAAATGAACAGATGAGGTGGATACACACACACACACACACACACATAAAAAAACACACAAACACATACAATATAGACTTAGTTGCAGCTGTGTATTTGTGTGTATTTTTGTGTATTTTTATTTTCTCCTTGTTATTCCCTCTGCCAGTCCCCTCTCTAATCAGAGCCTGGCAGAGAGTGTGTGTGTGTGTGTGTCTGTGTCTGTGTCTCTGTGTGTGTGTCTGAGTGTCCATGTTTGTGTGTCTGTGTGTGTCTGTGTGTGTGTCTGAGTGTCCATGTTTGTGTGTGTACATGTGTATGCGCATGTGTGTTTGTGTGTGAGATCTCTTGGAGGTCACTTGGTTGATATTTGGTCGATTCTTGTAAAATCCTACACCAATAAGATCCTGAAGAAATCTCCGAAAAAAAAAAAGTTTCTCAAAAATGACTAAAAATGCACTCATTTGCCTTAAAATACTTAGCTATGTTCATTTCTGTTGTTAAAATTCAGAACAAATATACTTTTTTGGAACGTCAACCTTTGATCACAGTAAAATACTATACCACTAAGATCCTGAAGAAATCTTCATTGTGTGTGTGTGTCTCTCTGTGTGTGTGTGTGTCTGTGTGTGTGTGCGTGTGTGTGTGTAAAACTTCAGAGCAGAAAGCCTGAGTCGACCCAAAAACAGGGAGAAAAACAACAGATTTAGAGCAAAGGAGGAGGGAGAGGAATGAAAGGAAAATGCTGAGGAAGGAGTAAAAAAAGGAGGGATGATGACAGAGGAGGAGGGGGGAGGAATATTAGGAGAGGGAATCAAGGGAACCACATGTGTAGGAGGAGAGGAAGAGGAGAGGAAGAGGAGAGGAAGAGGAGAGGAAGAAGAGAGGAGAGGAAGAGGAGAGGAGAAGGTCTTTTGTGTCCCGGAGACAGCAGAAGTCGGCAGATGCTCCAAATGAAAGACAAACGGAAAGTGAGAGGCTATAGGTGTGTGTGTGTGTGTGTGTGTGATGGTGTGTGTGTGTGTGTGTGTGTGTGTCAGAGCACAGATGTTTTTCATTTGTTTTTCATTATCCTTCTTTTGAGTCTGTTTGTCTGTTGATAGTAAAGACCCACTGAGGCCTTCTGTGTTTTTTATGATGTGATAAAACAAACTCTGCGAAACACTCGAAACCTTTTAAAGCAGGGGTTCCCAAAGTGGGGGGCGGGGGCCTGGGAGGGCACGCATGGAATGAATGAATGAAACGTAACGCAGCTTATTGTCCAGTGCTGTAACTGTTTAAAAAGAGACTGACAAAAAATGCTGATTGGTTGAAGGCGGTGTAAAATGTCTGATAATGATATTGTAAAGGTGGACGTTATTTTTTTAATTCACGTCTAATTTTGCCGTCACCCGTTTGATCTGCTCGGAGCAGCAGTAGCAGCCCAGCATCCCGCCCCTCCCCTTCCCGCACAGCAAATTTCACTCCTGAAAACTGACCAAAGTTGACAAAGGACAACGTGCAGAAACTTTTTTTTTTATGATCCACAGGGGGCACCAAACAGAGAAAATTTGGGAATCACAGTTTTAAAGGAACAGGTAGACGCCTTAAAGTAAAACTCTCCTACGGTACTTCAGTAATCCAAATACAAACACAGGCAAACATGACAAAACCTAACCTGACAGACGTAACAGGTGGCGGAGCGTCTCAGATGCGGGCCACATGATTGGTCCCAACACAGAGGCCGGACTGGTGACGGAATCGCTCCGATTCAGGAAAACTCTCTGATGAGGAAATCGTGCAGTTGGACCTGAAGAGAAGCAGCCTCGTAAATATTAAAGAACGTCTTTACCAGCCGTCATCGAGGAAGTCGCGTCTCTCAATATCCTGACGCTCAGGAATTCATTTTCTGCTGTAAGTACTTCCTGGGAGGAAGACGTCCATCAGGCTGAAGCCCCGGAATGAAAAGCCAATAAAAACGTCTTTAAAGAGATTATGTTTCTCCCACAGTTGATTTGAACTGATCTCACTGAGCATTTCTAGATTTACAAATTTACGGCTGGGTTCAAACACTAGACATTTCCTTAAGTGTGGATCAGAGTAGATCAGACAGATGAATTCATTCTGTCTAGTACTACAAAAAAAAAGAAATACAACCAAACATATTCAAAAAGGTTTCAACCATGCTACTTTAAAATTGTATTTAAAAGAAAGTTTTTAACTCCCAAACCAAAGCTAATTGTGCTTTTCGCTAACAGGTGTGCAGAAGCTGCTGGTCTGGTGCTGCCCCCTGTGGTCATTGTTGACAGAAATCTGAAGCTTAAAGGATGTTCAATACAGAAGTACTGTAACACAAGAGAATATTCAAACTCTGTGACATAAAGTCGATGCTTTTCTCTATGGGGTTTGGTGCAGAAGAATAAAATATTGTTTTAGGATATAAACTATGTGTATGCTGTAGGTCAGAGTACTGTAAAGTCAGACCCTAATACTTCATAAATATTGATACACAGCAGTTGTTGATCCACTGCTCTATAAATACATTTCAATGTAGTATTTTTGGACTTCGGTGTTTGAAATCCTTTGAGATTTACCACAGTTACGCATACTGTCCAGTGGAGGCAGTAGACCAGCAGTTCATAAAAACTTAATAAAGGCCAGTGGAGGCAGTAGACCAGCAGTTCAGCAAAACGTGTTTTTTTTTCATAATTGTTTGAATGTATTTGTCTGTGTATTTGCTAACTTTCTCAACTATTCATGTTATTAAACAACGATTAATTTGTGACTAATTATTACCAAGTCCCACCATTGGTTCCGTCACTAGATTTGAACTGTTCCGTCGATGACTCTTAAGAGCAGCAGTGATGAGAGTCAAGGAGAAGACGGAGGAGCGAGGAGACCAGTGCCCTCTGGAGGTGAGACCTTTCTCACTCTTACAAACAATTCACTTTTAAAATTTCAAATGTTTTTCAACCTAAAATGTGACAGTGTCACTTCCATCCTTACTTTGACATTCCACCCTAAGTGACTTTATTTTTCATTTTGCTTCTTCTTTTCTTCTTTCCTAAAGTCCATGGCTAGGTCCGAAACCGCCACCTACGCCCCACACAGTGCATTACAGCCATTTTGTATTGGTGTTTAGTGAGTAGAAATGTTCCACTTTAAAGGGCACTCGTATCCCACCGCAAAATCTAGTGGTCACTACTCAAGCAATATATCCCATCATGCATTGGGATGGATGACAATGCAAAGAGAGTAGCAGCGTCCGTCAGTCTGTTTTAACAGTAGACGTAATAAACTGCGTGTTGAAGTAGCCCAAATTTTTCATTTAACGGGTGTATAATGCACTATATAAAATTCCCAATAGAGGGAGTAGTGAGTGCCCAATGAGTCAGTGATTTTGGGAACAGCGCCTCTTCCTTTTCCTGGTTCCTTCACTTCATTCTTTGTTTTGTTTTTCCTTCCCTCCCTTCCTCCCTCCCTTCCTTCCTTCCTTCCCTCCTGTCCTGAACCGTTTTCTCACTAGTTCTCTCGTTTAATTAATCTGTTTGTTTAATTACAAATAAATAAATAAAAAACACAATCAGCACAAACACAGTTGGATACTGATAGAGAGGATGACACAAATCCACCCAGGAAAAGAATGACATAAAACGCTGTGCGTGCGTGTGCGTGCGTGCGCGTGCGTGTGTTTGTTTTCTCACCGTTCGCCTTGACTCCTGTGAAACTGAATTATTTTTCTTTCATCTGCCACACAAAGGCCCTCCGTCTCCTTTCATCTCTCCCTCACTTCCTTCCGCTCCTCTCATTTTTCATCATTTCTGTTCTTCTCGTCCTCTCCTGCCTCCTCCACCGATTCCTTCTCCAATTATCCTCCCTCTCTTTTTCATTCCTTCATCCTCCTGTGTCCTTTGCTCCCTTCCTCCTTCTTCTCCTCCTCCTCCTCCTCCTCTTCCTCGCCTTCATCTCTTTCATTCTTTTTCATTCTTTCCTCCTTCTTTTCTTTCAGTTTACTCCCCTTTTTGGCCTTCCATCTTTTCATTTCTTCTTTTTCCTCTCCTACGTCTGCTTAATATTTTCTTCTTTTTTTTTTGGTCCCGTTCCTCTGTTTTTTTAAATAATTAATTAATTATTTATTATTAAAGGAAAGGAGGAGACAATGGAAAAAAGAAGGGATGCTGATTAAGATCAAGGGCAGGAAATAATGACAGGAATTCACAAATTAATTTTAAATATACTTGATGTATAGAAACACATTAAACACCTCGTTACAACACACACACACACACACACACACACACACACTTCAGCCTTCAGCAGGTGATAGTAATGAATGACCCAGATATAAATCATAATTAAGGTAATAATTTCTCAAATGACTCCCCCATCTGTGTGTGTGTGTGTGTGTGTGGCCTTGGGTGCAGGTAGAAGAGATAAATGAGTTGTAATTATGCTGATTGGCTGATAGTGAGGAGGACACGAGCAGGAAGAGAAGGAGACGAGTGACTTGCAGTTCAGAGTCACAGACTGATCTGGAGGGAAAACTGAAATGTTTCATTGCTTTGTCTGTTGTTTTGTTTTGTTTTGTTTTGTTTTTCTCCTTTTTCCCCTCATTTTCTCTTCACTTTAATCTCTTCTCGTCTCCATGTTAATCCCTGTCTCTGGTTCTTCTTCTGACTCTTCTGAAGTTTGGTTTAAGCAGTGCAGGTGGCTGGTGTGAGTGTGAGGAATTGATAATTGTGTCTGCGTGGCCCTGAGAAGAACTCTNGTTCTCAAATTTTCTTCTCCTTCTTCCATTCTCTTTTATGAAGACCGATGGACAAGTGATGGATTATTGATGGGAGGACAGGAGGATCAATTGAAGGAAGAGGGAGGCCCAATGTGGGACATTCACCTGCTCACGGTTGTTCATTCATCTGCTGACAGCCAGGGATCTGAGGAGGAGGAGCAGGAGGAGGAGAGAGCGAGGGAGAAAGGAGGAGGAAGTGGAGGGAAGTAGCAAAAAAAGAGAGAAAAAAAAACCCAGAAAGTTTTTCAGAGGAAAAAAAAAACTAATAACTAACAGTCATTTTGTGTCAAACACTATTGCAGTTTGATATTGAGGAACAGTTGAACAGCGCCCCCTGCTGGCAGCTGGTTTATATATATATTTTTTTTATTTTTTTATTTTTTGCAGAATGTTTATAAACCCATCACATCTTTACATTACAGCCTATATAAAAAACAGCAATTTTTCATTGTGGGAGGTTGGTTTGTATTTTTTTTTTTTTTTTTTTTTCATTTAGACAAAGTCTATTTTGACAGTGTGATGACGTTAGCATGTGTGTTTGTCCTGGTTACTCTGTGTGTGATATATGAACTGTGGTGACCTGTAACCACCCTGTAATGGCACTCGCTCCAACCAGCCGGGGTCATTACAGTGACAGATCCCTCCTGTGATTGGGTATGACATTTGAAAATGAGACGACACGTCGGATTGGCTGAAACACAGTGTAGGACGTTCTGTGCTCAGATGCTGATGGATGAAGAGGAGAAGTCATTACATTCTGACCTCCCTAATCACACTGATGTAATGAACACTACCAAACTCCACCTGCATCAATCACAGGACCCAGATAACGAGAGGGGCGTGGCCAATTCATGATTGTTTATATGTATGGTTTATTCTAGATGCACCATGGAATACAGGAACCTATAAGTATGTCACAGTCCATCGTCTCTCTCTCTCTCTCTCTCTCCCCCCTTTTTTCCTCTCCCCCTCCCTCTCTCCCTCTCGCACCCCCCCCCCCCGCCTCGAGACTTATTCTAAAAAAAAATCCCCAACATCCACATGACTGGTGGGGCTCTGCCGCTGCAGCTGCCACTCACAGGTTTTCTACAAAGGTGTGAATTTTTACGCACTGTCAACAATGCGCCATTCCTGTGGGAACCAATTAAACGCAAGCACGTGCAGGTGTTGACGAGTGAGCAGCAGGTAACATATGAGATATGTTATTTAAAGCTTTTTCTCACCCAAATTGGGTGAAAAAAAAGGCAGCACTTAGAAGAAATCAAATAATTTGTCGATAGAAAAAGAGAGGATTATTACTCTTTTTTTTGTAATTAGTTGAGCAGGAAAGTAATTAGTTGAGCAGGAAATTAAGGAGGATAGAAAATAAATGATGAAAAACAATGAAATTTCTTTCAAAAACAACAAAACAGGTCACAAAAGACTATCAAAGATGCATTATTTTCTTATTGGAATGAGATTTCAGTGACTCCTGTTGACCTATTTAGAAAAAAAACCCACTCACGATGGTTTTCACGATGGTAAGGCTATAGTAA